>NW_026844347.1:16647291-17247291 GCF_029955315.1 Cylas formicarius
ATATATATATATATATATATATATATATATATATATATATATATATATATATATATATATATATATATATATATATATATATATATATATATATATATATATATATATATATATATATATATATATATATATATATATATATATATATATATATATATATATATATATATATATATATATATATATATATATATATATATATATATATATATATATATATATATATATATATATATATATATATACATATATATATATATATATATATATATATATATATATATATATATATATATATAATATATATATATATATATATATTCATATCTAATGCGAGTATCTCCCACATTATATCTTCACGTGACAGAGCCCTAAAGTGAAAAATTTCAATTCTTCACAGTTTTGTTCAGAATTACGTCAGCGATTTCGCGTTTCGCTTTCTATTGCATTTAAGGAATCCGGACACACTTTGCCCATTGAAATGAACTTAACGCGTTCCACTTTTTAAAATATTGTAATTCTCGCATAAAGCTACTACCCACGACGAACGTAATGGTCTGTGCACAACGCTGTGTCTGTTTCTATAAATCCTTTTGTTTTAAAATTAAGATCTACGGGGAGAGAGGACGTGGAAAATATGCACGGTGTGATATTTACAAAAATGTCAGTGCTTCTACAACTTCTCTAAAAAATTTTACACTTCGTACACTTTTCTTAAATTTTACTAAAATGGTGAAATAGCGGAATACTTCAACGAAGCGCTTTCAAAAGTTCCGTCTTCTGTTAAATTACAGATTTGTAAACTAAGATTTCTTAGAGTGCTTTGCGGAAATTACTACAAGGGCTACTTTCTGCAGAGAAGAATCTATTTAATCGGACCGTCCGTCAGATACCGTCAATAGTCCATTCACCATTGGCCACTTGATATATAGGGTGATTCATGTAGATGCCCATTAGACGTGTGTCATGAAGGACTTATTTTAATACTCTCAATTTTGGTAGGAGTATATACCGGGTGATGCCGGAATATAGTGTCATCCCATATTTCCATCCGTGAATCAATACGTGAAAATAGATATATATATATATATATATATATATATATATATATATATATATATATATATATATATATATATATATATATATATATATATATATATATATATATATATATATATATATATATATATATATATATATATATATATATATATATATATATATATATATATATATATATATATATATATCGTCCTGGTAAGTAGAAATAGTGGTTCTATTATCACGTCTGTATATAGGAAACCTACCGACAGGACAGTATCTAAATTTTTTGAGTCTAACCATTCTGAAGCAACCAATCTAGGAATAATTAAAACACTGTGCAAAAGAGCAATCACAATATGTAGCGACCAAGCATCTCTTGATGCCCAATTGAATAATATTAAGAAGGATTTGCTTCAGAACGCTTACTCCGAAAAATCTATAAACAAAATAATAACAACCTGTAAGCGGGAAACAACACCGGAATCATGTGAAGTAGATACTCTTTCTCTCTTGACGATCCCATACGTGAAAGGAAGAAAGGAATATCAGAAAAGATTAGGCGAATAGCTAAACAATATCAAGTCAAAACTGAATTTAAATCTGGATCAACATTAAGAAGTGTACTCACAAAAACAAAGCCTGAAACGTCGACTCAAGAGAAAGAGATACCCTGTGACTGCGGAGACTCATATATTGGCGAAATCAAACGACCTCTAAAAATAAGAGTTTAAGAACATACGAAACATACAATCAAGGATGAAACGCAAAAATCAGGTATCGCAGAACATTTGTGGACCAGAGCGCAGGTGGTTCACAGAGAGCAGCATTGGAAAAAGCGAGACGCGAAATCGCTGACGTAATTCTGAACAAAACTGTGAAGAATTGAAATTTTTCACTTTAGGGCTCTGTCACGTGAAGATATAATGTGGGAGATACTCGCATTAGATATGTGTATATATATATATATATATATATATATATATATATATATATATATATATATATATATGTATATATATATATATATATATATATATATATATATATATATATATATATATATATATATATATATATATATATATATATATATATATATATATATATATATATGTATATATATATATATATATATATATATATATATATATATATATATATATATATATATATATATATATATATATATATATATATATATATATATATATATATATATATATATGTATATATATATATATATATATATATATATATATATATATATATATATATATATATATATATATATATATATATATATATATATATATATATATATATATATATATATATATATATGTTTCGGAGCGCGAGCATTGAAGATGCCAAGTGAGATTTTGGCGAAACGTCTGCAGGATTCCAGTCGGAGTTCAACAAGCGAACGGATGATATCCCGGAATATAGTGTCATCACATATATATATATATATATATATATATATATATATATATATATATATATATATATATATATATATATATATCCAGGGTCAAACAACGAACGGATGAACACCCGGATTACCAGCAATACACATAGTTCCATCCGCGAAGGACTAAAACAAAACATTGTGCACCTCTACGGGGAGAGGACTTTCAACGATTTTCGACGCTACGAAAAACTCGCGTCCAAAAAAGCGACATATTTGTGCGATTTAATTTTTCTTATCAAGTGTCGCGACAGCAATCTGCTACCAAAATTTACCAAACTACCCCACCACACTAATACGAGGAGAACGAAAACCATTCTCACCCGAGTCAGCCAAGCCATACTAAGGGAGACTATTCATAACACCAGAAAGAATATCGCGAGCTTAGAAAGCAATTTACTCAAGCTACACTTACAGCTAAGCAATACAATAATACCAGTCCTATGGGATATAGCAAATAACTTGGCTTTCTGGCGTTCCGAAAAGGACAAACAACTGAAGGGCCAAAAACTAGACCGTAAGTATCAAGCTCTTCTTAGGAAAGACGATCACCAAATGATGTCAAGAGGGCTAAACGTGGAAAAAACCGTTCACAACATATCGAGGTACAACATGTCCCAGTCTGAAATAGCCGTTCTGCACAAGGGGTTCAACTTCGCAGTAGCACCCAAAACGATTCCAAAAGAAGAAATTATATCCGAGATAGAAACAGTCATCGACCACCTGGAATCGAACACTGCTGAAGAAGTGAGACAAGATGTGGCCCGCATCCTTAGAAAAGCAAAAACACCAGCTTCAAACATCAAAAAAGAGGAAGAACAAGCGCTAATCTGCCTTAGAAAGAACAAGGAAATAACGATTCTACCAGCAGACAAAGGGAACGCCACCGTAGTCATGAATACAGAGGACTACAAAAGGAAGATGCAACAGATACTGGAAGACGACTGCTACAAAAATGTATCAAGGGACCCAACAACTTATCTGGAAAAAACCACCAAAGCAAAGATCAAGGAAGTTATCCAGGATGAGCAGCTGCAAAAGAAACTTATACCTCGAGAAAAGTCAAGCAGGTGTCCCAAACTTTAGGGTTTACCAAAAATCCACAAGAACGACGTACCACTGAGACCAATCGTAAGCGCCTTCAATTCCCCAACACAGAAGCTGGAGAAGTATCTAGCTAACATACTGCAACCTATCGTGGAAGCCAAGGCATCTTATGTAAAGAACTCCGAACACTTTTTACAACTGATAAAGGAAATCAACATCGATCCACAAGATGTCTTGGCTAGCTTCGATGTGAAATCTCTGTACCCGAGTATACCTATTGACGAGGCTTTGGACCTGATTGCAATGAACGAAGACATCACACGTCATACAGCTAGCGGAGCACTGCCTAAAGAACACGTATTTTAGATACGATGGTCAGCTCTATAGACAGACAGATGGCGCCCCAATGGGGTCATCACTTTCGCCAGCGATAGGAAACCTGTTCATGGCCTATTTCGAAGCTCAAGGGATCCGAGAAAGTCAACTCAAGCCGAAGCTCTGGATCCGATACGTCGACGACATTTTTATCATATGGTCCCACGGGGAGGCTAAGCTAGATCATTTTCTAACGTATTTGAATTCTTTACACGATAGAATCGAGTTCACCATAGAAAAGGAGAAGGACAAACAACTACCATTTCTGGACGTCCTTTTGACATGATCAGACGAGAGAAAACTGCAAACGCAAACCTACTCACACCGACAGGTACCTGAATGCACAATCGCACCATCACCCTAGTCAAATTCAGGCCGTTGCCAATACTGTGATCTGCAGAAGAGGACGAACACAAGGACACGGCGAGACTCAACTAAAGAACTGGAAAGGGAAGACATACCTTCAACTACTTTGCCATATGTAAAAGGAGTAACTGATCAAATAGGAAGGATTCTGAAACGACATCACATCAGAACAACATACAAACCACACGAAACAGTGGGTCAACTAATAGGAAATCCAAAGGACCCTTCTCACCTAGAAAATCAAGGAGTCTACCTAATCCCGTGTAGAGATTGTCCAAAATATTACATAGGACAAACTAACAGGAAAATATCAGCCAGAATCGAAGAACACAAACTGGCTGTAAGCAACAAACAAATGACATCGGCAATCTACCGGCACCACCTGCAGACGGGTCACAGAATAAATTTTGGAGAAAGGAAGGAGATCGCAAACATTACAAAATTCAAACAGAGAACAACAAGGGAAGCGATTGAAATTCAAAAACATGATAACATAAACAACAGAGATGATGCCTCAACCCTCCCTGCAGTTTGGAAAGTGGTACTAAACCACATCAACAGCGTGATTGCACAGCCTATTGTTTCCACCAATAGCGAGGAAGCGCCAACCACCTCGGCGCAATCAAGTCGAACCAATAGCGAGGTAGCACCGCTAGTCGCGGCAACCGTGCCCCCCACCCCACCGCGATACAATTTACGGCGGAGGGGACCGCGTTTATAAAAAGCGCCGCACCGCATATTTTCACCACAGTTTAAGTGCGGACACGTACGAGTGACATGGACGCGCGGCCTTTGAAGATGCCAAGTGATATTTTGGCGAAACTTTAGGCGAATGATCCATATATGGACGCCCGGATGTAGCGCTAAGTCAACCGTCAAGAACTTAGAAAACAATTAAAAAAAATTATATTTAAATATTACTGTTAATTTTTAACAAAACTTCTGGATTCCTCCTGCGTCGGTTTTTGCTGGGTCGAAATTGCTGACATTTCGCCAATCATCTTGTTGGCTTCTTCAGAGCTTGACTGAAATAAGTCGCGATTAAGATTGTTAGGTTGTTTATAGATTTCTATAGATTCTCGGACTTTTCGTTGGTAGGAGAATTGATACATGCAAGAATTTTAGTTTTATCGAATAAAATTTTATATCCGGTTTCGTGATTGTGTTCGGCAACAGCTGATGGGTCTATTTGTCTTAGTCGTAAAGTTCTTTCGTATTCTTTGAGCCTAGTTGATATTTTTCGACCGATTTCTCCAATGCATTCTTCGCCGCATATGCATGGAATGCTATAAACACCTGGCATCTCAAATTTAATTTTGTCTTATTATATATATATATATATATATATATATATATATATATATATATATATATATATATATATATATATATATATATATATATATATATATATATATATATATATATCTCCCACTATTTTCCAAGCGTCCGTACATTAACAATTTGCTATTTTCCGAGCGTCCGTCTACAACCGGGCGTCCATATATGGACGCCCGGATGCAGCGCTATAGAAACGGTATATACAAGTCTAGTAGTCTAAATTAAAATGACAGAATGACGCTACGATCATAGTAAACTGAATTTTCTTGTATATTGTTAGTTCAACTGTATACCCGGTAGAGGCGCGAGACCCAGTCTCTGTATATTTTACAAGATATATTCTACTTTCAGCTCGTCGATTTCCAGGCGTCCTTTGCGCCTTTGTTACGTGGCAACACTGTCACTATTAACTTTTGCAGACTGGCGCGAAACTCTTTTGTTTCGCTTACTCTCTTCGTTCTGAGAAAATCCGCTCATTGCATAAACTTATTATTTTTTCAACTACTTGTCCGCCCGTTGCAATTTTTTTTTACCTTAATTCAATGAACTCGTGTCTGTCTTTACTTATAAGGCTGACTAGATTGAAGTCAGTCGTTAAAGTCAGACAACAAACGCAATAACAACACCCAAGGCTCCAGGTGGGAATCGAACCAACAACCTCTGCTGCAAGTCGAGTTGGCAGGTCTAACGACTTACCAACCGAGCCATCAATCATTTAAAAAAATATATTTTTTTTATTTAGTTGCACGGATTGCTATTTTTCGATTATTTAATTATTATTGCATTATATAATCTTCAGCTCCATTAAGCAACATTATTAAAATAATGTTTTAATTAAACAAAGTGGGACCAACAAGTTTTGGTTTTTTATATGTGAATATTATGCAATAACTTCTGAATCTTTTTTAATTTTTCTGTACATTTTTAGATTTATTACTTCTTTCTAAATACTATTTAGAGCGGTGTTTGAAATATTAAAAATATCGAATATAAATATTTATATTATAGAAATATTCACTATAAATGGTTGCCAAATGCAATAGGAAAAGAAGTTGTTGGAATTTGCAAATTAAAATATCATTTGCTAAATACTTATCTAAATAATTGGGTAATAAAATATTTTGATTTTATCGTCTTATTATATTAATATTAATATGTCGCCTGTTAGAGTCCGCAACATATAAGAACTATTTGAAACTATTTTATTGAACGATTTAAGTTCTTGACTTTTGCTTTTAATCAAACCAAAATAAATGTGAAAAGTAACATTTCTAAATTTTAGTAAAAATTATTATTTTGAAATGAACTTTGATAAAAGTTATTCGATAAAAGTGTTCGTTTTCATACTTATTTTTCTTCATTGTGCCCTAAGATATAAATAAAAATAAAATTAAACAAGGAATGACAGGGATGAAAAGCAAACTACGAAATATTCAATAATGTGTCACCATTACCACCGAATAATATTTTCATTTATTACTTTTTTTAATGTACCTAAACTTAAATCCTAACAATGTTTTTCTAAATATACTCTCAAGGTGCATAACTAGTGTATAAACCTCTGAAGTAAAGTATCTGTTTAGGTGATTTTTCGATATATTTAGTTCCTTGGATACCATCTAATTTTTTTTCCCAAATTGATTTAAAAAAATCCCCCTTTCAAATTCCTGCTCTAAAATACCCATTATACAGTGTGGCTTAAAGACGTTACCTAGGGCTGCGAGCGGCTTCGGATATTTCCGGTGATATATTAGCCAGGGCTTTGGTTTGTAAATTCTGATGGTCAAGGCACGCGTATAGTATGCAACACCTTGTAAACTTGTTCAGTCATTCATTTATTAAGCAATCCCTCCGTTGGTGCCAAATAAATTAATCTGGCGTTTATCAAACTTGTCTAACAAAAAATTTCTAAAGATTGTTTTTTAAAGGAAACTTTCACAGAATAATGTAAGACTATTTGCAAATATTCTGCATTCTATCTGCGTCGGTGGTTGATAAATCGACCTTGCTGACGTTTCGCCAACCATCCTGGAGATCTCAGAGATGGTCCTGTTCATAAATTTCACCGTTACAAAAAATATGTTTCAGACAAGTATTTTTCAATTCGGTTGAATCGGTTGGATTCCAGATTCCCGAATTGCAATATATCTAAAAGAGCTATGTCAAAAGTAACCAGAGAAACATAACAAAAAATATACGACTATGACAAATAGTCATAAGCAGTTGCCGAGAACAATAATAAAACCGAAATCTCATTCGATCAAATTAAAAATTAATCAATGTAATCAATTCTTCTACCCGGAAATATCCGAGAATCCATAGAAATGTCTAAACAACCAAACCATCTTAACCGCGACTCTGTCTTTCAGCAATATGGAAATCTGAGACAATGTTCATGTCCCTCTTTTAGCTCCACCTCTCTCAAAAAGTATAAAAGTATATAAGAATAGAATGTGAGCAAGCTTCACTTAAGCTCTGAAGAAGCCATCAGGATGATTGGCAAAACATCAGCTAGCTTTGTTTATAAACAAACGATGCAGAAGAGATCTAGAAGATTTGTAAATAGCCTTCTGAAGAAAATGTTAATTTTGACGAGTAACGAATGCCGCTCTCATTGCTGTTGTAAGTGTTCTTTATAATTTTATAAAGATTTAAAAAATCCTTATGTTTATTAAAACTAAAATAGTAACTTCTAATTATACCTCCTAAATATTCCAAATATCTAAGATCGGTCCATTTTAGACCAACATTAAACACACAACAAAGTAATATGATGTCCCAGTTATCCTCGTAAAAGAAAATAATTGAAAATGACATTAATTTCCAAATTAACAGTTTTTCTTCATTTGGTACAATAATTTATTGATCTGCAAATAAGTCAACTGCCAAGAACTTAGAAAACAATTTAAAAAAATAATATTTGAATATTAGGTTTTGAATTTACTTTTTACAAAACTGGTTTCCTCCTGCGTCGGTTTTTGCTGAGTCGAACTTGCTGAGGTTTCGCCAATCATCCCGTTGGCTTCTTCAGAGCTTGACTGAAACTGGCTAACGTTTTACTCTGTGCTTGCTTATATATTGTTTGAGGAGGGCGGAACTAAATAAGCGGCAGAAACACCGTCTCGGATGAGCGATTCCCATGTTGGTGACAGGTAAAGACCAGAGTCGTGGTTAAGATTGTTAGATTGTTTATAGATTTCTATAGACTATCGGATTTTTCGTTGTTAGAAGAATTGATTACATGCAAGCATTTTAGTTTTATCGAATAAAATTTTATGTACGGTTTCGTGATTGTGTTCGACAACAGCTGATGGGTTTATTTGCCTTAGTCGTAAGGCTCTTACGTGTCCTTTGAGCCTAGTTGATATTTTTCGTCCGGTTTCTCCAATGTATTCTTTGCCGCATATGCATGGAATGCTGTAAACTCCTGGAAACCTCAAATGGAATTTTATCTTTGACGAAACGAAGATGTCGAGAGATTTTGGACAAGTGGTAAATCTGGTTTCGACGTTATACTTCTTTAGAAATTTTGATATGTGGTCAGTGATATTTTGAATGTAAGGAAGGAGCACAGTGCCAAGTATAGGATTGCTTTCGGCCTCATTGCTATTGGAAAGTTGTGATGAAGTGTATTTTTTGATCGAACGCTCAATATCTTTAATGTGGAAATTATTAGAGAGAAGAGCAGAAGTAAGGTGTTTTAATTCTGGGTTCAGTGTCTCGGGCTGAGATAGTTTTACGGCTCTGTACACAAGAGAGTTGATAAACGATGAATTTTGGACCGGAAGGTGATGTGACCATGCATTAGGGTATCGGTCAGTGTGCGTAGGTTTTCTGTAAATACAATGACCCAATGTTCAAAAATTTAAAATATCACTGACCACATATCAAAATTTCTAAAGAAGTATAACGTCGAAACCAGATTTACCACTTGTCCAAAATCTCTCGACATCTTCGTTTCGTCAAAGATAAAATTCCATTTGAGGTTTCCAGGAGTTTACAGCATTCCATGCATATGCGGCAAAGAATACATTGGAGAAAAAGAACGAAAAATATCAACTAGGCTCAAAGGACACGTAAGAGCCTTACGACTAAGACAAATAAACCCATCAGCTATTGTCGAACACAATCACGAAACCATACATAAAATTTTATTCGATAAAACTAAAATGCTTGCATGTAATCAATTCTTCTAACAACGAAAAATCCGAGAGTCTATAGAAATCTATAAACAACCTAACAATCTTAACCGCGACTCTGGTCTTTACCTGTCACCAACATGGGAATCGGTCATCCGAGACGGTGTTTCTGCGGCTCATTTAGTTCCGCCCTCCTCAAACAATATATAAGCAAGTACAGAGTAAAACGTGAGCCAGTTTCAGTCAAGCTCTGAAGAAGCCAACAGGATGATTGGCGAAACCTCAGCAAGTTCGACTCAGCAAAAACCGACCCAGGAGGAAACCAGTTTTGTAAGAAGTAAATACTAATATTCAAATATTATTTTTTTAAATTGTTTTCTAAGTTCTTGACAGTTGACTTATTTGCAGATCAATAGATTATTGTACCAAATGAAGAAAAACTGTTAATTTGTAAATTAATGTCATTTTCAACTATTTTCTTTTACGAGGATAACTGGGGCATCATATTACTTTGTTGTGTGTTTAATGTTGGTCTAAAATGGACCGATGTTAGATATTTGGAATATTTAGGAGGAATAATTAGAAACATAAGGATTTTTTAAATCTTTATAAAATTATAAAGAACACTTACAACAGCAATGAGAGCGGCATTCGTTACTCGTCAAAATTAACATTTTCTTCAGAAGGCTATTTACAAATCTTCTAGATCTCTTCTGCATCGTTTGTTTGTAAACAAAGCTAGCTGACGTTTTGCCAATCATCCTGATGGCTTCTTCAGAGCTTAAGTTAAGCTTGTTCACATTCAATTCTTATATACTTTTATACTTTCGAGTCGTCGAGAGTCGCGGTTAAGATGGTTTGGTTGTTTAGAGATTTCTATGGATTCTCGGATATTTCCAGGTAGAAGAATTGATTACATTACTAAGTAAAGTTTTATGGTAACATATAACATAAAATTTGATAAATTTTAAGCTTAACGAGCCATTGTTGTATAGTTTACCTTGTTTTTTATTATTTTGCTAGGTCAATGAGATAGAAGATCAGGCGGCGGCACAGTTATGAGTTTGCAAAACAAGCTCTGACCTTGCTAATTTCAAATGAACTTGCAATTTTTGCCCAACTTAATTGGTTGGGCATGAAGAAAAAGTAGAAATTTTCAAAATTAAAATTGCCCGAATTAATACTTAGTAAGTCGGTATTATGTTTATTATTATGTTATATATATTATTATGTTTATTATAAATAGGGCGTAAATGTAATATAAATAAAGTTTAAGAAATATAAATTAATAAAATAGATATTATGGTGATTGCTTAGCTGATACTTTTTTTAAGGAGCGATTGCTGGACCGAGTTAACATAAAACTGACTTTTTTGTAACCTATGTATGTTGAAGATTAGATATCTTTTTTGATTCTAGACTTCTTTTTTTTCTTTTCTCTTCATGTTCTTTGAGCAGTTAAATTAAGGCATACAAAACTAAACTAATTTTTTATTGAAATAAGCAATGTTAGAGAAAATACTCAGAACAAAATTATATTTTTAGTTACATAGTATAGTTAGTATTTTTTTTTTCTGAAAATGGATGCAAGAATCACCCCGTAAAAACAAAGTAATAAATTTAGGAATCATCCTTCATAAAGTAAAATTTTCACATTAAAATGGTGGTTGAGGTAATTCAGGAAAACGTTTTTTCTATCACGAGCAAAAAAAATAGAAAACTTTTTAGGTTGACAAAAATATTGCATGAACTGTCAAACTAAAAAGTCATATTTGTTCTAGTTTTTTTTTTGGGCGAGAAAGAGATCTTCCCGATGAGAGTTTAATGAGGCTTGTATTTAATGAAATGAAATATATAAATGTATACCTACATCATGGTGGAGATTAGCATCTAAGATATAAGCCTTTACTTAAAAGGCGGATGTAGGGATTTTTTAAATCTGTTACTTAAACATATAAGATACCAGCCTAGTTCTTATTATTTTTTTTTATGAAGTACAGATATATAAAACATGTCTTTCTCAAAACTAAAATATTTTCAGATGCGGATAAGAAGGCAAACACATCGCAAACATGAAGAATGTGAGAATTCAATAGCTTGCTGGCTGAAAAAAGCTATTTTTATCAAAGAATGACGGAAAACCTGTCAAATATTAGTAATTCTTTTAGAGTTTAGTTCAAGATAGTATCTTACTCTATTTTTAAGATACTTTAGGTTAGGTTGTTCTATATTTTTGCTATATTATATACCTACATTTTTTTCATATCTAAAATAGTGTTTCCAGCATAATACCACTTAATTATTGTTGTTTCATATGCTTCAATTGAATAATGCATATTTAACTTTAATTAAAGCGGGATTAATAAAGTATAATAATCACAAAAATAATTTTACTGTCGTGAATTTTTCTTGTTGACATTGCAAAGTGTATAATGTTTGATTTATGTTCCTACGGGGGTTACATAAAAAATTTAAATACAAAAGTTGTTTCTATTGAAATGACCTTTATTTTTTTTATTTTCGTAATCGTCACTTTTTTATATCAAGGGGCAAAAACAAAGTTTCATTTTTTTAAAAAGAACACTCTACATTTTATTACATTTTCGGATAGTCCTTTTAAAAACAAATTCAGCGATATATATGAGTATGAGTCTGTAATGCACCGTTTCGAACTTATTAGCGATGATCTTCAGAATTCGGGTTATGTTTAAACCATCATTTTGGGGTTGCTTATTAACTTTTAAACTATTTTTCATCTATAATTTTTACGAGAATAATGCTTTTCTTTAGGCAATGATTAAATTTAAAATATTTTCTTAACATACGCGTTACGCAAAATGATACTGTTCTCAATTTTATGAAATGGAACACCTTGTATATCATTGGATTTTCGAATAGCCACTTTAACAGCAATTTCAATTACATAACATAGAACGGAACTCTGACTTAGTGTTTTCGCTTAATTGGTAATTAGTTTCCAATAATACGTAAATTCTTTTTAGATTAGATTAAAAAATATCCATATTCTTAATAATATAGACCACACGTCTTTAAACAAAGTATAGAAACCTGCCAATTGAAAGGCACAAACACATGGACAAACAATAGCAATCCTCTGATGTGATAATGTTACTGATTTTTTCACAGGTATTAGTGTATTATATTATTTTGAGCGAATTTTTTCCACTTTATTTTATTAAGTTGCACTTTTGTTAAGTCTATTTTGAATAATGTATACGAAGAAGGAAAAAGTTGACCTATTAGAATGTTACATCACCTATAACAAAAGTGCAATTCTTGCTCTCGGACAATATAGAACCAAATATCCCCATAGCAAATTGCCAGGAAAAAAAATGCCAAAATATACCAGCAGTTTTGAACAAATGGCAGTGTCATAGTTAAAAATGTAAAAATAGTTAAATGAATATATGCTGCTAGATATACTTCTGCATTTTGAAAATACTCCAGAGAACTCCACTTGTCATGCCGCTTCAGATGTAGACGTAAGACGAACGACCCTTCAAGCATGTTTAAAAATTAACAATTTAACAATTTAAATGGCTTATAACGCCATTTAAATTCACCCGTAGAAAAACTAAAAGAAGTAGGTTAAGATTCGAATTTTCCAACATAATTATGGATAGGCATTTTTTAGATAACATATTTCAAATTATAGTTTGGACCGATGAATCAATATTTACGACGTCTGCGGCGTTATTTAATAGGACATTAGCGTTATTGGAGTTCAGAAAATAAAAAATGTGCGCACTCTGGAGATCTACAATTTTAGGATACATATTTTAGCAACAAAATTTAACATCCGTACAATATTTAAACTTATTAAGGAACGAAATTCGGCCACTTATACATAATAATATTCCCCAAACAGAACATTGAAATTTAATTTGCAAGGTACTATCGAAGTGCAAGTGAAGTGCAAACATTCGTGTTTTAAACGAAAATTTCAGATAGTGAGTTAGACAAAATGGAACCGTCTGCTAGCCAGCGAGGAGTCCAGATTTGACCCCGATGGACTTTTTTTGTGAGGCACATTGAAAGATATGGATTACAAAGATAAACCGTCAACAGTTTTGGAGGTGCAGCAACGAATTCGCGCAGCAATACACTATCTGAATGAAATGAATTACGTCTTAAATGTCATATACTATTTATAGCATATACCACATGTATTCTTCAAAACAGCGGACATATTGAAAAACTAATTTAATTAATTTTACTTGTAATTAATATGCATTAGTAATTAGTGTTATTTTTTTTTGTAATCATTTCACGTAGACATTTAAACGTAGAAATTAGTAATTTGCGAAATTTGACAACAATGTGTAAAGCTTAATATTCTGTTTTTAATATGACTTCTACCATGCTCTAAAACGGTTGTGAACAAGTTAATAAGGAGCTAATCCCCAGTTTCATATCTTAATAATTTAAATCTTATATCCAGTTTTGGATTTTATTTGCCAATTAAGTCAAACCGCTAAGTCAGAGAGCCGTACTATGTTATATAAATGACATGTTTATTAAAGTGGCTGTTGAAAATCCAATGATGTACGGGGTGCCTCACTTAAGAAAATTGAGAAAATTATCATTTTGCGAAACGTGGCAACACCGTGTATTTTAAGAAAATATTTTAAATTTGATCATAGTCTAAAGCAAAGCATTATTTTCGTAAAAATAATAGATGGAAAAAAGTTTAAAAAGTTAATAAGCAACCCAACAATCATGGTTTAAACATAACCTGAATTCTGAAGATGATCGCTAATAAGTTAGATACGGTGCATCACCCATACTCATATATATCGTCGGACTATTTCTTTTTTAAATGTAACTTTGTTTTACCACCCTGTATATAAAAAAGTGACGATTAGGAAAATAAAAAATAAATGTCATTTTAATAGAAACAACTTTTTTTTGTAACCCCCGTAGGTTTCGAGAGAAGGTATAGGCAAACGAAAATCTTCTCGGTAACGGCAAAACCATTGCAATTGAAGAAACCCAGTCTAACTCCTTGTTTCGCAATACACTATCCCATATCTAAAACGTTTGAAAAATATTTGACATTTTTTTTTAAATTGGCAGGCGCAGTACTTCGTTTAAACTTGAGCAACTTAGAAGCAATATTTATGCAGCAAAAATGTTCATCACGGAGCTGTGTATGCCGTTCTTGAACATTTCCTAAAGCTAGACAGAGTGTACCAAAAAATAGTTACTTTTTGATAAGTATGACTGATGAAAATCAATTTTGAGAGAAAAAGATAAGCATTTTCCCATACCTTTTCTTTAGATATAAAAGTTTTTGTGCAGCATGTGCAGAGAGTAATTGTTTTGATTGAAATTAATCTAGTAGCCTGTGACGAAACAGAGAGTAACTGTTTTGATTGAAATTAGTCTAGTAGAAAAAAGAAAAAGAAATCAACAGCAAAAATTTCCTTTCAATATATTTGAAAGAAGGTAAATACATGGAAATCTCGAGATCAGTGGTTTCGGAGGTTTTATATAATTCCGCATTAAATTAGGCTGCACGAGTTTGATATCAATTTTATAGGACTCCAGCTCATTACACCAATCACCATAGTGGCGAATTAAATAATATGTTAGATATGGTAGATGGATTAGATGCCGAGGTCCATGGAATCGGATCCCTTTGATTTTTTGGATGTGGAATGTGATCACATTAAAAATTTAATGTACAATGGAATATAGATAAATAATCGCAAATCACTGTTAATTAGGGTCGATGTAATTTTTAATGGTCTACAACCGAAACATTAGAAGAGCTATAACATTTAATATTAAGGACGATATTTTAAAATACTTTAGGTTAAACCCACATTGCGGACAAAATCCAATATCTAAAAAATCGTTAAAAATAGGTATAGGATAATACTTTTTACTCAGAATTGAATTTTAAATTTATTAATATAAAAAGCTACAAGGTGAAAAACAAAATATCATCAATCAGACTTGTCAGCAAGAAACCATTTATTCAGATTTAAGAAGTGCCTAGAACGGCTGTAGACAGCCCAGTGGTCTGATATTGACTAAATAGTGAGAAAATATCAAATATCTTCGAAACTGTTCGTTTTAGACAGAGAGAATTTTATTTCAATTTTTCCGTCGGGTTCCGTTTAAAATAAGAAAACTTATATTGACCACCGCTTCATGACACACGCTGTACGAGATACATTGGCTGACTAGCTACTCATATATTTATACCAAAATTTAGAATATTAAAATAGTCCTTGTCGACATACATCTAATAGGTCATCTACGTGAATCACTCTGTATAGTGTGTCCAATCCTACAAACGGCAAGGTCGGTTGGTAAAATTAGAGAAACGTCAGTCAAATATCCAGAAAATCACAAAATTTTGGAAAATTGATTCGTTTTCTTCCAGGCTATATTTGAGAATAATTTAATATTATATCTTCATTCTCACCTTACAAAGCACTTGAGTTGAGTTGCGTTCCTATTACATAATTATGGAGTGATGATTTGGGAGAAGTGTACTACAGACTTCATTTAAACCAGTACGAATCTAGCTCACCTTGATATAATACAAAACTAGATAGATACTTAGCATTAAGTATATTAAAAAACCTAGAATAGGCAGAAGAAGCTTCCAAAGATTATTTGCAAGATAGAGCTATGTACGTTGCTGTTAATAAAATAAAATAAGTGACCTTGGATTTGAATTCTGGGGTTCCGCAGAGTTCCCGCTTAGGTCCCTTGGTCGTTGCTTTATTTTCATATTATATATAATACATAAGTTTTTCTAAACTGAACCTCGGAAGAAATCTAATTATAAATTTAAAATTAAACAAACGTCTTAACGTGGTTAAACTATAAACTCTTGTTATTCTGAAAAACCACTGAGCGATTTACGAGAACCCAGCTTCTTTGATTACATTATTTTGCACCATGGGAAGAAGTGTTTTGGAGTATTCGGCAACAGTTTGGAGATTGATGTATCACAATTACGTGGATCGAGAGTGTCCAAATAAAATTAATTAATGCACTTTCGTTTCAATAGACAAAGGTGATCCCTCTTATAATGCGAATTTACACTCTCTTCGCTTATTTGTTTAAAAATAGTGAATAACTTTATCGATTTATAGTCTTCGAAACCTCAGTGTCTCGACTTTCGCAACTAATTATCTTTCTATCTTTACTCTTATACGATAGGTGAGATTATACAATAATATAGTCAAAGTTGATGGTGGTATATATTTAATTACCTTTTACGTGCCTTTAATTATATTTTAATTCAAGTAAGTCAGGTGATCTGAATTAGAAATGAACTCATTCACATTGACATTAGGGTTGACACTGATTAATCTAAATAATAGTATATTATTTAACGAGCGTATTATGAAGGCCATAATAAACGAGGATGATTTATAAAACGAGCCGCTTGCGGCGAGTGTTATAATCATCTGAGTTTATTATGGTCCATAATACTCGAGTCAAATACTATACTTTATCTACAACCATCCACTTATATAGGGTACCTCACCGGAATTGAAATGTGTCATTTTATTGTGAAAAAAAACTATACATGGGAGAAACCTGAAAATTCGGTAGGAAGCTAATGCTGATGGCAGAGCAATTCAGCTAGAATATTCTCAAGATGGTGGCACTTCCGGTTAGGCCGGAAGTGGATGTTAACTTGCTTTATATGAAATGGAACATAATATCATACATTTTTAGATTCTACCATTCACTCAATATCAACACTGGTTACTGTTTATGTATGCTGTTTATGTTATATGTTTATGTGTTATGAGTTGTGATGTAATAAGGAATAAATTCAATGAAAGTCCTGGATTGAACATTTAATAAGTTTAATAATATTTAATTAACATTTACACTTCAGCACACAATTATTTTTAAATTGACGCTTAATAGGATCATTATGTATTACTCTGTCTATTTCATAAAATTGATTGTTATATTAGGGCAGTTATTGAAATTCATCGTAGTTGGTGTAGTACCAATACTAATGTCCGTGGTGTCTTTACTAATCGAAAAAGTGTTATGAGAAGATTCGCTCGTAATAGTAGACATACCTGGATATTGTGAGGGGGTAGAAACAAAAGTACTGTTATTAATATTACAATTAGGGTTGATTTGACTTAATATTTTAGTAGCTGCATCGGTCTTGTTCTTCTGCGAGTCTGCAATATAGCCTTCAGCTACAGAAGCCGACTTCCAGCCTCCGTGGCGCTTCAGAGCTGTCATACTTGCCCCTGCGTCGACATACAATGTGGCTGAAGATCGTCGTAGACAGTGCCCGGTATATCTTTCTGGGTTTTTGATTTGTAAGAAACTTGCAATTTCTCTGCCCATTTTGGCAAACTTGTTAATGCCGATAACTTGTTTTGTGCATTTTCCATTTTGAAAATTCATAAAAAAAGAATCTGATGCATTTGGCAGTCTCAGATTTGCATATTTTTTAACAATATCATGGAACTTCTCAGTAATAGTAAAATTCCTAGGGATCTTGGTCTTCGTAACGGGAACTATTACTCTAGTGCAACCTTCATAAAATGTAACGTGTTGTATTTTCATTGCATGTAGTTCATTTGAGCGGCATGCACCCATCACTCCCATAATTAATGCAACCTAAAAAATTAACACCTCTTGGTAAATACCGTAGGTATGTAACGTCTTATCATTCCTTACCTTTGTAGCCAAATATTTTGTATCAGGAGCTTCATAAATAAATTTATTTATTTCCTGTCCGGTAAATGCCTTAGATTTTTTGGGTTGATAGCCTTCTGATTGTCTTTTTAATAAAGCATGTAGCTTCGCGTAGTGGTCGATCTTGACATTGTGTTTAATATAAAGTGTGCTTTTCAGCATGGAATAAAACGTCCACAAGGAGGACGACTTATACTTTTTAGCCAATTCTTTGAAATACACTAATAATGTATCTTCAGAGAAGGAGGTGGCCTTGTTTCTTGATCGCCAATCCATGAAATTGTTGTAGGCAATTTCATAATTGTTTCTTGATTTCTTGGGAAGTAAATCCAGAGACGCAGCTTCCGCTGCCGCTCGAATTTCCGGGGGTGTTAGTACTTCGTTTTCAGAATCCATTTTTATTAAATCTTATGTTTTAATTGCAAGGCGAAATTTTAAAGCTTCTCTATATGAATATTATTTACTTTACAATTATTATTTCATGAAAGAAAATGTTTGTATTCACGATGAGCGTCGCGTCGGGTAAGCTGTCGCTATGGATACCCGCTGCGCGCTGTCAGATTTAGCCTGCACGGCCTACTAATTCTTTTTAATTATTGTCATATTGGTTTGTATTTTTTGAACTGTTTTTGAATAATAGAATTGAATTGGTAACGTGTGTATGACTTTAATATGGGTAACTTTATAGTAAATTTTCATAAAAATAATAAATGAAATGTGTGAATTCTGCGCCGATTAATTGAAGCCCGGATTATTAAGAATTCCAGAATATTTTATTACACTTGTTGTTTTATGATATAATTACACTTGTTTTTTTATGATATAATTACACTTGTTGTATTATGCGTAGCATAATACTCTCACTGTCAGAAGTATTATGCGTCTATTATTAAATGGTTGTAGATAAAAGATATTTAACCATTATTTTAAAATGGAATAAAAAATTGCTTAGAGTTATCAAAATGGCAATGGCATAATTAATAATGAAAAATAATAAAAATATGCTTTAGCAAATTTTCGCTCATTGTTCCACACCATATTAGTATTATTTTAACAAAAACGGCATCAAACCTGCAGATATAAAAAAAACTGTCCTCAGTCAAATAGTAGCTTTTCCTTCTTAATTTCGATATGTTTCCAGTCAACATCGAATTTTCCGATACTTATTTTATATGACACGGCATAACGAGGTTTTACTGGGCCAAATAGTAGTTTTTCCTATCGGAGGAACCGAGGAAAGATTTATTTAGTTTTTTTTACACATCGGCCTTTAATTGCTTGTCTACGCTCCATATTTAGAAAAGTGTTCATGGTTCATGAAAATATTAAACCTAAACTGATCCTTTGTGTTTAAGATTAAACAAATTCTGATGGATAACATACTGTGGCAGAAATATAAATGTAACACTTATGTATGAATAAAAGTAAAAAAGCAATGTTACATAGGATCCAAATTTGTGATAACATTCACCGAGTCCGAAATTAGTTTACGTGGCTTAGTATTATTTTGCACACACTGTATATAAACAAAAAAAACTCCATTTTAAGCAGTTGTTAACCAAATGTAGTCCTGTGTCATATTACTTCGCATAAATATCACAGAAAGAAAATTTGGTGCTCGCAAAATGTTAAAAAGACAACATTACGCCGACGTCATAGAATTTTATAATTTTGAAGCTAAAATATTCCTTCCTTTTTACAAATGATGAAGCTGTAGATGTGATATATCGGTTGGTCGGTTGGTATGGAAAGGGTGAAATATCTCGAATGTTACAAAATTGGTTAAAAAACAAAGAAAAGGCTATTAAATATTGAATAAAAAAAACTGTTCATTTGTTATAATCACATCATATCATTGAAACCTGAAACTATTTTCCACGGTCTTCTTTTGACAACAATGTTTTTACTACAAGCTTTGGTAGTGAATGAGTGCCGAGATGTAATATTATGCACACATATTTGGTCACCCTGTATAATGTTTTGATAACAGCCATAGTTTACCATATCCTTAGTAAACGGTGTTCCGTACAATCAAAATATCGTGATGGAAGAGAACTTAGTTAACAAAACGACCACGTAACCTAGCCGGAAACGAGAGAAGCCTTGTCTTTTTAATCGGAAGAAATAGCAACAACCAACATCATAAATTAAATGTCCCGGAGCGACCGTGAATCGACAAATAGAATCAGTGGCGCGCGTCCCAATTTTTCTTAGTATTAGTCTTCAGGATTAGTCAAAAATACTGCGATTAGATATTTTGGGTCGAATTAATAAATTATGTGTTATATATTTTATAATGTTAGAAAGTCTCTCGGATATGTTTTTTATTTTTTAATATTTGTTTAGTTGTTATGTTTTATTATTCATTTAATTTTTGTTTATTTCTAAATGTTTGTGCTACAGGGTTTTACATTTATTTAAATTTATTAGTTCGCAAAATAATTCTTAAAGATACGTTTATACTGAAGAAGTGTTGGAACATAAAAATAACTTATCTCAGAACTTGTCAAAAATACAAAAAAAAATCTAAACTTAAAAAGTTCACTTATACCCTTAAACTATTATGTTGTTATGTACAGGGTGTCCCATTATAAATTACCAAATGTATAACTTTGTAGTGTAACGTAAAATCTAATTACCCAATTACACACACTTACAAAATTACGTCCATATGCATCGAGACATTTTTGGTAATTGGCAATTAAGACCCAACTTTCCGAAGTGTGATAAAATCTTTTGTGTACTCGTGAGGCATCACTGAACTGGAAATGTTACGCTCTTCCCAAAAATGGAAAAATTAAATGTGGCGACCATAAGAGATAACAAAAGACGATTAAGGCATGTCAGACACGCAATCTTACTTGTCTTAAAAAAAGTGTCTGAATAATGTCACATTTAATAGCTCTCAATTTGGATTTACTTTGTATCTCCAAAACCAATTGCCCGATGGTAAATCTGAACCAGCTTCTCACTAAGCACTAAGTTGTATCTAAAACTTTCCCCATTTAACCGTTGCTGAAGGTATAATAAGATCGGAGATCCCTGTATAGAGAAGACACATTGTATAAACATCACTATTGTGGAAATCAATTGTCATTTTTATCCCACCTAACCATCTAAAATTATGTACTGAGTACTTACCAAAGATTTTTTTGGGTAGAGTTGTAGAGGCGCTTAAATCGCTCAAAGAACTGTGAATGCTGCTCTCTCTGTTCCCAGTAGTCTTCTGAGGTGTTGTCCGCGTTCGAATACGGCGGCTAGAAGAAACAAACAAATTGGTCTTATTCATGAAATTTTACTGCTATTCACATCACTCAAAATGAAAAAGGGGACGGAAAAATTTACAATATACGGTTTACGAGAAGTTAATGACCCGATATTTTGATATTGAAGATCATTCTCCTTCATATATTAAAATTACTCGAGAAATGTAATAATGATAATATTAAAGGTCTTTATTGAATTAAGAAATTTTAAGAAAGAAGAAAAGTTATAAGACATTCAGACATACATGTTGACTATTTTTACACAAAAACCTAGTGTCCGCCATGAAGAAATATATAGAAAAGTAGATTTAACCTGTCATGTGACTATCTTAAATGTGCATTTTAAGGCATTCACAGAATTTGGTCACAAAAGAATAAAAAAAAAGCAAATCAACCACATTTGATGCAATAAGATGAGACTTGCTCGCATTCCACTCTGTATCTGCTTATATATTGTTTGAGGGGGGCGGAGCTAAAGAAGGAGCCTGAACGTTGTCTCGGATGAGTGATTCCTATATTGGTCAGTCGCGACTAAGATTGTTTGCTTGCTTATATATATTTCTATGGTTTCTCGGACCTTTCTTAGGTAGAAGAATTGATGGATGCAAGAATTTTAGTTTTATCAAGTAAGATTTGAGGTCATGACTGTGTTCAACAATTCTTGATGATTTTATTTGTCGTAGTCATTAGGCTCTTTCATGTTCTTTGAGCCTAGTTAATATTTTTCGTCTCCAATGTATTCTTTGCCGCATTTGCATAGAATGAGATATTGAGAGATTTTCGGAAAAGTAGTAAATGTGGTTTTGACGTTATATTTGTTAAGGACTTTTGACTCAGTTAATGATATTTGAATGTAAGGAAGAACAACATTGGCAAGTGCTTTCAGACTTTGTTGTGAAGTGTATTTTGTGTTGGAACGCTTAATATCTCTAATGTTATTACTTGTAAGTGGACATTCTTTCTTGACTTTAAAAAGTCTTATTACCCTATCAAATTTACCAAAAACTGTTGTCATATCATCGTCGTTTCATTGATTTGTGGCAAATTGAGAAAAGGATTTCACTTATCCGCACTACTGTTGAAAATAATACATCGTCCATCAGGAAGCATTTCATAATTTATGTTTAAATCAATTCCTTTTGTCTGATTTTTTTAAACGAGCTGAAACATTTTATATTTTAGTAATAAGAGAAATATAGTCACTATGATGCTAAAGAATAATAAACATTAATTAAATAATTTTTAACAAGTTTCTGGAAATAGTGTTATTTATAAATTTTCTGGATTCCTCCTGAGTCCGTTGTTGACAAAATAAAACTTGCTGTTGGATTCTTCAGAGTTTAACTGAAACAGTCTCTGTACTGGGCGGAACTAAAGCAAGGACATGATCCGTTTTTTGGATGACTGATCGTCATATTGGTGAAAGGTAAAGACCTGAGTCACGGTTAATATTGTTAGGTTGCTTATAGATTTCTGTGGATTCTTTGCCATATATGCATGGAATGCTGTAAACTGCTAGAATCTCAAGCAGAATTTTGCCTTTTACAGATCACAGATGTTGAGAGGCTTGATAACCGTTGACTTTTGTACCAAATGGTGATGTAATAATGCATTAAGGTATCGGTCTCTGTGCGTAGGTTTTCTGTAAACAGAATGACTCAATGTGAGATTTTTTATCGAAAAGAATATCTAAGAATGTGAGATTATTGTTAGTTTCTAATCAATCAACATGGGAATCAGTCATCCGAGACAATGTTCATCCCGGAGATTATTGTTAGCTTCTAATCAATCAACATGGGAATCAGTCAGCTGAGAGAATGTTCATCCGGGAGATTATTGTTAGTTTCTAAACAATCAACAAGAGAATCAGTCATCCGAGACAATGTTCATCCCCTCCTTCCTTTAGCTCCGCCCCCCTTAAACGAATGGGAGATTATTGTTAGTTAGTTGTTATTATTAGTTTCTAATCAATCAACATGGGAATCAGTCATCCGAGACAATGTTCATCCCCTCCTTCCTTTAGCTCCGCCCCCCTTACGATATAGAAGCACGTACAGAGAAGCGAGTCAGTTTCAGTTAAGCTCTAAAGACGTGAACAAATTTGATTTTTAAACAACATACATACATTGGGTGGTTGAGCATAAAAGGGAGTATCTATTAATGCCATAATATACAGGGTGCTCCATTAAAAAACATAAGTTTGTTTTTCCATATACTTATGAATAACCCTTTATATTTGAAAATAATTTTAAATTGTTTCTTAAAGCCAAAACCAATAATAAACGAGATATATTACTTTGACACACTGTAGACCGTAAATTTTGGTGTGATGTGGAGTACTTTAATATTTACGATATTTATAACGCTAATTAATGTTAGTAACAACTAGTAGAAAAATCGTCGATTTTCTGCCCGCACTAGTTGTTTGAGTACACATATCTGCAACGAATTTTAGTGTATCTTGGAAACAATAAAATACTATCCCATAACTAGTTCGATTTTCGAAGAATATAAGCAGTGACTTGATTCTTGGAAGGTATTATTAATTCCATAGAGCCTTGCGAGCAACCTGTTAGGGTCTTCTGTGACCTCAGCATGGCATTGGATTGTGTAGATCACATAATGTTATGGAAAATGTCTTGCAAGCGGTCCTACATTGAAATTTGCGGTGTCCTTTATATCTTATAGAAAGTAATATGTTAGCCTAATGTATAAAATAGATGGTGTATGAACTGAAATAAAGTCGAAATCATCCATGGTAACAATGGGCGTCCCTCAGGGCTCTGTATTAAGACCAGTACTCCTCCTCTTGTATATTGAGGGTTTACAGAGTTTGCGTTGTTCGGACGACTTCAAGAAAACAGCATTTAAAGAGTTTGCTGATGACTTTACGGTATGTATGACGAGTAGGTGTGATTCATGTCTGGAAGACAAATGTAGCGTGTGAAGATTTGCTATAAGTACATCATGTAAAGTTTCTTGGAATATTCATAGATAAGAACATGTATTTTAAAACTCATTGCTCTTGTCTGGGATCGGGATTGGGAGCCAACATCTATTTATTACATAACCTGAAGGATATTTGAACAGAATCACAAATATTAAGTGTTTATTACTCTCATGTTGAGAATAGAAGTAGGTATGGTATAATTTTGTGGGGATGATGGACTGGTTCGACTAATGTGTTCGTGATTTAGAAAATTCAGGCTATTTCTCATAGAACCTATTTTTTAAAAAATTTAAAATAATTTAAAATATTTACAATAAATCAGGTTTTGTGTTGAACAGTAATTTTTACTCACTGAAGATCTAAAGACGACTTTAGAGTTCCTAATGCAGCATATAAGTTCTTATATAATCCCAAGTGTAAAGAAATAAAAATGTGTGATAATTTATCTATAATAGTAAAAGAGTACTTTAGTTAGTCCTTTTCCTTCTTTGTCTATAGATTACTGTTTATAGTTTTGGATTATGCGTTATTTTATTTTATTTTATTTTTTTGATAATTTCCTATGCAAACATTGTATTTGTCGATTTCGAAAAACTTACCTTTTACTGTTTGGACTCCCGGACGGTCTGACGCCAGGTTTCCTGACCTCGTTACTTTTTTGGCCGGACGGCGTTCCCAAATTGATGTTGTTAAACACTTTCGATTTTACTTCTTTTAAATTCATTTTATTCTGTTCGTTTCCCGAAATCTTGTTCATGACCGCGTCCCATCTTCCCGCCGACTTCTTGATGGCCTTTTTTTCCGGGTTCTGAATCGCAGAACGCTGTTCCATCGCGACTTTGACTTTGGAGACCACGTCGCGTTTAGGAATTTTGTATTTCTTGGCGGAACCATCTACGTTGTTGACATGTCGGGGAGAGCTCATACTCGAAGGACTCGATACACCAGGACTGGGGGCGTTTCTTTTCTTGGGGTTGCTTTCCTTCGATGACGTATCCATTTTTTTCGTATCGCTACCAGATAGCTTGGGTAACGCCTGGACATTGTTCTGGCTGTTCTCGGATATAGATTTGGTGGAACTTTCTGTAGGCGACACGTCTGTATTGTCGCTTTTCCCGATGATCAAACCTGGAGCGTCTAGAAACAAGTACAAATCGTTCAGTGAAAGTTAGAGGTAGCAGATAGGAAACAAGAGAGATAGAGCATTTCAAAAATATAAAAAGAACAAAACTGTCGAAAACTGGAATAGATACAAAAGTCTACGTAACTATGCTTTGTCATCCCTCAGACGTGAAAAATTTGTTATCTCTGAAGATGTTGCTACCATCCCAGCATTATCACCAAATTTGCAAGATCCAGAAATTATCAGCAAATATTTGTTTTCTACTTTTTCCAATACCAACGCGAATACTTGGTTGATTAATTTTCTGAATCCAGTAGTACTTTGTACTACCTTCTCAAGAAGACATTAGCAGAATCATAAAGCAGATTAAATCAAATGCTGCAGCATGTAACAATATTCTTTTACTTATGGTCAGACTGTGTCCTCCGATCATACTTTTTTGAAATGAAACATTTTGGAAAATTTTTGTTGTTCAATGTTTGTTCGCGACAAAAGTTGTATACTATTAAACATTTTACAAATGTCAAAAAAATACAAATTTTATAGTTTATAAATATACAGGATGTTCCATTTAAAAAAAAAAAGAACGTCCGATAACTTTTTGACCTAGAACTAATTCCATTCTTTAAAAAAAAGTTTTAAAGAATATTATGTCAAATGATAATGCGCAAAATTCAAGAGTTAAATTAAAAGCTCGAAATTTATACAAAAAAATAAAGTTCAGCAGAGGTGGCCTTAGAGTATTTCTGGAATGATATTCTGTTTTTATTTCATAAAAGTGACCAAATAATTCAAAAGGTTATCATCAATTAGTAATACCATATAAGTGTATAATTGATCATAACCCAGTTAAGAGATCAATTTCATGATTATTATGATGAAAAAAGTAATAATGCGTAAGAATTTAGTAAATTTCAACAATATCTAAAAAGATCTAAAATTTAAAAATTCGAATAATGATGATATTTCTGACACAAAATATAATGGGTTAAGTAATTTGAAAGAAAAAACCTATTTTGGTGATTTATTTAACTTCACTTATTTCAATGATTTAATAATAGCGTCTCCTGTCAGTAACGCGCCAGGAGCCAAAGCATACCTGAGAAATTATTTGGCTATCAATACATTTATTCCATTGAAAGAGATTGATTGGGAAAAAAAATACAGAGTCTATTAATGACGCGGTATAAAATATAATTATTTGTGTAAATTTTTTTATTGACTATTAATATATTTTGATATTGAATAAAACATTAAGATACCTACTTTTCAATTCAATTTATTATACTTTTTTAAAATAAAATATCCTGTATTATGACATTTAATTATGACTATTTAAATTATGAAATATCTGAGTTGCCTGTAATTTTAAAGAAAACATCCTAAGGGTGCCTTTTTTGCTGATACAAGTTGGCCATGAGATATAAATAAACAATCACTGAGAATTGTTTTTTGATACTACGTTGCATTGTTTGTAAAGTGTATTTCTCTTTTCTAATTGCTAAATTCTAAATTTCAACTTTGCGACCTTTTTTTTATATAAATATTTTTTTTGCTAATATTGCTCTCCTGCAGCAATCAGGCAATACACTCACCGCAGTGCTATTTCTGGATACCTCTTACGTTTTACCACTTAACTTGTTTTGCCTGAACATTTTACGAGATCTCGATATATAGATTATAGATATAACATTCTCAAAATTTTTTCATAGTTGCCTCATAATTTTCTGTATTATCGGCATAGGGCGGGGCCCTATATCTCTAATAGTATATGATCGCTCTATTGCCTTATCATCAATTACGAATTTGGGTGCCAAGAAATGCCAGGCGCCGTAAAAAATACCTTTTGGGGACCATGTTAATAATTGTTAGTGATTCTGACAATTCTGATAAATAACTGTGCAACAGAACACAATCTAGTTAGGTCACATAATTGTTGCTTAATTGCAGCTAGTTTAAGAAAAAAACTAATACCGCTTGAATATACCACTTTATATTTTGAGCAATTTTATCAGGATATCGTATCATATTTTGACAAGTTTAACGTCCAATAAATAATGTAAATGCAGGTTTATACAAACATTTTGAGTAATAAAAATTAACTTTTATTTATTTTAAAGGTTAAAGGATAATTTTTTACTTTGAAATAAACAACGTAGAAATAGTTTGGTTAAGGTAATTGCAACAATTGCAACAAATTCAGAAGATACAGGAAGATGAGAGGACAAGAAGAAACACTTTTTAATTTAATAATTGTGCAATCTCCATCCGTTATGAAGTTTTCTTCAAGCGACAATTCTTCCCGTACTTCCTGAATACCTTGCCATAGCTGTTTTAAGGCATAAAATTTCTTCAATACAGCTGTTTCACCATTATCCCCTATCTGTTTTCGGTTGGGTCAATTTCAGTTCTATTCCTTGGTCATGTTACTGTCATTTGCATGATGTTTGCAGTATGGATAGGACAGTTTTGTCTTGTTGGAAACTTTAAATATTTTTCGGATACAGCTGTTCCACGCTGGGCATCATAACGTTGTGTAATGTTTCGGCATAAGTTTGATCAACAAATCTCATCCCATTCCTCAGAATGAAATCCACCCCTTTTACACTGAAATGACCTACAACTGTGTACCTGTCGACAAATCCAGGGTTGTCTGGTTTGTTGACTTTGATTTTGCAGTTTTTGGAAGATTAGAAGATCGTTTCTTCTAAAAACATGACCTTTTATGAACAGAGAAAACGGTTATTCTGCTTACATTAAAACGTTTAGCTGCCGCTGATAAGGACCAACCATCTTCTAACTTGGTCACAATTCTTGGAATATCTAATAATAATAGATACTAAATATTTATTGACATTCAGGTAACACTAGAAATACAACTTATAAAAATAATTTACATATCGAAAGCTATTTTTTGTATAATATTTAATAAAAAATAAGCGTACCTAATGTTGTGTACACAGTGTGTCGAATGTAAAGAGGGGATGCATGGAAACATCGGAAACCAAACTAGATACAGGTACAATTAAATTAGAAAATATTTGAAGAACTTTATGAGAAACTTATATATTGCCGCAAAATGATTCTCGCGTGATTTTTTTCTTAGAAATTCGAGAAAATATAAAAAGTTAGATTTGTCTGATGTTATGATCTTGGAATTAGTACATCATTAGAACACGACGACAGCGACGACATAAAGTACAACGGAATTTTTTCATTTGTTTTAGAGATACACAATAGATAGAGCATAGAAAATGCTCTTAGATTATGTGTCAGACAATGCACGCAGGCAAAACTTGATTTTTTTATCGCTCTCAACATACATTTGGAAAAAAAGTTTTTACAGTACTGACTGAACTTAACATTAGAACGGAAATTTCAATGATTAATACATATTGTTGATTAATTAGTATTGTGGATAGTCTCGATTACAAAAGATGTTCAAACAAACGACCATTACGGAGTATCGTATGATTGTGGAATTCAACACATTATTAAGTACAGGGTGGTTGTAATTGCAGTGTTTTAACAGGAAAAATCCTATTTCTAAATTAGTAAAATTGACTTACATGTCAAGGGCTCGATTTTTGAGAAACTGTCTCTTTTCGTCTCATTAGTTTTCATTATGTTTTATGATTAAAACCTTATTTCCTGGTTTTTAAAAGTCTAGTTCTACATACATTTCAAACTATTACACCAGATGTACAGGGTGGTCGTGATTGGAGTGTTTTCACAAGAAAAACCTACTTCTGAACTAGACAGCAAACTCGACTTAATTTTGAGAAGCATTTAATGGTTAAAATCGCATAGCGATATTTTCACTACCAAGCGACAAATAGGGCGTTTTTCAATTTCGGACCATTTGAAAATTGACCATAACTTTTGAATTTATGAAAATTTTGATATTCGAATAAAACCATTTCTTATAGCAAATTCAGTGGCGTATTCAGATTTTTTATACAGTTCAGCTATATAGATATGTTGGTAGGTATGTGTGATGAATGAAGACGGAAATATATTTTTTCTTGCGACGCTGTCTCCTTACGAAGGTTGGCAATCCAAATGGCTATTGTCGCACTAGAAGCCGCAGGTGTTTGGTGTTTTTCACATAAGTTATTTTAAATGGGCCCGGCCTTATCTATTTTAAAGTTTCAGTGTTTATTAAATTGTTTTAAAGGTTTCTATGTCACGCCCGTTTGAACATATTATACAATGCCTACTAATACGAAGGTGGGGTGAAAAGTTTCCGGCCTGACCAAGACGTGGCGCCACTAGGTCTACTTTTGGAGCGACATCCTACGGTGCCATTCTTACCGTGTTTGTATGTACAGTTTCAATCTAATCGTTATGTTATTTTGTGTTTGAGACTACATTGCGCAAGACGCTTCCGTTGTTTTCGTGAAAATTGAAAAATTGGAAAAACGTGTCGTGATCAAATACTTCTATTTGAAAGGTTTCACATAACAACAAATTAAAGAAGAGATAGATTCAATACTAGGAGACTCCTCCCCATATTCAACTATTAAGCAGTAGGTTTCTGAACTTAAAACTTCAAAAATGATTGAGAAAATTCATCAAAACCGCAGGTTGAAAGTGCATGAGATAGCTGAGACCTGTAAGATTTCAGCTGAACGTGTGCGAAATATTTTGCATATTTGCATACTTCATAAGACTTGGGTCCATCACTACACTCATGAAAATAAATAACAGTCGAAACAATGGGTTACAAAATGGTAATCAATTTCAAAGAAGGCTAAAACAATTCTATAGGCAAACAAGTTTATGGTTACGGTTTTTTGAGATTCGAGAGGAATCATATAAATAAATTAAATAAAATTAAGTAAATAAATGTTAATACGACGCAGAGTTATTGTAACGTTTGAAACACGAGGGGGGGGGGGGCAAACTAAACGACCTCATTTGGAAAACAAAAAAAACATTTGTTTCATGACTATAACACACACTCGTCGATTGTTGCCATGTCCAAAATCCACGAATTGAATTGATGCCGCAACCTACTCTGCAGACTTAGCCTCCAGCGACCATGACCTGTTTCCTAACCTCAAAATATGGCTTGACGGTAAAAAAGATTTATGAGCAACGGAGAAATTATCGAAGCTGTAAATCAGTATTTTGAGGAGCTTGACGAATCAACTTATAAAATTGGTATAAGCAAATGAGAAATGTATCAGTGCTGACTGAAAAAGTTGTACTGCTTTATGAAAAAACGGAGAAGTGTAGAACAAATCTGTGTACGCAACTGCAAAAAAATGTTGGTAGTAAAAACAGCGCCATGCGGTTTTAACCATTAAATGTTTCTTGAAAATCGAGACCTGGACACGCAAGTCGATTTTGCTCTAATTCAGATATTGGTTTTTCTTGTTAAACACTCCAATTACGACCACCCTGTGCATCTGGTGTGATGGTTGAAGATGATGTACAGAAAGTTTGGTAATGATTTTGACACTCTTTAAAATATCTGCAAGCAAAAACTTCGAATTTAGAATACCTACCATCCAAATCGTCCTCATTCTTGTTGCCCGATTCTATGTCGGTAAATATCCCACTGGAATCCATGTTCTCCCGGTTGTTGACGTAGATATCGGCCGCGGCTTGAGGATCGACTCCATACAAGGTCCCGTCGATCACTTGAGCTTTTCTGCTGTCACCTTTGTGCTGATTCTCTTCGTGATTGTCGGCGTCGCTTTCCGTGTAAAAATCGGAATCGGTCATCGGCTCAACTCTCCGAGGCTGAGGCCGCGGCAACGGCCTCTTGGTCAAAGGTGAATTGTCCGCCCCTCTGCTCGCAGGACGAGACATTTCGCCATCTCCCTGATAACCGATATCCAGGCTGGTGATACTGGTTGTGATACTAGTGATATAACTTGACGTTTTCGACTTGGTCGGTTCCGTTTTCGGTTCTGATTCGACTATTGGTGTCGTATCTAACGGTAATTCTTCGGGGGAGGGAGTTTGCTCGCAACGGGCCGCCGCTAATTCCTTCATGGAAATGTCGACGGAATCCAGAGGCAATTCCAGATTCATCGTGGTGTCGGTCTGAAGTGCGGTGAACGTGGACAGCATGTTCAAATCGATGATGCCTAGGCTGAAGTCGGTGATGCTGGCCTGATTGGGACTCTGGACCTCTTCCTTACAGTCGTTGAGTTTGGCAAAGTCTACCCGTAAAGGCTCCTTAGGGCTGGCCAACATTAATTTAATCAGTTCACCTTCGCCTAAAAAACAATTTCCGATAGAGATGTTTTTTATCGGGGCGATCACATTTTACGATTAACTATTTAAAAAAAAAAAGTCTAACAGGCATGAAACCCAACTAACGGTTAGGTTGCAGTGCAGATTAGCGTCATAGTTACAGAGAAGCATTGGATTGACTGACTAAACTTAAAACGTATTAAATCCACAATATGTTGTTTTGAATAAAACTTAAAAAATTAGCAAGGTTAGAAGGAAATAGGATTAAAAAAGAATATTTCCAGGTTTAATATAAATTTTCGATTTTCACGACAATAAATATATTTTTTTGTTTACTTCTTACTTAAATTTCTTACATTTCCGTTAGAGTAATTTAGTTTACATTATTTTATAAGGCCAATAAAATTTATAACTTTAGTGAAATACTTATTTCATTAACACAAATATCAAAAACTACAGTTAAATCTGAAAACCAACATCCTTTTCTAGGCAGCCGCAGGAATTTTCAGCTTTGTCTTTTTGTTCTTCCTCTATTTCAACTTCGGAAGTTTCTAAAACAGTTTTGTACCATGCATTCCTTTTCTTGCTTGCATTCTTCTCCAAACTCTGGGATCAATAAATGCTTTAAGGATTTTTGTTTTTCTTCCTGTACCAAGTTCCAGCAATTTCCATTTTTAACCGGTATTCCTTCTTTCCTTTTATAGGAAGGGATTTTGGAGTCTCAGCTTGACTTTCAGACCTGAAGTTTTCGAAGAATGTTATGCTAATTGGTGCATCTTCATTTTTTTAAGAAGGTTCATAAGTGTTTGACCAGTCAGTTTTCCCCAAGACACTTTACTTCTCCAAATTCGCTGTATATGTTATAGTTTTCTCAGGTAAGCTCACAGGCGATTGTTTTTTTAAGAAGTAATACTGTAATTAAGACCCCTACCAGCCGTGTTTTCAGTCCATGTATAAAAATTAGATTTTTTTAGCTTGCACATCAACCCAACAAAGTACATAATAACTAAGCAGCTGGACATAAAAGGCATCGCTTATTGATGTCCGTGGAAGTCTGGAGGAGATTCTCTAGATAACTCATCAAAATATTAGGTAATTTCCCCATTTTAATTTGGTATTTCAAATGATAACATAAACCACATATGTCTGAAAAAAATGTAATATTGTACTACATTTTGTGTAATCGCGCAATATTTAGATTAGCAGGCCAATATATTCTTTTTGATTTTGACCTAGAGTAATGACTCACACTCGTGTTTTAACTCTTCGCTCTGTAATTCCTAGAACTTTTACTAAAAACTTTAGACAGACGTTTGTAGGCCATATAGCCCTCCTGGGAGTTAAATGGTAAAGAGTATTGACAGAACGTTTTTGACGATTTAGGTTGGAAATCCTGGTTTGCTTTAATTCCAGTTGCATAAAAAATGTTTCTTCATAGCAAAATGTCAGGCAATTTTATATTATTACATGAAAGTTTTACATGAATGCTTGCAGTGCCTTAATTTTTTTTTATTATTTTATTATTTTTATATTCATATCTACAACAAACGAAAAAAAGTATTACAAACAGAGCTATAAGAATAAATTTAAAATTTTATGATATTACAACTTTTGCATTTTCCATCAGTTCTTTCAGAAACTCTACGGATTTTCTTTCGACGTTCCACACTGCCATCTTTTAGAAAAATGTTACTTGTCGTTAAATCTATTTGAATGAGAGCCGCCAATCAAATGTATTTAACGGGCTTTGACCGAAATGAGTTGTTCTGACAATAGATTCAATAAAACTGAATTCACCTTACAATATAAAAAAAAAATGAATTTAATGTGTTTTGCTCAGTTGCTCCTGATAGTAATATTCCAAACAAACAATTAAGTTTTCAATTCCTACTTTGCAACGATCGGCGCTGTATCGTGGTATATATTGACCGAATAAATAGCATGCAAGGGAATGGCATATCCTACTAGTGGAGTAAAAAAGCGTGTAGAAGTCGCTTATTTCTTAAAAATAAAACATTTACTTAGAACCAGATCAAACCTGACTGAAATCATTAGTTAGCTTATTCAACGTACAAAATAGGTAATTGCGACTTTTTTAGTGGTACCGAGTTTTGTACAATCTAAAAAATTTATCAAAAAAAACTTTTTATCATTCACCCTCCAATAACTCCGAGACTATTCAACATATCCGAATGATATTTTATTTGACTTGAAAACCACACATAAACGATGACAAAAATTTATTTTCCATTTTTTTTTCAAGACCTCAAATATGAAAATTGGAATTTTTGTATTGAAATTGTCAGAAAGCGAGAAACTTTTTTAGTTCAAAAATTTTCACAGTATATGCTGCGAATAAAATGGAGTAGAATACATGTATAATATCAGAAACATAAACCAAAAAATGTTCATTATATTTTTAAAATTAAATTCACACAATTATTTATAAAAAAATCCATTTATCATCATTTTATTGTAATTTTGGCTGATTGATATCTTTATGCATTAAATTTTGACTACAAGTGTTTCTAAATACAATGTTTACTACTATTCAAATGAAAGGCCAATGAAAAGCAAATATAAAAAAAAATCTAGCATAAAATGTTGACTTTAGTAAATATTTTTGTTATATGATTGCCTAATACTAATTAATAAGTCGTCTTTTTTATCAGAAATATAATAATAAAATGAACAAATTAGGTAAAAACATATCAACATCTAAGTTTTTGTATTTACAAATTTGATATTAGACCGGATTCGCTTTACCAATAATCTCAATTGCTGGAGTATTCTGGAGGGAGTATTACGATCACGAAAATATAACATATATCTGCTACGCTCTGCCACCAAGATAACAACGGCAATTTTTATTTAGAAAACTGGATCCAATATGAAGTTGATTATAACAAATCGGGACTTATTTCTGATAATAAAGGATGCCCATATAGGAACCAAAAATGGCACAAGAGATAGAAAAGATCAAAATTTTTTGCGCAAAACAATATTGGAAGTGGACCAAATCCTGTAAAGTCGAGTCACGACTTGTGGAGGAAAGTAAGGAATGGTTAGACCACCCCTTTGAGTTTTAATTTTTAATTTAATTTTTGTGCTATATGGAAGAACAACTCTTTTTAAAATGTTTTTGCAACTTTTTTCCATTTTCAACTAGGTATATATATTTTTTTCAACTTCAATGCAATTGTTTTTAGTTGTTAGACACAGTTGCGATATGGTGCAAACTTTAACTTATTATATAGGATGTCCCAATTGGCATGCCATGGCCCACTATTGCTATCTCGGTAACTATAAGAACTACAAGATTGGTTAAATGAGACATAATGTACACTGTTTGGGGTATACTAAAAATCTGGTTTCACATAAAAAAAAATATTTTGTACCGAGCTACGGGGGTTTGTCGCAATCTTAAAAAATATAATTTTTACCAAAAAATTCGTAAACAACATTTTTTTTTGTATTTCTGACGTTCTTCAATTTGGTATTTTTTAATTTAACCAACTTTATAGTTCTTATAGTTACCAAGATAGTGGCCCATCGCAATTGGGACACCCTATATAATTAGGCTCCACTTTCGTTTAGCTAAGATCAGTTATGGAAAAAATATTATAATCTAGTATTCTTATTTTAGAGTAGTAGATATTTACTATTATAGTAGTATTTTGAAGCCTTAATAAACAGAAAACAATGAAGTTTTTCTGTGGAAATGCTTGGGTTGGATGTCTTTTCGCAATTTTATTTTTTATACGGGATATTTAGAACGTAAAATTCATAAAACATTATATGTAACTGAAATTATTTTGAAATAAAAATGTAGTGCATTTTCACAAAAAAAATCGTTTTTATCTTGGAAAATGTAATTGATTTCAGCAAAAAAAAAATTGCTACAATCCTAAATAAAAGATATATTATTAGGTGATGATTCTCTTACTCCAAGAAAAAAAATTTCTAAGTGAGCGTCAAAAATCGAGAAATACGAAATAAGTCCGAAATTTTCCAGAAGAACACTTACATTTTGTTGCAGGAAAATTTTAATCTTATTCGTAATTAAACTGCAGAAATTGGCCGTAAATGCTTCCTTGCTAATAGCAAAATTTGGCAGCCATCTTAATTGTTAGTTTAGTCTGTCTGTCTAGTTTTTTACTGTTTTATAAAAAAATAGGTTTTTATAATAAAATTGAAAGCTCCTTCTTTACAAAAAATTCAAGACCAAAAATTTAGATGACATTTAAGCAAAGTTGCATATAAAAAATAGGGTTTTGTAAAACGCGCTTTATTTTTGTGTTTCCCTGTATATAGTTTAAATCCTGTAAAGTAACTAGTTTTATAAAATTTAAGACAATGCTCTTTATACAATATAACTGTGTACAAAACTTATTTCTGGCTTTTCCTGATTAAAAGTTTCATGCCCCTTTGTTCCCATAAGTATAGACGTAATTTTAATGAACCAACGAACATTTTATTCCCGAATTTTTGAATAAGCATAAAATGTATTGTTTTCAAAATGATTTTGAACTCTTTATCCAAAGATTCCGCTGTGCCTATTATATCTTTGTTGCTACAGTATTTGCAATTATATTCTTCATAGCACTTTAAGCCTTACGCCAACCATTTACATTTATTGCTGCCCAGGTTACGCCAACTATTTACATTTATTGCTGCAGAGGATCTTGTGTTGAAAATATTGGTGTCCAGATATTGTTTCTTATTTGTCCATCCATATTTATTTGGTTTATCAAAATCTATATAGGGTACATGACTAGAATACCAGATGTTCAGTTGATATATGCACCTAAAATAATAAAAAAAAAACATTATAATATTGAAGTAACATATCATCGTTTCATAATATGTTGTATACCTTTTTAAATGTTCTTCAAATGCATTATAAGTTGGAGGCAGTTCCATCTCATGGCTATTTGAATTTGTTGTTAACTGCATCCGCAGACCATATAAGGATGAAATATCGTTTTTCTTGCTCGGGTCCACTGCTTCATTGTCAAGTAAAAACGGCAAATTATACAGTTCTCTTAAAATCTCGATATTCTTGACTAGTACACCGAAGGCTATCTTCTGATCAATTTTGACAATGTATAGCCAAAATATTTTTTGAAACTGTTTCTCGCAAACTTTCAACTATGTTCTGAATTGACAATGCCTCAATTCCATAGAATCTGGAATCCCTGTGTTTGCTCCATAACGAAGTAAAATAAAAACATCGGTATCCACAGACCTAATTAGAATGGTGTTACTATGCTCTCTCTCTGCCAGGACATGGAGAATGATCCGCGTATGGCTACTTTTAAATTTCTGCCAAAGTTTTTCAGATCCTCCTATTATCAATTATTTGTCTTTATCTAACAAATCCGTGATTAAAATAAATAAGGATTTCTTATTGGTGGATGATTTGGGTAACTCTTAAAAAACTGGAACCGTTCGAGATTCACTACGTCTTAGTCTCTCGACAGATTTCAATGACTGGGAGATGTAATTATCAAAAATAACTGCTAATCTTCTAGCATTGTGTTTGCCACCGCTTAATATTCTTTTCAAAAATATTTGATTTAGGTCGTTGAATCTCATAGAAGAGGGAGGTTTCACTTCCTGAATGAGTACCATACCATCAATAATATAAGTATGTTGTTCCAATCTATGACACAATTCAGCATTTGTAGATTTTTGAATCGAACTATCTTCACGAAACAGTGCTGAAGGAACCAAAATTAGCTCATACGTCATTTAAATTTAAATCAATTTATTGGAATCTTGCTGCACAGATAATTCTACCAAATATAAATTCCGACCCTACAACCGTTTTTTAGAAAAACTTATTAGTTCCGTCTTTAAAAGTCATTATTTTGTCCCTTTTCGTGGGCCTCCAAAATCTTTGTTTGGGAAGATTATCCAAATCGAATGGATTGCACCAATTAGCTTCAACTGCATTCAACATTTCAATTACATCTTCTTCATTTCTACAACCTGATTATTCCTTGAGGGATTTTTATTAAATATCGCATTTGTGATTAGTACAAAATTATTTATAAATTCTATAATCAATTTTCAACTCACCTAGAAAATATGCTAAGTATTTGAGGTCGTGAACAAAAAGGAAAATAAAAAATCTGAAAAGAACCATCATCAAACAAAAAATCATTCGGATATGTTGAATAATTTCGGAGGTATTTTAGTGTGAATGACAAAAAGTAGTTTTCTTGAATTTCAGTATCTTTGCGCATTCCGGAGGTACAATAACCTAACTAATTATTTGGGCAAGGTTTTATTTGGTTCTAAGCCGAAAAAAGCTGAACATTTTTACGGTTTTTTTATTCCACTATACCATCATGCAGAGCTTCTCTTCAAAACGAAGAAAATTGTGCAGAATCCAATAAGAGCACCCAAGCCAAGTTAGGAAGTTAATGACGACTTATAAAATTTATTTATAAATAAGGAAAATAACAACAGTGCTGTAAACCATGCGAGGTTGTGCCTTAAAAATATTATCAGCCAGACGGCTTTTTCTTTAATTTTTTTTGCTCTTCCTAATTCATTAATTGTAAGGAGGACCATCCTAAATTAGTTTCGCGCTAAATTCTTTGGTCACTTTTAGATTTTAGTTTATTCTCGGATTTTTCTTTGGTAGAAAGAAGAAAAAATTTTAGTTTTATAATAATAAGATTTGATGTCCGGTTTCATGATTTTGTTCGGCAACCGCTAATGAGTATACTTAAGGCTCTTTTATGTTTTTTGGGCCTAGTTGGTATTTTTCGTCCTATATCTCCAATATGTTCTTTGCTGCAAAATTTGAGATACAAGAACTTCACGGCATGTCAACTAGGCTCAAAGAACATGAAAGAGCCTTAAGACTACGACAAATAAAAAAATCAGCAGTTGCCGAACACAATCATGGAAGAAAAATCTCAGAAACCAAATAATATTAACCGGCCTACACAGCAGATCGTAACAACTACAACGTGGTACGAATTGAATTAAAACCAACTTATATAAAGTAGGGAAAAAATAAGGAAAATATATAACCGCTAAAGAGACTGATATTTTGCCTAAAACATCAAGCATAATTAACACGCCTAAACTAATAATTAAACTAAAAGGAAACCAAACTGTAGAGGAGGTAAAATAGTACATTATAAATAAATAAGTAATGGTACCGATAAAATTAGAACAACTACAACCCGAAATGTATCGAAAAGACGTAGATCAAATGAAGACGCGGAAAAGCTGAAGAAAAGTGCCCAGAATAAACTTCAGAACTACGAATCAGAAAAAGTTAAGCTAACCTAAATATAGATCAGATTGAACATTCTATAAAAAAACAGAAGAAGTTTATAGACTAATACGATGATAATCTGGAAGTGAACCGCATAAATAGGACAGGACGTTTTTGTTCATTGATGACAGCGCCATCTCTTCAATATTAAGATAAGTGTTAGTGCAGCGCACAACCATAAGTTAGTTATTGTCAGGTTCAATAAAACAAAACTAATTTAAGAAAGAGCGAAAACAGTTGTTCACATGTATACAGGGTGTCCCATAACTAATGGTACATTGCTTCCAAAGGCTACTGTAATGCTATTTACACAAATCTTCTGGATTCCTCCTACGTCGGTTGTTGTTGAGTCCTATGTCGGTTGTTGTTGAGTCGAACTTGCTAACGTTTCGCCAATCATTATGTTGGCTTATTCAGAGCTTAACTGAAACTGGCTTACATTTTAGTCTGTACCTGCTTATATTTTGTTTATGGTGACAGGTAAAGACCTGAGTGGCGGTTAAGATTATTAGGTTGCTTATCCCAAAAGAGGAAATCATTTCAATTATCGAGCCTATCCTAAACAAACTGCCATCTTAAACAGCTAATGAAATTCGATTTGAAACCACAAAACTACTTAAAAAATCGAAACGTCCTAAATCTGATATTTTAAAGTATGAAGGCATTGCTCCAAAATCTCTAAAATATAATCCAGACATCGTAATCCTAAAAACAAATAAAGGAAATGCTATATTGGCCCTGAACACAAATGAATATCAGGAAAAGATTCATGAATGAATGAATGAATACATGAATCATATAGTCAACTTAAACGATCCTACGTCCATCTATGGAACGCAAACTTTTGTTTGACAGCCCTCATGAGTCTAAAATTGCTCGTCTCTAAGGTTCATAAACCCCTTCGACCTATTGGCTGCACCATCGGTTCTCCAATACATATTCTCTAGCAAAATATCTAGCTTCTATATTAAAAGCCTTTACAGGGAAAACTGATAGTTTCGTACTTAATTCCTTTCACTTCATTGAACAATTAAAAAGTATTACATTAGATATAAAAGATATTCTGGTTAGTTTTGACGTAGAATCCCTCTTACTAAAGTCCCTATTTTTGAAACTCTCAATATCATTTTGGATATTTAAAATCCGAGAATCTGGAATCAAACTTTCTCACCTTAATTGAAAAATGATTGTCTGGAACATATTTTTCTTATAACAGTCAAATTTTTGAACAAACGGCGGGAACTGCTATGGGTTCTGTATTATCACCAGTCATGGCGAATATATTTATCGAAGCCTTTGAGAAGAAAGCTCTCGACACCTTCCATCTAAAACCGAAATAATGGAAACGCTACCTCGATGATACTTTTGTTATTTCGTCTCATGGCCATTGTAGATTTTCTTAAACATTTAAATTCTATACCTACATGCTAACATACGTTTCACCATTGAATTAGAAACTAATAATAACCTCCCATTCTCAGATATTCTTATCTTTGTGTTTACAGAAAACCTACGCACACAGACCAGTACATGAATGCATGGTCAGATGGACATCACCATCCGGCCCAAAAATCATCTTGTTTACAGACCCGTAAAACTATCTCAGCCCGCGTCACTTAATCCAAAATTAAAATACTTCACCTCTTCTCTTCTCTCTAATAATTTCCACATTAAAGATATTAAGCGTTCCAACAGAAAATACACCTCACCACAACCTCCCAATAGCAATGACTCCGAAAACAATCCCACACTTGACACTGTTGTCCTTCCATACATTCAAAACATCACTGATCACATATCAAAAGTTCTAAAGAAATATAACGTCTAAACCCAATTTACCACTTGTCCAACATTTTCGTTTCGTCAAAAACAAAATTCCATTTGAGATGCAAGGAGTTTACAGCATTCCATGTATATGCGGCAAAGAATACATTGGGGAGACCGGACGAAAAATATCAACTAGACTCAAAGAACATGAAAGAGTCTTAAGACTAAGAAAAATAAACTCATCAGCAGTTACCGAATACAATCACGAACCCGGACATAAAATTTTATTAGATAAAACTAAAATTCTTGCATGTAATCAATTCTTCTACCAACGAAAAATCCTGGAACCTATAGAAATCTATAAGCAACCTAATAATCCTAACCGCGACTCAAGTCTTTGCCTTTCACCAATATAGGAATCAGTCATTCGAGACGATGTTTATGCCGCTCATTTAGCTCCGGCCCCCTCAAACAATATATAAGCAGGCACAGAGTAGAATGCAAACCAGTTTCAGTTAAGCTCTGAAGAAGTCAACATGATGATTGGCGAAACGTTACAAATTCGACTCAACAATAACCGACGCAGGAGCAATCCAGAAGCTTTGTAAATTGAAACTTACCTTAGTCCAAAAGTTGATATTAACCGAGATACAGGGTTTCAAAGTTGAAATTTTATTTTTGAGTTTTAAAATAATTCCTAAAATATTCGAGCTTTTGACATAAAATTTAGCAAGGATTTGACATGACAAATCCATTTTCGTGAATAATTTTGTGGCAAATTTTTCGTATACATTTGATACATCCTAATTTTTTTGCACCTTAGCATATGTAGATTTTTAATAAATATGTCACTTCTTACACCTTTTTTACACCAAAAAGGTATACCTTTGATATTTCGCGCTGAGTCGCTCTTTCCGAGATATAGTTCAAAGTAGGTTTTGACATAATCACAATAAAAGCCTGTCTAGTGCGAAATAGGCACTGAAGAAAACAGACAAGATAAAATACCTGCAAAATTTTTCAAAGTATTCCGTGACTAAAACAAATGCGATAGGTTGGATGTTTTTAAAAAATTCTGCTTAGTTTTGGAGATGCAGATGTGCGACTTATATGTTTATCCGCACAAAAGAATGATAATGGGCGGCGAGCTCATAGACGTTATTTGGAGACGTTTCCAAATCAAAGGCGCCCAGATTTTAAAATATTTCTAGAATATTTATAACAGATCCGGTATAACTGGTTCGTTCCGCCCCAAGAAAGGTTCTGTGGGGCGACCAAAAATGATTACGCCGGAGCTGGAAGAGGAAATTTTAGTCTCAGTAGCTGAAAATCCGGAAATAAACTCAAGACGAATGACAGCGGAATAATTTTCAAGGACATTAATATTTACGTCCCCTAGGAATATGAAAAAGTCGTATGAAAAGAAGCCAAATGTTTCCCATCACTTCCAAAACAGCGTTATTATGATAATCCGGAGGTGTATAAAACGAGGTAATAACAATTAACTCGACGATGTGTTCAGAAACCGGGTAAAATTTAAGCCAAGTGGTTAGTTATCTGCCAAATTTGTTGAGAAACCCTAACCCTAAATAGAGAAACTTAACCTTATTTTTACGCACCTAATTTCTCGTACTTCGTCTTTTCGAAATCCACCATTTGCGAAGAAGACAGAATCCCCAAGGAGTGATCATCACAATCAAGCGAATCCCTTTTGCTCCCGCTGTCGTTGTCCATAATGGGTGATGTTATGTCACTAAACCGCCATTTCCTAATTGCAGTTTCGTTGAAGGCGGTTATCGCAGGAGTCGAACACTCGCAGTCCGTGAACAGTAATTTTTGTGGTGGAGTATCCACCGAAAAGTTTTCGAAAGGCTTCAGGTGCGACAACGAAAGCGGTTTTTCCGGATTCGACCTGCGCCTTTGCTTCATTTCCTTAGGCGAGTCAGTTAACAAATCTTTGCATGATTTTTCGAGCGATTGGACATTCGTAGAGTCTTCATATTGTAGCGGGATCTCGTTCGATCGCTTCTTCGGTTTCTGCTGCTTCTGCTGTCCGTACTCTATGCGGATCTGCGTTTGGTGACGTAAATCAGCTACGGAGTTGGCAATAAAATGGTGGGTTTCGGTCAGATTTTCTGCGCTGAAACTTCTGCGCGGCACAGTGGGCTCGTTCAAATTTTTAGTACGTTCGACAACCGGTTCGTAATTGTCCTTTTTTGATGCGTTTCGGCTCAAATTGATCGAACTGGCTATTTTGCTGTTCAGAAAGAGCATAGAGTATGGTCCTGATGCGTGGTCGCCGCCCAACGATTCGCAGCTGCCTTCGATCAGTGACACCTGGAAAAAAACCCAATGCAGCTTGTACTGGATGTCCCATTTTGGTTAGTTTAACTTCCATATTTTGATAGATAGAAAGTTGCGAGTTTCGCGACAGTATCTATTGTATAATTTTTTCCGTAGAACTCAACTCCGCCTTCCGAATTAGTGTACACTGTGTCGCATTTTGGTGGCGACTGAGGGGTATGTCCGTTGTTAGTGAAGATAGAGCCTTACGTTTTCGCAAAGCTTTGGTACTTTTTTTGTGAAACGAAAGATAACATTTATAAAATTATCATGACTTGCTTAGTTGTTAAAATACAAGGTAATTTCGAAAATTTGAGGTTTTGAAATATCGGAAAGGTGAAAAGCGCGTCCGATGTAGATTTTTACGTAGAATTCAAAAGCGTAGTCAGTTTTGTTTCTAAATGGTTTCGTCTTTTTGAAAGAAAAATATAATTCGTTTTTTTTTTTTTATTGGAAGACCCTATATATTATAGGCCAATTCGATAAATGTATAAATGTAAAACTATATGGGGTTATTTGTATAGTATCATAAAAGTATCACAAAAATGTTATTTGTTAAATTTTCATGAAGGCATTTGCGGTAGCCTTGGAAAAATGATTTATTAAATATCTTAAATAGTTACTTTATTTATTCCTTACTTATTTATTCCTTACTTACACAGCAGCTTTTATAACTAATATTTAATGCTTATTGTTCTTTATCATTTTAAATAATTGTTTTAATATCTAGGTTCTCGTTTTGGTTTATCTTTTTAATAATATATAGGTTGTAAAGCTATGTGAAATGTTACAAATAAAACATTAGTATTAAACTAAGTTGGCTTCATGCAAATTATAAAAGTTGCTGTGTAAGTAAGGAATAAATAAGATAACTAAGTAACTATTTTAGATATTTAATCAATCCTTTTTCCAAGGCAAACTATTTTTGAATTATACGTAAAAGTCTACATCGGATGCCCTTTTTACCTTACCAGGGGTGCCCCAAAACTTCAAATTTCCAAAATCACCTTGTATTTTACCAACTAAGCAAGTCATGAAAATTTTATAAATGTCATCTTCCGTTTCACAAAAAAGTACCAAAGGTTTGCGAACAAGCAAAGCTCTTCACTAACAACGAACATAGGTAGGTAGGGACCAAAAAAAGTTATCCACACCAAATATCCACTTTATCTCAGAAACCGACAAATATGTGACAATTTTCCAATTTATTTGTCTAGAATAAATGTTTTGATAGCATTTTCATCAGAATTCTAATAAATTAGAAAGTTTTTAAGGGGAGCTTTTAGTTCTAAAGCGGTTGCTATCGTAATGTGTGAAAAACATACATGACCATCGAATTAAATAGAAGGTTCCATGAAATGTTTGGATACGAAATCGGCAAAACAACCATTACTTGAAATTGAAGTGTTGATAAGTATTTTTTCTACAATAACTATCGAGGAGACGGAGATGACGAACTTTTTATATGAATTTAAAATATTTTCCGATTGTGTGGGTAGGACTGACTAGAGAGTGTTATGACCGTCGTTATTCTTTATGAAGTTTCGTAAATATTATGGTTCTGTCCGTCTGGCTGGGCTTTCATTAACATAGTCCGGGGTAGAGCAGATGAAAAATAAGTTATGTCTTGTTAAGTATTATATCTGTCCGTAAATTAAATAATTGAGAAAAGTGATCAGTGATTACTTCATCCGTCCGCCTGTCCTCCATGGTGGTTGGCTATCACATTGGTCCAGGAAAGCCTTTAAAGCGTAGCGCGTTATATACCCAAGTTTTTTTATTAAATTTTCATTCCTATTAGCAAAAACTTGAATTGAAATCAGTTGGTATTAGTGGAATTACTAAAGAAATAAGTGGAATCAAAAACGAAACACAGGTCGGTGGAAAGGAAAACTCGGGAAACTGCGATGAGATACAGTGTGAGTGCTGTTCAACAAAGCCAAAGCAAACAAAAAGTAGCGACCTGTATAGGTCAAAGCTAACAGAGTATAACAAAGAAATGTGGAACGCTAGATGAGGCTCTTAGAGGAAGTTTGGCGAAAAGGTAAACGATACAGACTCCCGCATGCTCAAGAATCCATAAAGTGTTATCAAAAAAGAACACAAACAACTATGTCGAAATCCTCACAAAAACAGCTCAAGAAAATCTGAAGGAGAGTATGGAGGCCCAGTTTCCAACAGCAACACCATTGAGAGACATGTCGGACTTATTCTCTGACTCAAAAAGCTCGCTAAGACCCACAGGGTGGAACTGGAAAATAGTTAAAGAAGTAGTAACATGTGCGAGAGTCAAGTGGGCAATTAACCAATTTAAGCATTTGGATGAAAAATACTATACTATATACTATATACTATATATTATACTATTACTATATACTGTATATACTGTATACTGTATATATACTATACTATATTACCGCAAAATGGACGGAAAATTATATTGCCTCACCTGGGGATGGGGATGGACCTGTACCCCACTTACGGCAATAGGTAAGGCTTCTATGCCTGCCAAAAGTGCGCAGAATGTCGGACGCCACCCCAATATAATTAAGCCTATTCTGATTTATGCTGAACACCATAGAAAGGCTAGTGCATAGGTACTGAGTAATCTGAACAGGCTGCTCTTCGAGAAAATATCATGGCCATCTTTCTAGACATCGAGGTAGCGTTCAATCACGCGTCAGAAAATTCTATTACCAGAGCACTAGAAAGGACGAGAGCTGCAACGACGCTATATAAATGACTACAAGAGAGTGTAAGAAACAGGACGATAATATGCAATCTAGGGCAGACAACCATGAAGGCACCGGAGGGGAGGTGATGCCCGTAAGGCCGGGTTTTCTCTCCTCTGGTTGACGACCTGCTTGAAAAGCTGTCAGCAGAGGACTTCTATTCCATGGGATATGCAGACTATTTAGTCAGTGTGGTACAAGGAAAATTTACCATGAGAAGGCTATAAAAATCTTGGAAAACTGGTACCAAAACTCACAGTTAACTCGAAGAAAACGATAGCTTCCCATTTATTAACAAGCGAGTCTCCACAGAACTCAAACCACCAGTAGTACATAGAATAAAACTACACTTTTCCAGGGAAGCAAAGTATCTAGGAGCACATTTCGACTATACTTAACTGTACTGTACTGTGCTTTAGTAAGACCAACGATAGCGTACGGACCAGTTGTTTGGTGGACAAGAATCATGCAGATGAAACCTACTGCATATTCTACCAATACAGATCTATATAAATGGTGAAGCTAGATCCGTCGCATATACATTACTGCAAAGCCAGTCACTTAAACATGACAATTTCTACAGGGGGATCAAGGCAGACAAAGTCCTAGGGCTGTCTATGTACAGCACAACACCCAAATATTGCATTGTTAAACATTACAAAACTCATATATCGGCGGCATAAAAATTTAAAATTGCAAAAATGATCCATCAATGAGGGCAGATATAATCTGGTAGAGAGACGGCTCAAAACCCTGGATTTTCATAAGGCATTAAATCAGATAGAAAGTCAGGATTAAGTGACGCTGTCGTAGGTACCAAGGCACGAAGACCATAGAGATCACGAACGCGCCAACGAAGTAGCACGTGAAGGCTCATCAAGGTGTATGATCGGACCAGAACCCTTCTGCGGGACGCCCAAACCCGTTGCAAAATCAGCCATGACACAAAGGGTGGGAAGAGAATTCCGGAAATGGTTAAGAAACATGCCAGCACAAAGACAGGCCAGGGAATTCCTCAGAGGTCCATCTGCTAAATTTAGAGAAGTCTCAAAAGAAAGACCGTCAGATTAATAGTAGGTCTAAATCTAATGGGAGTGGAAGAAATCATTGAATACAGATTCTGTCAAGAAGAGGAGGAAACAGTCACATACAAATTATGTCAGAGTTAAGGCTTATCAAGACTTTGTTTACATTCGCAGAACCAATGAGCAATGAGCTACACCATAGAATTTATGGAGCTCTATAGCTATGAGGAGTGTCACAATAGATCCTCTGGGTGGACAGGCAGATGACTGACTCTCACAATCTGAATCTGAATCTAGTAGGTGTTAGATGTATTATTAGGGAATTAATGGTATTAGAGGAATTAGTTGTCCAAAATTGAAAATTTAGAGGCATTCCTAGGAATATATTTTTGATTGCGATGTAGCCGTTGATGTAAACAAACCTTGGCGACGGGCACCATAAGCCCTCTACTCCTCCCACACGCAAAATAGCGGATTCCCTTGACCACGCCATCGTTCTTGCCGACGTTGTTGAAGAGTTCGATACCACACCACGTCCCTTTCGCGAAGTGCACGGCGCCCACGTATCGCAGCAGGCCTTCCTGGTCGCCGGCGAGCACTTTTTGTCCGACGTGCTTTGTGGCAATTACACCAGATGGCGCCTCCAATCGATGAGAAGTCGCCGGAATCTGTGCCCGATGAGTTGCCGGGATTTTCGAGGATATCTGAGGAATTCGGGAAAGCAGTGTAGGAATTCGACGCTGGCTGGCCTGCAAAAAAAATATCTTGCATTGGGACGAGCTGCGTTTTATTTTTTTCTATTGCGTTTCTAAGTGAGTAAGAAGGTAATTATTTTTTAATCAAAGTACATTAAGATAATGGTACATTAATACGCGTTAATCATGGTTAATGAGAAAATTAAACAATCTAAAACCATTACAATAATGCCTATAGACATTAACTAATGTACCCTTAGCATCACTATAATACCAAATAATGAACCTTATAAATAATATAACAAGTCATAACTAGCACTAAATAAAAAAAAATACAAACGCAAGTAAGTAAACCAACCAGTATGGTCTAAGAGCCCGTGACGCGGCGTTAGTTAAATAATAAAATGTAAAAGTTTCTCTGTGTATGTCCCATATGCCGATAAGAACGCGATAAGAACAATCCCAGGCTATGAAGCTTGGGTAGAGGTGGCTTTGGCAGGTAACAGGTAGTAAAGGTGTGTAAAATTGTATCTCAAACCACAAAAAAGTTCTTAAGAAATCGAGGATTACAAAGAGGCACTTGAAACTAATAAAACAAAAACTTTGGCACATTTATAGAAACAACAAAAGTGACGTAGATAGACACAGAAATGAGGCATTATATAAAAATACCAAAAATTAACTTACAGGCCAGCTGAGAGAAGCACGAGTCGAATTTGAAAACAACCTTACGAAAGAAGCACCCAGAAAGTGTTATCAATATCTTAACAACTCATTAGAATCAAAGCACATTTTAACTTGCTTGACAGCTCTGGTGAATTAGTAACTGAATTAACTAAGATTGCAGAACTATTTGCTAAATAATTCTACAGTGTTTATGTTCAAGAGGACCTAAGCAAATTTCCTGTGCTACCCTTAGAGACTCTTACTATCGATAACAGAAATAAACTTCACCGAATAAAACGTTCTGAAAGCTCTCACCCAGCTTAAATTTCATGCTAGTCCTAGTCCTGACAATTTGTCCACAGTTTTCTAAAAAACTGTTTATCGAACATAAGCAAACTGATATCTCAAATGATGAACGAATCCATAGAGGAAATGAAACTACCCCTCCAGTTGGAAAAAGGCCTTTGTCATTCCCATACACAAGAAAGGCAATAAATATTTGACAAACACCTATCGATCAATCAGTCTAACCTCTATTGCCTGCAAAGTTATGTAGAAGATAATTGCTTGGGAACTCAATGAATTTCTAAGAATAAATCATCAGGACTTCCTTGCCAGCAACATGACTTTCTACCTCGAAGATCTGTTAAGTCAAACTTAATTGTCAATTTGGAACTGTGGACCCGGGCCCAGGGTAAGGGATATCCAGTAGATATAATATACCAGTGGCGTGCATTACATATAGGCAAAAAAGCATGGCCTACCCTTTCGTTTATTCAAGACAAACATAAATTGAAAATCTTTTTATCTAACAATGCTGATTCATTACGTACGACATACCTATTGAAAATGACCTAAATATTTTTATTTTTCTAAATAGTAAGTTAGTATAATCTTTATTACGCTTGCAAAGCCGGAAACATCATACAAAACAAGCGCCACCTGTTCAACGTTTTATTATTACCTAAAAACGCATCCCATTATTCAAAGTCGAACGCACGGCCGAAGCTTAATAATCAATTTAAATGGGCAAGCAAAAGCAGTGCGTTACTGCAAGCAATGAACACAAGAAAGCAGTCGGACCGTCCGATCCGTCGGATGCACTGCGATAATGCGGCCCGCCGCATGCGGTATTGCCAATGCCGATGTTATTACAGAACTATGTAAGAAACGGTCCCACGTTATTTTAGGTAAACGATCAATTTTATGATGTTTTATCAAGATGTGTATTATCTAGCAAATTAGAAATCTGGTTGTAAGTCATCTGTATATTGTTTCCAAATTTCCAATTTCCAATTTACTATTTTAATTGACTGCAAAATCATTCTGCCATAAAATATATTAGGCAGTGCTAATTGGAAATCTGGCAATATTGTGTACGATATTGTTTTTGTTTTGGCATTCGCAAGTCGCTAATCGGCGTAATCGCGAAGAAATTAGAAATTATGATTGAATTGTAGAGAGATTATTCGTTTGGTTGGTTTTTGGCGTGATGTCTAATGAAAAGTAAACATGTCGGAGTGTAAGTGCAGTGCTGATGTGAATTGCATTAAAAAATTTAAGACTTTGGCATCGTTCAGCAGCAAAAGGTTTGTTGAAAAACAAAAAGTTATAGAAGTGGGACGACCGAAGCCCAATTTAAAGTTATGTCAACAGCAAAAAAAAAACAACCCGGTATTATAATGTTAAGTGTTACGAGAACTATAAGTTGCTTTGCGGTTGTATTCACGACAACAAAATATATTGTTGGCCTTGTTTATTGTTTTCAAAAGAAAAAGACAATAATGTATGCGACAAAACAGGTTACAGTGATATTAGCAATTTTTGCTTTGTATAATTTTGGTAAATCTCGTATAGAAACTAGCCTTTCCCGTCAATTTGCGGAAGAAATTCAGTGACTTAATGCTAAGGTGGATCGGAATAGAAATGTAATGCGTTGGTTAATTGACATTACATGTTTTCTGGGATGTCAGGAGCTCCCGTTTCGAGGACATGATGAAACTGCTGATTCTGAAAATCGCGGCAATTTCATGGAGTGTATTAAACTAGTTGCGAACTATGACGGGATATTGGGTGACCATTTACATATAATTAGTTAAAATAAAAACAGAGAAGTATTTAGTGGACTTTCCAACAGAATACAAAATGACCTTATATCTAGTGTGGCTGTTGTTGTTTTAGACAGAGTGCGTTATGAAATAGAACAAACTGACTTTGTTGCTATAATGGTAGACGAAACACCTGACGTTAGCGGAAAAGAACAGTTGTGTGTTATTTTGTGATATTTTGGCCAAAATTCTAATGTCGTTGATCGTTTCATTGGTTTTATTGATGTAAGCAGTAACCGCACTGCAGAAGTATTAACAAATATTATACTCAAGGTTTTGAACGATTATAAATGCCTTCATAAATTAGTAGGACAGATTTATCATGGAGGTGCAGTTCTACCATCCGAAAAAAATGGCGTCCAGAAAAAAATTCGTAAAACATGTCCTAATGTACGTTTGGTGCAGTGCTCATGTTTTAAAACTTGTTTTGTCTAAATCGTGTGAGAGAGTTGTCGAAACTAGACATTTTTTTACAAGTATTCCAAATTTAGCAACATTTTTTCACACGAGTACGAAACCTTCCGATTTATATAATAGGTTTTGCTCAAAAAAATTACCTCGCGTTGTACAAACCCGATGGGGGTACAATTCTAGGACTGTAACTACAATCTACAACGAGCATGAAAATTTAGAAAAAGTTCTTGATGAAATGACCGAAGATGAAGCTAGTTGGGACGGCAACTCTCTTGCAACTGCAAGATCTCATGAATTTATTTTAAATGATTTTGAATTTAATTATTTTTTAGAAATATTCAACCATATTTTCATACAAACTGATATTATTTTTAATATTTTACAGTCTCAAATTTTGGATATTGGTTATTGTATGAAAAAAATTGATGATTTTAAAAACTTTCTTGAAAGTTTTTATCAAGAAAGAATTCATACGTATTCTAAGGAATACGCAAGGATAGGCAAGGTTGAATAATTTAACAATAATTTCGTTAGAAACTGGATTTTGACAAAAATTAAAACGGACCACAAACTTTGATGATGACGTATTGAAAGAGTTTTTGAAAACAAATCGCCGTTCCATACCCACGTACATTGTACATAATAATGTATTGGGTTGTGCTGTATTTAATACATGAGTTTCTTTTGAGTTGTTCGTTTTTTTGATTCTGTCGCCTACTATATGCTCTATTTTTATGTCCTTTATGGGAAAACATAATTAGGGCGTGGCACCCAAAAAATTTTTCGCCTGCGGTGCTATTTTTTTTCCTCTTGCCTACCCTGCAATACATTGTACTGCACGCCACTGTAATACACTTGGATTTTGAAAAAGCTTTTGACACGTTCCCCTGGCAAGACTTGTTTACAAACTACAGGACTATCGTATAAGACGTAAACTTGGGATAGATGAAGAACTACCTTTCATGTAGAACATTCCAGGTGAGGATAAATAGCTGCCTCTCGTCACATGTCGAGGTTTTGAGTCGAGACCCCTTTTATTCGTAATATATGTCTCTGACCTTGCTGAGCACATATTTGCAACGTTAGTATGTATGCTGACGACACTAATATTTTTGGAGATTCAACTTTACAATATGGCGACCTAGTTGAAGAGTTAGCTAAACTGCAGAGATGGACAAGGGACTGGCTACTGCGTCTCAATGCCCACAAATGTACAACGCTACATATAGGTTATATAACATTCCTAAATTTGACTATGGTATAAATGACTCAGACTTAAGATCCGTAAATGAACAGACAGACCTAGGCGTTTTAATATCTGAGACCGTAAAATGGGAGAGTCAGGTTACAAAGGTAGTAACACCGGCCAACACCTTAATATATATGATAGGACGTGCTTTCAAGGAAATGTCTCAAGAACCTTTTCTTCGAGCGTATAAAAGCTTCATCAGACTAGTCCTGGAACATACTGTAGTGGCGTGGTCTCCTTACTGCCAAAAGGATATAGATCTTCTGAATCTGGTTCAGAGGCGAGCAACAAAAATCCCACCATTTTTAAGGCCCCTCGCATATGAAGATTGATTAAAATGTCTTCGCCCGACCACCTTAGAAGAGAGGAGAAGAAGGCTGAACTTAATTGAATGCTACAAAGTCCTGCATACCCACTACTCATGTGATATTGACTTTTTTCATCGAAATGACAATAATGTACTAGCCAGTCAGTTTCGATAGTTCTCCGGGTTCTGGGTGCGTTCGGTCCACGCCAATCTTTTACTGCGCGTCAGCTGTATTTTATTCTATGTAGTGTAGCGAACTGTTATACCAACAGCAAACATTTTATTATTTATTTTGGCAGATTTGGATGTATACTCAATTACCGCGACAATCGCGACCAAGTGATTTTACAAAAGAATTGAAAAATTCAAATTTTAATGAAGATCTTGTGGATTATTTTGTTTTAAATTGGGCAACAAGATGTAAACTTAAGAAAATGTCATTCTTTCACTATTAATAATTCCAACATAGTTGTATCAAGCATTGATGAAGAACTGTCATGTCCGGAACATGAGGAAGCAGACAGAAAAATAGTATACTGTGCCTGTAAAATCAATTTTCCAGGATATGTAGTAGTAAAGTGTTGATACAGATATTGTTGCAAAAAACGGTTAGGTTGTTTGGATACAGACGGGAACTAGAAACAATTTAAAGTACATGGACCTAACAAAGATTCATGCAGGATTAGGAGAAAGTTTACCTGGATTCCACGCAATAACAGTGTGCGATTACAATCCTGTATTATTTAGGCAACGATAATTAAAACCTTACAAACTCTTGAAAATATTCAATGAATTGGACCAGAAACTAATGATTGGCGATGGAAAGTGACCAATACTATTTTAAATGGTTTGAAGGGGATTAACTACCAAATTATGACAGTGATTCTTTAAAAACTTTGACAGATTTTGATGCTAAAGTTTTATAGATACATTTGAAGCTATTCGTAATTATGTTAACTTGGTTTATTTATTACAGAAAATGGTGCAGAAGGAGATATTGAGGACAACCAACCGACAGATATTGACGAAATATAATTTTTTTACTTGGTATACAATGGCTATAATTATAATTAAACTCCTATTTCATTGAAATATTTTACTATAACTACAACTATTCTTCTTAGAGTAACATTTTTTTTTTGCAAAATATCGAAATTTTTATTGAATTAGATATCAAATAAAGCTTACAAAACTCTAAAATGTAATTTGTCACATTTTGAATTGTTAATTTAAAGATGGATAAAATTTTACTAAATAATATTTCTAAGAATTTATTGAATTTTATATAATAAATTTTCTTGATAAATCGCTAAAACATAGTGTGCTTGCACCGTCAATAGATCTTTAATGCTTCTGGCAATATATATATATATATATATATATATATATATATATATATATATATATATATATATATATATATATATGAACTTCAGCTTTTATACTATAACTAAAGTATAATTAAAATTAACTCTACCTTAAGGTTGTCTCGCAGGGGGTTGCAACTATACTATAAGTGTCTGGTTCTGGATGAGACAATTTCTGGTATTATCACTAATATAATATATGACAACTAAACTTCATGCTACATTACACACACACTTTCACTACCTGTTACCTGCCAAAGCCACCGGGACATACATATGTACAAAGAGAAACTTTTAGATTTTATTATTTAACCAAGCCCTGGTCGTCACGGGTTCTTTCTCTATTTTTCCAGTCGCGAATTTTTATTCGAGGCATCGGCTAGCTCTGACATCAGCCTATAAAACGCTACCCTATATTGTTATTATTCCGCCCATCCCGATTGTTATTATTGTGCCTGGGGTTGTAGGTTTCGAAAAGAAAAGTGCAGTGATCCGAATTAAATAAGTAAACAATTTTCTTTCTGTAAAAAGCGAATGTAGGTATAGCAGTGGCCAGAGATAAATCGTTTGTTTTTATACACACAACTTTCTAAAGAAACGATAATTCCCTGGCATCCATGTACTCAAATTCATTGCCAAAAAGTTATCTTCATATCATTACTTTGTAGGTATATTGTTTACGAAGCTTGCAGATGTCAGAAATGTGTAGAGATTTGTAATACATAGGGAACTTTAACTAAATTTACCCAAACTTATGAGAAGCTTCAGGAAGTCGTGCCCCACTCTTCCCTATTTATAAAGGTATATATAATAATTATATTTATTTATAAAAAAAAAACGGTACTGACTAATAACTATTTTTCTATAAATTTAAAATATTGTTATTGGTATTTATAAGATTTTCGAAAGTTCTAGCTTTAGGCTTAATCCATAGAATTATCCAAAAAATGACACTTTCAATAAATTAATTATGACTGGGTTATAATAATATGGAATGAGAATTACCCAAAGGGAATTTCTAATTATAATAAAAAAAAATTTTTTTTTTGAGGTGGTACTCCTGGCGCCCGCTGGGCCGCGCTGCCCCACTCTCACCTATATGTAAAATACCACAACAGGAATGGCTAAAAGTTTGGTGCTTGGTGGTTTTGTCCAGCTGTTCGAGTATAGAGTGTGTTTGTCATCCAATAATTTGTTTCGATTTTTTTTTCATTTTACGTTTAAAGCCCGCGACGACATCAAAGGAGACGTAAAAAAGGCTACCTTTCCATAAGACAATCGTCGGTTTTCGACTTAGCTTCAGAGAATAACGCAAATTTTAGTGCAAACAATGTTTTTTTATTTGCCATCATACAGCAATAATGTGGGCATTGCATGGGTATTTTGCTCCTATTGGTAAAACAATAAAAAAAAGTCATAAGAGGAAACAACAAAGAAAAAAGTATACAATACAAGACTCTCAGAAACCATTTCTATACGTAACAAAAACCACTGAGGAAATTGAAGAACGGATAAATGTTTTACAATCTAAAAACACGGCATACTCTTCGTCTTTGCAGTAGAGAAGAAATATAAACTTATTTCGATGGTATCAAATTTATAATGAATATAATATTATTAGACCTGTTTCAAAAAATTTATATATTTTTTTATGTAATATGTCATGTTATGGTCGTGTTTTAAAGCTTATTTTTATAAAATGAAGCCCGCCACTTAACTAAAATTTATGTTCTGTGCAACTTTTTAGAATGTAAATAACAGTTAAAAACAGGTTTAAATAAATATTCGGATTCTAAATTGCCAAGGTTTTTTTTTTTCACAATTGATCTTGAATTTCGTTTCCTCACAAAATACAAATGGGTACTTTTCAAAATTTAGCCCTTAAACATTTCCGAAAATAGTTTCCACATTTCAGAATTACACCATATTATCTTTACTTTATTACTTTACATTTTGTGCATTATTATTGCTAAAAATATAGGAAAATCTTGATGCTCAAAAATGAGTAAATTCGTTAAATTTATTTATCTCTTACTGTTTTCCAAATCACCGTGGTGAGCCTATATTTTTGATATTTTTTCCGTCCCTTATTTCAACTCTACTATTAATGCATTTTTGCTTTTGATAATAATGGTCACAGATTATTAATTAATATATATTAGGTGATTGAGATAATGCTATTTATTTACTTATTACAAAATATAATTGGTTGATGTCTACTAGACAGGGAATGAATGAACTAGGACATTAATCCATGTCAATAGTCATTAATATCAGTATTTTTATTTCAGACATTTCTAATTAAAATCAATGTCCGCTTGTACATTTAATATTTTAGAAGCATTGAGTGAGAAGCAAAATTAATGTAAAAAATCTTTGTGTTAATGAATTTTTTTTATTAATATTAGGTACGCTTTCGTTTTGTGCACAGTGTGTCCAAGATAAAGGATGTCTATGATGGGGATATTGGAAACCATAAGAGATATGAAAATGGTTAAATTAGAAAAAAAATGCAAAATTTAAAAATTAATAACATGCCGTCGAGAAAACAAAAAAATTTTTGCGCGATGAACTACAAATCTAGAGTAATATGGTTTTATCCAGAAATAAATCCTGCTGTGAAGAAAAAGTAAATAATTCCTTTTTAGCTGTAACTGAAAATCCGGAAACATTTTGTTTTGAGAAAATAAACAATTCGCAGTTCAAATTTTGAATTTGTTAAGCGCCGAGACATTGCGATGAAGAAAGGTGAACAACATTTTCCGAATGGTATATCAGGAAGTGTCAGAAAAATGACCCCCATAAGATTATTTGGTCGGACGAAGGTATGGAAACAAAGAGTGGAAGTTTTAACAAGCCAAATGCTTATTATTGAGCAAGAGATAGATAATCCTCGAGTGCGCCGAATATCTAGACATCAATATCGTTTTGGGGACCCTTTTCTTATAATGGTTGTCTTACCTCTAAGCGTTACCCCCACCTATTGGAGCATGATATGAAAGAAGCGCTGGACAACTTACCGCTTACAAGAGTTAGAAACTGTTGGTTTCAACAGGAAAGCGCACCGGTGCACAACACGTCCTTATTGTGCGCGAGAAGGATATGGATGGCGTATCGATTTTAGGTTTACTGGCGAGTTTTCGAGATGAAGGTCAACTGAGAAGAATAGTTCTTGAAGCCTTTTAAATATGACAGTAACAAGGTGTTATTTTTTTAGACATTTCTTTACATTTGCAAATACAATAATTTATCCAGCTTCCAGATCGGTTATATTAAAATATAATGTTTAATATTTTATTCTGCAAAACTTGCAACAAATTTAACTTTACAACCCCACACGTACCACAGGCAGGAATTAAACACCTGAAGTGAAAATAAGGAATTTTATATATTAATTTTAGCCTTATAAGATAGGTCGTCTCTATTTCTGTACAGTGCACTAATCATTGGTGTAATTTTACTAGAAATATGTTTAATGTGTTTAGTCCAACTTAGTTCATGATGTTCTAACTGTAGAACTTAAAATATCACTCAACATCGCTGGTGTAATGCTGTTAAATGCGGTCCTTACATTCTTGCAACTGCTATTCAGATTCCAAAGAGAATTGGTAATTGGTAAACTCGGTTTAGAACAAAACCTATATGAAGAAGTTCACCGTAAATCGTAAATAAGGGAACCTAGTACTTTAGTTATTAAAATTCCACACCGCATATTGATCAGCATTCACAGTGTTGTTTACGTCCTTGACATTGCCAAAAATATATACAGACAAGCACTGTGTCGTCAGCAAATGTATGTGTTGAGACCAAACCAGTCTAAGCACATAAAGAGAATAAAATAACTACCCGAGAACACAGCCTTGTGGAACCCCAAAATTGTTACCCTCCGTGCAACTGATATTTGTATCTATTCTTATATGCTGTGCTCTATCGGACAAATAAGATTCTATAATGTTATACATGTCGCCTCTCAACCCAATATAATATAATTTTTTTAATCAAACATCAATACTAAGCATATCAAAAGCTTTTTAAATATTTATTAACATTGCTATTGCTAAGTTCCCGTAATCTAATTTAGTCGAAGCATTATTTACAAGACCACAGCGCTTTGAGTACCATATTGTACACTGTGTGCAAATTCGTTAGTGAAGATAGAGCCTTGCTTTTTCGCAAACCTTTGGTATTTTCTTGTAAAACAAAAGATGACGTTACCAAAATATTTATGACTTGCTTAGTTTTTTAAATACAAGGTGATTTTGGAAATTGGAAGATTGGAATCTCGAATATCCTATGAAATGCCAGAAAGGTAAAAAGCGCATTCGATATAGATTTTTATGTAGAATTCAGTGGTGTGAGCCAATTTGATTCCGCTTGGTATGAGCTTCTCAAAAAACAGTATGGTATTATATGAATAAATGACATCACAAGAATGATTTTTTTTTAATTTTGATGAAGATATTTGCGGTAGATCTTGAAAAAACGATTTATTAAATATCTCAAATAGTTACTTTATTGATTCCTGACAATAGTTACACTTAACTTTTCACATAGCTTGATGACCTATATATTATTTAAAAAGATAAATTAAATTATTAAATAAATTCAAAAACTACATAATTTTTCAACAAGATGGGGCACTCGCCTATAATACTTGACAAGTAAGGCCCTTTTTAGAGAACAAACGATTGAAACTGAAATAAATATGTACAGATTTGCAAAAATGCTAGTATTTAATAATTTTTATTATTCTTATCATTTGAAATAATTGTTTTAATACCTAGGCTCTGGTTAAGTTATTCTACGTTAAGCTATGTGAAATGTTACAAATAAAATGTTAATATTAAACTAAGTTGGCTTCATGCAAATTGTAAAAGTTATTTCCTAAATATTATCAGGATTAAATAAGAACTATTTTAGCTATTTACTAAATACTTTTTCCAAGACCTGCCGCGAGTACCTTCATTAAATTTTTTAAAAAATACTTTTCTTAGGTTATTTAAACATATAGTCCCATACTGTTATACATTCTTGAGAGGCTCATACCAAATGTATATACTGATATACTGATGAAAGACATCATTCTCTATCTTCGAAAAATAATAGTCATTCGTTTGACAAAAATTTATAATTTTATTTTTAGTAAGTTCTTAAGTAATTTGTTTAATGAGTTAACATGTGACGTGATATACCTATTTAGCTATCATTTCATCTTTCTTTTTTATTTACCATGTTGTTTTACCATATATATTAAACCATTTAACGATAACGAAACGATAAAGTGACCTTCATTTTTTTATATCTCTTTTTCTTTTCTACTTTTATGTCTCCTTAAATTACAACAACAAAAAATAATAAAAACGGAATTGCCTTTTACCTATAACAAGGTACCCTATCACGATCAACTACACACTAAGAACAATTATCTTAATTTAAAAGAGCAAATAAAAATATTTCCAAATAAAAGAAGAAAACAAGAAAGAAAGTAAAAATAAATTAACTTATACCACCTGTATAGAAAATATAAAATATTTCCTAGACTTTTAGGCAAATAAGATTTTGTACGGGAGTTCCAGACACACGATTTATTTAGTTTTTTAAGTAGCAGTATAATCTTTCATTTTCGAATTCTAACAGCAAAGAAGTACTGGATTTTACAACGGAACCATCATTTTATCCATTGATCTTGATCTACCTCAACGCCGGTTGGTGCTGCAGTCCGGGTAAAGTAATAATTAGTTCAAACCAACTCGCAATTGAATTAAAGTATGGATTTAGTAAACGGCATTGAAAAAATCGGATATAACAGATCGCGAAATAGATGGTCCAGTCTCGCCAGTGCCTGAGCAGTCAAATTTCGCATCTGATTTCGAAATGAACACTCCATAGCAGAAAAAAACTGAATTAGAAAAAGCTGTTTTGAAGACACTTTGAGCATAGCGCGTTTCTATGCGACAATTAATAATATTCTGAATCTCAACGGGATAGGGTACTTACTTTCGAAGTGGCTGGCATTGTTTAAAATATATAATATCAAATCTTCTCGTCTAAACAGCACACAAAACGAACACACACACACATCTGAAAATCAATATTAAAATGGACGAATCTCCCTTCCTGCGAGTTTGCTGCCGTTTTGGAAATGACATGCGCGGGAGTATGCTTTCGGAAGCCTTTCCATTTATCGTTCGGTGCCGTGGATGAGAACTATTTATCTAGATTTTACGTCAGTCAGCTGACTATCGAGGCCGATCATGGAAACTGGAACATTCTTGGGTTAGGATCGAGGAAATCCATTAGGGAAATCCTTCCGCGATAGCTTTAGTTGGGCTTTCTGTTCGGTAGCACTAAGACACATTTTATAATATGGCATTTATGTAACCGCAAGAGAGACATCACCAGTTCAAAGTAAAATCCACGCGGATATTTAAGTGGGTAATTCCTCAGATCATTTTATTATTTTTTTAAATTAATTCGAATATCCTCTCACGGATTTGGATTAAAACTAAATAGTCGCGTTAGGGAGGGGGCTACTTTAAATGCTTGTGTTAGGCTAGACTTCAGGTTCAGTTTCATTATATCCTCATTACGTGCAATGCCTCTGTAACTATTGAATAATTTGTACTACTAAAACTAAACATGTTATAAATAAATAAAATTTATTGATAACAGATCCCCGAGATAGAGCCACTAAAACTATTACTTTCGTAGTTTATGAGTTTATGAAGGGCCACAACCAATGAATATCAATTTTGGCCAATATATTCTGAACGACACGTAACCAAAACCGGAATTGATTTTTATGAAGAAAGGACATCGATATTTTTCTATTTTTTGTTTTTAAGTTGACATAGATTAAATAAAAATAACCAAAATAGCCGTTTAGAAAATTAAGCTCAAAAATTATTTTTTTATCTATTAAAAACAATATCCATATAAGTTCAAAATTGTATTTTTTTCATGTGTTATTTTATTTGTAGCAGTAGGCCATGATTAATCTATTAAAAACCAATATCCAAATAAACAATTATTAACATACAAGAAACTATTTTAAAATTTAATTATTAAAATGTGTTTTATACGTTATGAACTACTATTTGTAGTAATTTTCAACTTATTATTCAATTCAAAATAACACTATAACTAGAGAATATTAACATAAAATTATACCTAAAACTGTTGTTTTTCTCGAATGCAAAATTCGTACACTTTTCTTATTCTTCTAATGGCATTTAAAAGAATTATTCTTATTAGAGTTTCGAAAGTAATATAGATTGCCCCTCGAAGTTCTGATACAGACTGGTATCTCGTTTAATATACTTCATTTTGCACATATTCTCTTTAAAAGAGGTGTAAAACCTAAAGGTAATTTTCGTTGATATCTAGCTATTTTTGAAGAAAATTGTTATCTAAAAATGGTCTTAAAAGTTCAGAGTTATGACTTGGGGCACCATCTTTCTGAAAGTATTTATCATTATAACATACTAAGGGAATATTTTTTAGAATGACTTCCTTAAGAATGTCTGTACCTACGTGCTGTAAGAACTTCACAAATTCGGTAATGAAACACGATACCTCAACCCTAAAGCGACCTTGTGGGTCCTTTCAAAAGTTGAATGGTGGTTTTCTGTCAACCAGTTTCTCGTGTTATCGCCACCAAAAATTCCTGAACTTGAAAAGTAACATTCGTTGGACTATATTACAAGTCTGCCAAAAGAATCTTTGATTCGCATTTGAATTTTTTTTTAATTCTTTAGACAGTTAATTTTGGTATTCCTACTGCTTGTTCTATGTGTTTGCAAGATGATGACGACGTTGCTTTTATGCAAAACTAATACTTTTGTTTCTCTTTGCTCCCTATTCTCCTTCAAACAGTTTTTAGGGTGTGGTGGAATAAAGTATCTAACTAGGTTTATTTTCAGACGAACAAATATATTTAGCAACAGTTGTCGCGTTTCTGGATATCTAATATAAACAAAACACATTTCTATAATATAAAAATTGTAATGGCTATATCCCTTTGAAGACCTTACCTGTGGTAACATAATTTAGAAGTTTTTGACAAATTTAATTCTTTGTTTTTAACAGCCGTAATCATAGCCAAGTATCTACTTAACATTACAAAAAAATCATTATTAAAAAAATATATTTCTATCCTGTCTTTTCGAAATTAATTAAAGAACCTGTTGTATGGTAATAACTTCTTAGATATATCCTATTTTAAGTTGATTTGGTTGATTCACTATAGCCTGGTGTTACAAAAAAAAACTAAAAAATGAAAAAAATTGAATTTTGACCTTAATTTTCAAAACAACTTTATACTAAGATTGGGATACTCTGTACACTGAAATGTTTCCGTTTACCGAATAATTTTGGAAAGCGTTCATCATCGCCTTTATAAAGCGTGCACATTGCAAGCCAGTGGTAGAGGCGGAGCAGGATGCGTTGATAAAAATCTGGCCTTAAGAATTTTTGATATGTGATTAGTGATGTTTAAGGAAGGACAATAGTGGCAAGTGTGGGGTTGCTTTCGGACTTATTGTCGTAGGTTTAGTTCCCAATTCAAGACAATCTGGGCGGATTCTTGGCCATTAGGCCAAATAACAAAAATATCATCAACGTAGCGTTTCCATAAGTTTGGATTCAGCTGTTCCCGACGTTTATTGAAAAATTGGACTGTTATATTATGTTCCAGACAAGCATTTTTCAATATAGATTAGAAGGTTTGGTTCCAGATTCTCGAATTTTAATATATGTGAAATAATTTGGAGAGTTTCAAGAATAGGGACTTTAGTAAAGAGGAATTGTACATCGAAACCAACCAGAATAACCAGTGGATCTACTTTTCTACTACGTCCTTTAAAATACCTAATTCAACGCGTGGGGAAAGCGTCACTTTACCACGTGAGTTTATTTTGGTAGAGAATATATTGCTGAACCATTGGTTCTGACAATAGGTCGAAGGCGTAATCCTGGTGTGAGAATCTTAGAGCGTCCGTAGACACGAGGAATTTTAGGGTCACTAAGGGTCATAGATAACGTAGGATCTGTTTTAAGTTAAGGATAGGATCCGTCTGTAAAAATATCTTGATTTTTTTCTTAATATTCACTTGTGTTAATGACCACAGTAGCATTTCCCTTTTCTGCTCTTAGAATTACGATGTCGGGATTAGATTTTTGAGACTTTAGAGCAATGCGTTCAAGCTTTGGAGTATTAGATTTGGCAAGTTTGGATTTTTAAAGGATTTTTGCGGTTTCAAATCAAATTTCATTAGCAGTTTGAGATGGCAGACTCAACATTTGAAATGATTTCCTTTTTTGAAATTATAAGTGGTTCAAGGACAACCTTCTGCAAGAGCTGATTTTTCTCAGAAAGTTGGTGCGATAATACATTTACCATATTGTTTGGAAGTTGAGAAAAGTTTCATGGTTTTACTAAACATACGTTTTCGAATTTTTTGAATGTGTTTCTAGGTAGAAGATAAACGAAGATTTTCAGCCAGTTTCAGTTAAGCTCTGAAGAAGCCAGCAGGACGACTGATGAAACGTTAGCAAGCTCGCTTCATCAACAACTGACGCAGGAGGAATTCAGAAGACTTCAAAGTTGTGTTACAGTAGCCTGGGGAAGATTCTTTGAATAATTTGCGGTAGATATTGTAACGATATATTTTCCTATTATGAGAGGAAAGAGCTATTACAAAATAGTCAAATTAAAGTGTTCTGCTGTATAAATTTTTTATTCTGCGGTAATATATATAAGAAAACAAAACAATTATTAATTAATTGGATTTTGCATTGGGTGAGCTTTTATTTGTGTTGACTGATACCTTTTATTATTTTGCGTTAATTTTGGTTAGGAAGCACTAAAAAAGAGAGTAAGAGATTGATATTGATAATATAATATCATAATATCATATCAACGATCGACCGCAAAAAAAAACAAATGTTTTTAGTTTTAAGAACCAAATCCTATGATTTTCACTACGATTTGAATCCTATAGAAATGATTTGAGCCAAATAGAAAACAAAGTTTGATGGAATAACATAAGCATAAAAATGTGCGCTCATGTTAATCAATCTAATTAAAACTCAGTGTGAAACCAGTGAGGAATTGGAGAGGAGGTTTTATTATAAAAAAACTTGGAATAACGTTAAACCATTAATTATATCCTTGGATGATGGTGATAGCAAAGATTCTACGTATTCTGACGACTAATTTTATTTATTATTTATTTATTATTTATATAATTACAATTATAACACGCACACTCACACACACACACCACACACACACACACACACACACACACACACACACACACACACCACACACACACACACACACACACACACACACACACACACACACACACACACACACACACACACACACACACACGCACACTGTGGCTGAGGAGCGGATGGGAGGATGCCCAATGTCCTTGGATAACGCTTATTTTCCATAGCTGATGAGGGCAGAAGGTAGGAGCCAAATAAAATAAGCTCCCGCGGACAAAACTCCCCTTTTAAAGGGTCGGTCATCACCATCGGACCGGAATTAGGGAGGTTATTTCATCTGACATTGCAAAAAGAAGATCGTTCTCTGTTGTAACTCACCTGGAGTGCCCGGAACCTATGTCGTACTTTCCGACGATGCAGGCAAAGGGCTGATGTGAGCTTGCTCTGCCGAGGTGTAAGTTGCAGCAGTAGATCTGGAGCCAGCCACTACGGGCCTTGATCAGGTAGTACGCCGTGAGTGTTTGAGATCGGAATCCTCACCTCACCGAGCGAGTGCAGTCCGTCCATGTATTCCGGGACTGGCTAAGTGTTGACTAGGCCTCAGGGAACTGGGGTACGAAAATTATATCCGAGGGTACACCCGTTCCTAGTTAAGGCAACCCGCTCCTCGCCGTACCGGCATCCACAGATGCCCGGTATTTCAGGAGGCGCTTCAGAAATTGACAAACAAACAAGCATGAAGATACTGCAGCTCAAGCTCAACCATTGTGAGGCGGCGCATGACCTGCTCATGCAATCCGTACGATAATTAGAGCTAGACATAGTACTACAAACATCTGAGTACTCAACCCTGGGAATCTGACAGCACATCTAAAGCTGTCGTCTGGTCATGTGGCAAGCTCCCTTTCTAGAACGCAGTCGACAACAGCAATGCCGGCCTTATAGCAGCATCAGGAGAAGGCGTCCGCTTTTATAGCTGCTATGTACCATCTAGCCTCTCCATTGTTGACTTCACTAATTTTCTGGATCGATTAACCGAAGATGCGAAGAAGAAGCAGACTAACGCTCGAGGTAAAACACTACTAGAGGCCTTTAAAACACTAGATGTAGTTCTGCTCAACAGCGGTGACACGCCGATCTACACCAAAGGCGACCCAAGCTTGATTGTAGGTCTCACCTTTGTCAGTAGTAGTCTTGCTAAAGGTAACAACAACTGGAAAGTGTTGGACATCTACGCTGCCAGCGACCATAAAGCAATATTCTGGGAAATATTAAGCGACCAGAACCTCAGGAGACAAATCAAGAAATCTAACAGCATTAGTTGGAAGGTAAAATCTTTTGACCCAGAACCATTTCTAATAGCCCTTGATAGTGATCCGATCAATACTGGAAGTGCGGAAGAACAGACGAAGAACTTGATGAGGAGAGTGACACATGCTTGTGATGCCACTATGCCTCGTAAACGTGGCATTCAAGACCTTCGGTGCATTGGTGGAATGACCACATCAGCAGCCTTCGTAAGGAGTGTCATAGAAAAAGAAGAATCTCTCAGCGCGGCTATCAACGGCCCAACTCAGTGGAGTTAATCGCAGAGTACAAAAAAACGCCGTGAATTGAATAAAGCCATCAAAGAGAGCAAAAGAAGATGCTGGAAATATACGAGGTAGACAAAGACGTGTGGGGTAGGCCTTATAAGGTGGCCATGACCCACCTGAAAAAGCAACAAATGTCATCAACTACGTGTCCTCACCTGCTTCAAAAAATCGTCACTGCGCTGTTTCCACAGCAACGAAACTTCGATTACCAGTTGGCTTCAGGTGAACTGGACGACATTCCATCTGTCACGGAAGAGGAACTGATGGATTCCTGTAACCGTGTAGGAAATAATAAAGCTCCGGGATTGGACGGAATTCCTAATATTGCCCTGAAAACCATCATAAAGGCAGCACCGACATTATTCTTAGACGTGTACAATACCTGCCTGAAAGAAGGGACTTTCCCAAAGAAGTGGAAACAGCAACGACTAGCACTGCTTCCGAAAGGAAAAAAGCCACCAGATTAACCGTCATCTTACAGTCCACTCTGCATGTTAGATACGGCAGGTAAGATTTTAGAGCGTATAATTCACTAACGAATAGAAGCAGTTGTCGACCAACTCCTAGCAGACAACCAGTATGGATTCCGGAAAGGACGATCAACCCTGGAAGCAATCGCAGGAACCAAATGGAAGGGCGGCACAAAGAAGTATTGCCTGGTGGCGGCATTAGACATCAAAAACTCCTTCAATTCCGCCAACTGGAACTGCATCATGCAAGCTCTTCGAGAGAAAAGCGTTCCAGAATATTTATGTAGGATAGTGGACAGCTACTTCACCGATAGAGTTCTCAAATACGACACGAAGAATGATCCAAAACAGTACGAAATTACCGGGAGTGTTCCACAGGGTTCTGTTCTTGGTCCACTTCTGTGGAATATCATGTACAACGGACTGGTAAGACTGAAACTGCCAAGAAACGTTAAACTTGTAGCGTATGCAGATGATATAGCCGTAGTGATCGTCGCAAAACATCTTGACGAGATAAACCATATGTTCGACATCACCTTTGACAAAGTCAACCAGTGGATGGACGAAATGAATCTCCAACTGGCGGAGCACAAGACTGAGGCAGTGCTTATTACCAGCAGAAAAGCAGTAGAGACCACCAAGCTGAAAGTCGGTACTCAAGAAATCACATCACAACCGTATATCCAATTTCAAGCAGCAGGTGGAACACGTCAGTAAAAAAGCATCAGTAGTAAGAGCTAGTCTCGCACGACTGATGCCTAACGTCGGCGACCCAAAGCAGAGCAGAAGACTACTACTATCATCAGTTGTCACATCGGTGCTTACTTATGGAATATATGCCTAAAAGGCGGGTCCGCGGGGGATGAGAGGATAGAAGATAAGGGGTTTATGGTATAGTGAGTAGAGGCACTAGCGCCGAGTTTTAGTATAATGCAGTGTCGAGTCTCACATATCCAGGCGAAACATCTATGCCTGGAATCCGTAAAAAAGATTCCCCCCTCTTATTAAAAAAAAAAAAAAAAAACACACACACACACACCATTTATCGTGTAAAGGACTATACAACTTTGCAATAATGCACTCGAGTTTCGGTTGCCGCTTTCGGTTTAGTCAAGCATTGGGCGCCATCTCTTGAGTATGGTTATAGCCACTACGTCCAACTAAAATAGACCGCTATTTACAAATCTTCTGAATTTTTCCCATGTCGGCTGTTGATGAATTGAACTTCCCTACGTTTCGACAATCATTCTGTTGGTTTCTTAACTGGAATATGGCGAAACGTCAGCAAGTTCGACTCAACAACGACCAACGCAGGAGGAATTCAGAAGTTTTGTAAATAGTATTACAATACCCTGGACGTAGTGGCTATAACCATACTCAAGAGATGGCGCCCATTTGGTTTCTGAAATAAAAGCATGTTTCTTTAAAAATTGGATTACTTTGGAATAATTCATCTTTTAGATGGGCATGTAATATCTTATCCGTCTTTCTCATTATTGATTGTAGTGCGATAAAATTGTAACGATAAAATCTGTTCAGAATAAAAGGAAACCAGTATTCTAATGTTGCTTTAATGAATTTGCTTATTATGCATGGACAAACACATCACAGCTAGGACCTGACAATCCAATGAGACGAATCCTGATTTACAACACAGGAACAAGAGAAAATTTTCCAGAATTAAGAAAAGCCTTACAAACCATTTTACGAAAAACATTTTAAATACTATTTAAACTAACGAAATAATAAGTACGTAAATTAAAAATTGCACACAGAAAAATGACTCCAATCTTTCCATTAGGTGTTCGAAGTGTTTACCATTGCATTCTAAATACTTTAAAATCCGCAGTCATCGTACAATTCGATGACACAATTCTTCCTTGCATAGGTAAAAATGTAATGGCGTGAGGTCGGGCGAAATTGCAGGCCCAAATGTGGAAATCAATTATCAAATAATTCGTATAATTATTATGACACCTCTTCAGTGCAGTGAGCCAGTACTCAATATAGTTGGTACCAAAAAGTCCTGAAGACTGAAGGATTAACTTAATTGTCGAGAAAATCGTTTACCACTGTTCTTAAGATTTAACTGTATATTGCAGCCTTCAATGATTCACCGTAAATTAAAAAAAAACTGACGTCATTATCTTTTAAAAAGCAAAACACATTTATACTAAATTTCCTTGGAACTAACATTTGTGGTATGGATATTTCACGAAAAGACATTTTCCTAGCATAGTCATCAACATTCAGGACCTGAACTTTGGTAAATTTCGTGATCTATCAAATTTCTATAAAGGGAACAGTTTGCAACATCCAAATTATGTGCTGCTCTACGAATGGTTCGATTTCGATTGGCATGAATCTATACCAAAATGTTTATTACGTTTTCTTCGACTGATGGTTTTGGTAAAAAAAAGGACCAGTTGTTGCACCAAATGTCCCAAGCGGTTTATCTTTTCTAAAAAACGAATTTTTTTGTAAATTTTGACACTCTGTGTTTTGAAAATCAAACATTTTGGCACAGTGTTTATATGCAATATTGTACTTCAATTTGCTTCACTGATCACAAGGAATAGTTATTAAGTAATAAAAAGAAACTTAAAGCGTCATCGCAGTAAATAAATAATAAGCTATTATTTTCATGACTCCTTCCTTGGTCGGAAAATTAGTTCCGCAACCCCGTTAATAAGCGGAGAACGCCTCCACTCGGCGATACGGGTCACTAACATCAAATTACCTTTAACAACGTCGTACAGCTTCGTTGGCCTATTTAAAATTGCATAAAAACGCGTGTTATGCGTGTATGCGTGTCGTCTAAATTATAGAACAACATTGGGCCTCATCAATAAAAACGAATAAAAATTTCCATGAACCTTAAAATTTCGCTCATAATGTTGAAAGAAAAGCTGCTTAATAAAAGCAAAACTTTATATAACAGGACTGTACTGTGTATTTCGTTTTAATGAATTTGATTAATTGTGTATTTCATTGCTTCGATTGAATTTCGTTGTTAAAGTTTATTTCGGCAAGGTGTAAAGTAATAAAACTTCATTAAGTATGCAGCGGGAGTACACAGTAAACCAACGAATACTTAAGCATTACATGAAAAATGCAATATACAAAAATTAATACATATAAAACCATAATATTCTTTGACGTATGAGGAACTGTCATCTCCTCTTGATGTTGTGATTGACTTCTTTTTTTGAATCATTTCTTTATTCTACGGAAGTTGGCGATTCCGATGGCCAAAGTTGCTTTGGAAACCGCAGGCCCGGAAAACATCGATAGATTTGCAGCTCAACCATCTGCGCTGAACCATGAACTCTGCCTCCCGTTTTACGTCTATCTTGCCTTCTAACACCAGTCACAACAGTTCATAACGATGTGCCCTAATAATGTGTTCCAGATAGAGAGTTTTCCCCTATTTTATGACGAGCAGTTCTTTTTGTTTTTGAATTTTTTGAGAACCTCACATTTTCACATCCGTACAAAAGAACACAGAGTAACGTAATATGCTCATTCTCAGTTGTAGGGTGAGATCAGATCTTATAAAGAACCGTTCATTTTAGGTCCTGGACCTCACCTCCTGCTTTGCCAACTTTTTCGTTTTTGAGAATACCATCACCATGATCTAGTCAAAACGCTTCGCTATGTTGAACTACGGGGTCCATCATTCTTTGGAGGTTTGGTAAGTTATCTTCTATGACAATTATATCATCGGCATATGTGAAATTGCTTATTGAATTATTTATTGTAATAGCATCAGTTTCGTACGATAAAGCTTTAATGATGGTTTCAGAGTAGATATTATTTAATAACAGAGGTGATAGTATGCAGCCTTTACGTACTTTGATCTCTGCAAATGTGCAAGTCCCTACTACCAACACCGATTGATTGTAGTAATTCTATAATTCTGTATTAAGTTTTTAGTGTCTGACATAGTCAAACGTCGGATTATACGTCAACATTCCAATTCCTACCTCGCATCCTACCTATACAATTACACTAATACAACAATAAATGCTCTAAACAGTGCTTAATAGCTCTGCCCTGCAGGATACCTACAATTACTGAGCAAAGTGTTGGAGAGATTCATTTATTTACAACAATATCTAAATATGTATTAATTGGCTCAGCAAATAGTCTAAGTTATTGAATATTTTTTTGGATTTCTGGAATCTTATTGTATGTCTCCATCGCTAACCGTCCTTGAATATATTTGATCAATATTATTTACAGATCTAGTGCTATAATCATGCGCACCGTTAGTCAACATTAGATTTCTGTATTTTATTTAATATTTTGTTAATTATTTTAATTTGTTCAAACTCCAATATTGAGTTCATTATACAATTTGTCCATGTTCGTTCGCCTAACATAATTAAACAGTAGTTACAAAATGATGTTCTGAGTTTGAGCAGTGATTGAACTAGTTTTACCGCATCTTCCCCGCAATAGCAATAAATATCTGAAATATGAAAGGAATCTCTATATCATTGGAATCATTGGCATTACTTTTTTACTAATATATCCAATATGCGTTTAATTTATTCAATGTTAAAAGTTTGAATGTGCTTATTTTTTGTTTTAAGGTCACTACTTACAGTATAGCGACAGTATCATCAGCAAAAGCGAAGTATTATGCTTCAAGCCCAGCATTTTTCAAATTCAGCACGTGAAACGAGTATAGTAATGGCTGCAACACAGAATGTTGAGGTACCCCGCACTCACTCAACAGCATATCACTATTCACCACCTAATTTGACATATTATTTTCTACCTTTTAAATATAAGTTGATAATACTGTATAATATTCCTCTGAATTTCAAACAACATAGCTTTATAAAATATCAAAGCTAACTACGTCAAAGGCCTTTGCTCTGAGTCCACTGCTTTGTTTAACGAAACGACACCGAAATTGATGTATTTGAATATACTTCCGTAAAACTACAAACAATCTTTAGTCAATTATCTTCTCTATAATTTTTGAGAAGACGCTTATCACCGCAATTGCCCGGTAAACATTTATATATTCATATATTGTTAATTTTTCTCAAAAAGTCTCCGACCTTAAAACATAATTAATTAATACCGTTATAATTTTTACAATATCTTTTTTCAGGTTATATATGTCCTTGACTTCCACTGTCACTTGAAGTGAAATTTCTAACTCTTTTTCCTCATTAGTAGCATTCCGCTTTACCCCTTCTCGTTTTTCATTTTCACTGACGAGATTGAAGTTGGTGTACGTCTACTAATGTACTTTGTCTAGCAAAGCCTTACTGCGAACAAAGTATTTTTTCCGCCTCATCCAGTAAATAAATAGTATCAATTAATTCAGCTTTAGGATCGATATTCAGTTTTTTTACTGTCACCACAATAAATATTATAACTTTATTTACTCAATTGTCAGGTAATAGTTTAACAATGCCTTTTTTTTCTAAATAGAAAGAAGGGTAAATATTTCAAAAGTTCAAATATATCGTAAAGTATTAAAAATAGGGATATGACATATTTAATAAAAGTCGTAGGTTTTTCCAAGAGCTTCCAGAAGAAATAATAATATGTATTATGTGAATTTAAAAAAATCGAGTTTTTTTTTAATTTAAAATGATCCAAATATATTCGTTTATTTTCAAAACCCTTTAGCATCTACTTCAAATTCCGTTGCTTATATCGTTTACGTCTTCTTCGAATAACGCTAATATCAAATATCACCTTTAAAAATAATGGCGCTATCTTAATTTTGTTGCATGTGTAAAAGCTAGTATTTTTTAGAAAAATTTAAATATAGAAAAAACTATTAGGGTTAGGTATGTACTATTATTAATAAAATGTTGAAGAATCTTAAAACAAATCCGAAACAAAATTAAAAAAAATTATGTTCCATTAAAAAATATATATTTGTTATTCGTCACGCCTTTTTGAGTCACCCTGTATACTTTAAAATAATTTTAAATTGTGCATTCTAATAATCTTTACAACTTTTCTTTTTACCATTTTCTCGTCACTTTTGAAACCAACCAACTCGATTATTGGCTCATCCTGTATAATATACACTAGAATACTAAATAATAGAATAACTAGGATTAGAAACATTTACTAGACGTTGAATAAATCGGTTTCCGTATAGGAAGACCAACCCTATACAGAATTTCCGCATTACAACAAATATTAGGAAAACACCGATAAACACATTCGTTTTATAGACTTTGAAAAAGCGTTTGACAATGAAAGCAGACACATCTAGGGTATTATGCAAAGATTAGATTACCCTAATAAAATGAAGCGTTAACGCTTACATAAGTTATAAACGCTTTAATATTGTAAACCGCTGAATAGATGTTCCCATACATATTGTACTACTAGTTTCCCAAAGTGTCAGCAATTTGTTTGTATAAAACCACGGTGCGAACCACATCGCCAGCTTTTTGTCATCTCGCTTGAATAAACTTTTTAAAAAATCAAATTTCTTTTCCACGACGAAAACTGGCGCAGTGGGTAGGATATCGTGAGACAAGCATTTAAAAATCGACACTACATGGTTTCTCTTAAGAGTTTATTCGCGAAATCCGAACAACTCAAAAAAAACTGTTCTAGTAGGTGCAAAGTGCTCCATTGGCCAGGGGAAGGAACAAGGAGAGGCATACAACAGTTTCAAAATATAGCAGCAAGATAGCAGAAAGGAAAGAAGTAATAAACTAAAAACCTGATGAGAAATATGACGTAAAACTAATCTAACGCTCATTAATGTAACATTATTTTTTGTTTTTTATTTGTTAACTTGCTCTAATTATTAAAAGTTTCAAGTAATAAATATATCTTTTTAATATTCCTAAGTTTTAATGTTTATTAATACCTGCAATATAGCAAAGATGTTTGAAATCGGCGAGTCTCAACCGCTATAAGCTTAATCTACTACGCAAAGGTTATTGGTTTTAACACTTTACAGGGTGGTCGTAATTGGAGTGTTTTAACAGGAAAAACCTGTTTCTGAACTAGATAGAGTAGAATCGACTTATATGTCAAGGGCTCGATTTTTGAGAAACATTTTATAATCTTCACTACCCACCGAGATATAGAGAACTTTTCAATTTTCGGCCTTGAAAATTGCCCAAAACTGTTTTATTTATGAAAGTATTGGATTCGGATAAAAATATTATTCGGGGATTTTTTAAAGTAAATGCAGTGGCGTGCTCAGATATTTTCTACAGTCGTTTTCTCATAAATGAATACAACTTTTTTATTTTATATGGCAATTACAGTTGGTTATGGTCTAAAAAAAATATCCCTTTTCAGCCATATAGATTTGCTGGTGTCCATGATGAAAAAAGGCGGAAATATAGGGAATTTTTTGTTTATGTATCAGGCAGCCGTGCATATAGCTGTCATGCCAGTTAAAGATATAACTTTTATTCTTTGTTAAATTTTGTGTTCTGTCACATATAATTTTTGTGGCCAAAGGTGAACTTAAGGTACGATATGATAAGCTGTTATATTTTGTCAAACGAAAATGCCGAGGCAGCCAATGAACTTTATGTTGGAAGTTAAAAAATTATTTAACCAATTAAGAAAGTTTTAAAAAGCCAAGAAAAAATCAAAACCATTTAAATGAGGAGCACGAAATCTAGGAATTGAATAAAATCGAAGCAGGAATGCTGGTAGAACTAAAGTTTTGACCACTTTAAAAAACATAAATCTAAGCCATGTCGTACCAGAAAAATCCACCAATTGCATGGAAGGGATGCCGGTAGAAGAATACAATTTTGCAACTGATTTAACGGAAAATGTAATAACAACTATTCCGGAATCTTTAACAGATACAGATATATTTTATCAGCAATGCTCACAACGCACGTGTTGTAAGTGAAATTTTAAATGAAGGGTTTGGATAATGGGAGAATAGGGCCTTTCTGTGGTCTACGAATCTCTTCTATATTTTTTTATGAAGAGATTAAAAGATCTAATATTTAAGAATTTTCCAAACCAAAGCAGAGTTAGAGGAAGCCACTCGAGAAGCGTTTGCTTCCATCAATCCTACAGAGTTAATGAATAGTTGCCATTCAGTATGAGAGAGTATATTCAGTGTATTGAAGAGGGCGGCGGCGCCCAAAATATTTCAATATAATTAATGTAAAAAATTAAACTTTAACATTTTGTATTCTAATAATTATTGTGTTTTGCTTATTAGGTTAAAATAACTATAATTTTGTTTTTTAAATAAATAAAAATATTAAAATTAAATTAAATGCTTCTTAAGTTTCGCCTTTTTCACTTTGTTGTTGAGTCGACCTTGCTGACGTTTCGCCAATCATCCTGTTGGGCTTCTTCAGAGCTTAACTGAAACTGTTAAGCGACGCAGGAGGAATCCAGAAGTTTTGTAAATATGGCGGTATCTTCTTCCAGTGGTTATTAAATTATTATCAAGGTTTCTATGTGACGTCTTTTTCAATATATTATACACGCTCTTCTAACACATAAACAAAAAATGACCTATATTTTCCCCTTTTTTCCTCGCAGATACTAACAAATCTAAATGACTGAAAACGGCTCGATAAGGGCATTTTTTTAAACTAGAGCCAATTGTGATTGCCACATAAAATAAGCAATTTGTATTCGTTAATGAGAAAAGGCAGAATCCGAGTACGCCACTGCATTTGAGTTAAAAAAATGTCCTAATGATGTGTTTATCTGAATATAAAATTTTTCATAAATAAAAAAGTTATTGGCAATTTTCGAAAATTGAAAAATGTCCTACATCTCGGTTGGTAGTGAAGTAATCGCCATGCGGTTTCAACCATTAAAGGTTTCTCAAACTATTAAAGGCTCTATTCAGTTCAGGAATAGGGTTTTCCTGTTAAAACACTCTAATTGCGGCCACCTTGTACTGCCCAAATGTGCTAGTTTTTGTAAATGTAGCGTTTTTCCAAAACCTCACAATACACGCTGGCATCTTTAAATATGCCGAGCGGCCACAGTCCGTGTTTTTTTTTATACATACAATGTATACTTGTCGTGTTTGTTGATGTTACCAATCCTCGAATGGATAACCTTCAAACGGCAACGTGACCGAGAATCCGCACCTATAGACAACTATTATCAGATGACTGCGAAATATAACTTGTTTAATATTCATGTTACGCCACGGTCTAAAAATGACTTTCGTGCGATTTGTATTGCGGATTCACGACACAAACCTGAATTCTAGACCACCTGTATTCGGAATGTCCCACTGAAATATTTAAATGCTTTACGGGGCACGTTTCCTATTGCTTTCTGTATGTAATATAAATATAAAAGTAATATATCTCATTTATTATTTTCATTATTATTAAAGAGGAGACTCAAAGAAACAATTAAAAAATATTTTAACGAAACACGCTGTACATTATTGCATTAGTAGTTTTTCCCTTCAGCTAGGAGAATTTACAAGCAAGAGTAGAATTGTTTTACTCGAACCGCAAGTTTTGCTTATGAAAAGAACGAATGTCAAGACTATAGTGAATGAATTTCAACACGTACTTAGTTTCTCAGAAAATACACATGTAAGTGTCCCAAGACTTGATAATTTCTAAGAGTTCTGTAAATAACGTTTTGCGAAAAAATAAAATCGATTCTGATCAGGTGGTGAATCAGCACAAGAAAGAATTTTGGAGCAAGATGATTTTTTCGAAATGTGTTATTTACGGATGAATCGACATTCTATAAAAACGGTTGTGTTAATAAGCATAATTTACACTATTATGCTAACAATAGACCCCATTTTATAATGACACACAGTCAGGAAAAATGGCCTTTAAATGTTTGGGATGAGACCTTGTAGGGCCTTATTTTTTTCAAAATACAGTATAATGGCAAGTTTAGAGCAGAGATTTCAAAACATGTTAAGAACTATTCCAAACGAAGAGAGCCAGAGAATGTTGTTCCTTAATGATGGATCTCCCGCACACCATTCCAATCAAGTTAGGAACTACTTAAATAATTTATTTCCTCAATGGTGTGATCTCCTAATCTAACAAATATGGACTATTTTCTGTGGGAATCTGTTGAGACCAGGTGTATAAAACTACACCCACAACAAAAGAAGACATGAAACAGAGGATAAGAGAAGCCATTCAAGGTGTTAGTCATGAAGTGCTAGCGAATACTGCCCAATCGTTTAAAGACAGTTAGAGCTTGTATGGAAGTCGGTGGGAGACATATCGATCAATAAATAAAATGAAACTTAATTAAATAGTACTGTGTTGTTTTGCAGTTTTGTTGTTAGTTTTTAAGTGCCTTTTCTGGAACTATAAGCAGTATTAATATTGTATTTTTACTATTACTCCTAGCATAAAATGCGGTTCAATTTGTTTTTCCAAAGTTGCGCGGTTCAAATTTTTATTTTTGTTTAAATCTCACATGTAATAAATTATTTCCGCATTACGTTTTCTATTAACGTATAACAAATGCTTACTTAAAGAATTATTCGGCTCTATAGACTTTTCAGGTTAAGGTAATATTTATTTTGTTCTCAATCTTTTGAGATATTTTCGCACGGTTTGAACATTTTCTATATTTTGTTCGTAAAAATACTAAGTTCAGGTAAAGGGAATGCTTAATAAAATTGTAAGAGTATTAATAGGAATTGTAACGGAACGGAAGTGTAATATATAAAGTGTTCCATTCGATCATCAAAATTAATATTTTTCATTTTGACTCACCCTATATAAGTGATTCAAACTAGCTTTAAGATAAGTAATAAATGACTGTACCACTTTATAAAATTACTGGCAAAATAAAATCACAGCCAGCGAAAACACCGTCAAAAATATAGGGTATTAAACACAGAGCACTTTTGAAGAATAAATTTTGTTTAAAAAGTTTATTTCATTTGGTATTTGTCACTTGTTTTAAATAACTTGTTTTAAATAATTTTGTATAAAGTTAAATAGCATTTTTTTCAAACCTATAATCAATGTTTCAAATTGACATTAGTTGAAATTTTGAGATGTTACCACGTCGCAACATCGCAATAAGTTTAAAAAAGGCAACTTTAGTCGTGAATGTCTGCAGAAGTTTTTCAAAATATGTTATTCTACTGTAAAGTTATGTTATGTTACTTTAATCAAATTATGTTGAGTTATGAAGAATAATTTGTACAAGTTTTCGGAAGTTACACAAAATGCAACAGGTCTATAGTTTTTAATAGAAGACGTGACGTATCTTTGAATAAACTCTTTAAAACATGATCCAATGTATGCTATGATAATATGCTCACCGGAGACTGAGACTGAGAAAATAAATACTCAAAAATCCCCCATGACAGATTTTATCTTTTTTATTGGTAAAAAAACAAACAAACTAGTTTAATAAAATAATAGAGGATGCTTTATTGAATTTCAAAACACATGAGCATTTCAAAAGTCAATAAAAAAAACACAAACAATTATTTTTCATCAAAATGAATTGAATTTCAAGAACTCCTCGTTAATAATAGTACTAGTAGTAATAATATTATATTATAATAATAATAATAACTCCGCCACAGGAGGCAATGTTTCTGATGAGGGGACAGTACGTCCTGTGCCGGTCACAAACCCGGATAAAGGAGGAGCGATCTACGTAGGGATGTCATGAATTGCACAGAGAACCACCTTAGTTATTGCAGCTCTACAACATCATTTCACTGACACCGGGCCATACTTTTCTTCAACTAGTCTTGAGTAGGTTCGTCATTTCTGTCTTCGGTTTTGCTTGACCAACTCTTATTTTTTCCGACCCCCATGCTATTAGGTTACGAGGGCTAGAAGTCACTATTCTTCTCTTTTTAGTAGCCTAAGCCACGATGTAATGCGACTCGTGCCTAAAGATCAATGGCATATGAGTTACATCACGTGTCATGAATGGAGGCTCCGAGGTACGAGGCTACCCTTCGGTGTAACAAACCTTAGCCTTAGATATATATTTCGACGCTACACGTGGGAACAAAATGAACCAACATTTTCGAAAACATAACAAAGGAGTGCAATATCCTATATTTTTCTAACATATAAAATTATTATTTTTTGCCTTTTTAAAAATATAAAGAGTAAAAGATCTATGAGAATATTGTTAACAGCAACCTTAGTTCTACCAAAAAGTAGTACGTAAGCGCGAACAGGGGAATTTTCTATATATAAAAATAACGGAGATACCCCTCAAAATTATCCAGAACGGAAAACCCTATACGACCCAACTAAATCCACATATAGAAAAATAGACGGAAATTACAAAGTCTCAAATATTTATAGCCAGCCTTAATCTAATTGCTGCTATTTTGTATCGTACGTTTTTGTTGTGAAGAAACAACCAGAGTTTCCGGCATTTGGAAGATTAATGCGGATAAGGTTTTACGTAGCGATCTGACCCAACCCAAAACAAGCGAATCAATTTCCGATTTATGGGCACGTCATCATACCATACGTACGGCAGATTGTTAATTCCAAATCGTCGAGACGTTCGGACCTTCCACGAGCTCATGAAATAATTGGTTGTAATGCACCTTACGGAATAGTGCAGCCGGTTCAGAAACCGCTACCCAATATTAGGGAATTTTATTTTCTTCTATAAATTTTAACGATATGACTTATGAATATTTACAGGCAGATAAAAAAAACAGTTTTATAGACAAGAATTAAACGTAGCGTAACAAAACCGTAATTCCGTTTTCTACACGGCTGGTACAACTTCGATAAAAAAAATGGGATGAGAAATAAAATAGTTAGAAAGTAGTTGGTATTTTAGCTACTCTAACATGACGAACTACCGTCACAATTAACAAAGATATACTAAGAATAATTACATTTAATTAAATCAACAGAATAAGTAAAAATATGTCTAAACAAAAGAATAAAAAACAACAAAGAATTAAAAAAAAATAAATTTACTTTTAGCGAAAAACTCTTACTGCTCGATTGCTAAACGAATTGGGTTTTAAATCAAAAATATCTACAGTGTGCCCCACTTACGAAGCCTACGCCCTTGTAAAATCTTTGTTATAGATTGATTTTGACAAATTCCTTGGACTGATAGTTGCTTCAACCTAAAGTCATAGCGAAATGTGACCATTTTTTTATGCCAAATATCAAGAATAAACTACTAGAATAAAGTGTCAAAGAATAATTCAGGCCTACAAAAAACTTAACTACACTGGCCGAAATATCAATTACAGTACAGTTGCGAAAAGAAATGGAATATTTTTCAAGCAAATTTTCACAGACTGCTCCAATACAGTACTGTAAAAAAAAGTTTTTACACGCTTTTTTCACAGTGTTTTTAATATGAATTTCAAAACCTAGTTTGGTGTCTTCACTTACTTAATGGTGTTATACTTGCACCATTAAATTTATAATCAAAAGCTATATCGTTTTTTAGTTTACTGAACTTAAGATGATAACAACGAGATTTTCCTGAAAGCTGCGAGAGTCATCTATGCTCCTCACAACACTCAACTCATGGGTGCAGATGGTTCATGCATGCTTCCACTTTTCATTTTCCCTAGAAAGGAAATGAACCCGGAACTCTTAGCGCTTCACCAGGCTCATAAGCATTTTAGGGTGGACGCAAAGTGAATTGTTTGTCAAGTCGTTGATAAATGCATAGTATGGTCAAGAGCTTCAAACTAAAATATTTTGTTGCTGTTATTAATTAGATGGTCATTTTATACGCATACCAAAAATTTGAAACTTATTGAAATAGCAAGAGAGTAGTGTGTAGTTCTGTTGCCCTCCCCAACACACTGCATCCTCAAACTCCAGCTACTAGATGTGAGCTTTATGGAACCAATAAGGGTCTGACTCCGAAAATGACGTTTCCGATGTAGACTCTCTATATTGCGGTAACTCATATTTAGGCAAGTGAAGGCTGTGTCTCCAGCGGCGTATGTGGAAAACCGGCTCATTGCTCTTGTGGAGAAGAAGAAGACGAAGACGAGGACTGTAAATATATATGTGAACACTGCCAGAAATAAGTAAAACTTCTTTCATTATTTCCCAGTACTGTGCTCATTTTCCCATAGCCAAAAACTTAATTAAGGAGTTTGATTGAAAAATAAGTCCTAGAGTCCCATTTGAAAAAAACGAGTTAAACGACTTTGAGAAAAATTGAATGATTGCGGCCTAACTTTGGACATCCCGTATAAAAGTAGACAACAGCAATAACAGAAACATGAACTTAAGCCTCTTTTTTTCACATTTTGCCAAATTATAGGATTAAATTTTCAAAAATTCCATGCATTTTCAAAGTTGATTGCAAATATTTCAAAAACGGTATAACACGTTACAAGACTAATGTATGTTTAGAATTTCGCACTCTTAAATAAGGACGTTGAACTGGAAGTGACAGGACTTTAGAATTATTTTAAAAAAGAAATGCACTCAACACTTATTTTAACCGCAAAAATTGAAAGGCGTTTTTAATGAACGGGTTGGATGAAACAGTCTGTATACACGTATTCTGTGTTCCATATACACTCAATAAACTCGAACATTCTATCTTATTTGTATGAGAAAAATGTGTGTTAGTTTCTGCTAGTCATTTAGCACTAAAATGCCTTAGTAATCACAGTGTTAGGAAACTCCAGATCACTTCACTCAACAATATTAAAATTGCATATTATTTTAGTTAGGCGAAAAATCGAATATGCTAGCAATATTGACTGTTAGTGGAAAATACATTCAGATGGTAGAAATAAAAAAAAAGTGTTTACTTTACAAACATCATACTAAAAGAAAATATTGAGACCAACTATGTAAACAATAATTTAATCTACAATAGAAGAATTGTAAATAGCCTAGTTTTTCTGTAAAGCACAATCATAAATCTAGTAAGTATAAATGCACCCTATAAAATGAGAATTAAGGGATATCGCAACAAAACACACAAACTTAAATAAAATTAGATTTAGTTGTAGTTCATTATACGCAACTTTGCAAATGGGTCTAATGCTTATAAAGTTGTCTAAATAATAAGTGAATAAATAAAAATAAAAATGAAGGAAACACGAAAACACTTCATATTAGGTTCTGCTCTATCATCTTGAGACTATGAAATTTAGTATTAAAAAACCAACATCAAATTGATATTCAGAATCAATATCAGCAAAGTCGCTAATGTCACTTTATGAACGCAAACATAGTAAATATTTTGATATTTATTACCTGTCTATACATATACTCAACTTATTTGGAAATTTAGAAAAAATGTAAAAATGGGAGAAATAGATCATAAGAACGAGAATTTTTCCCATCGTAAACAAACAGGTTTTATTTCAATACTTATCGAAATTAAACTAAACATTTCCTTTCTTTAAACGACTTTTAAAATTGTCTAGAAAATGAACAACCAACATTTCCTAGAAACGTGGCAACCACATCATCAATAGGCTGTTTATTTCTTGCTTGCTTGTTTTTTTGATGTTATTTTCCATAAAATTTGGTCGATCAGTCTGTATGTATTTGTATGTTGTTGGTTGTTATATTACTTTATTGATCCAATACTGTTATTATTTTAATTAAGATTTGTATCAAAACAAATGATAAAATATTAAAGTATATATATTTATATATATATATATATATGTATATATATATATATATATATATATATATATATATATATATATATATATATATATATATATATATATATATATATATATATATATATATATATATATATATATATATATATATATATATATATATATATATATAAGTGATAAATCATGTCCGAATGAATTTACGCTAGACACGTGTAATACTTTAAAAGACGGTGTCGTGAAATCGTAAAGGAAGCACATTTATCTAAATCAATGGAAGACTAGGGCACGCAGGTATATTTAGGTGCTGTCAACACTTTTTCATTGATTCGTATTAATTATTAGTTTATTGCCCACATGAACGCAACGTAGGCTGATTAAAAAACATTCGTATTACCTATTTTACTGCGAAAGCTACCCTCGTCCATTGATAACTAACGTAGTAAAACATTTATTAATTATTCTCAATGTCGATAGTATCTAACGAAAATACAGTTTAAATAACATGAACTGATATGAAGACACGTAATACGTAATATTTGAAAAGAGTTTCTGCCAAAATTAGGGAATGATTTCAGTGAAATAGTGAGAGGCAATTTATGAAACTTGAAAAACAACCGCCTGAAGCAACTAACAACATCAAAGGGATGAAACGTACAATTAATAAATCTATCCTTAGGGAACCTTTCCAAAACGGCACAACAAATATTGAGCAAAGGACTGCTCCTCGAAAGACGCTAGCTCCATAGAAACGTTACAATTGGAAAAACGGGAAAGAGATGAACTGCGATCGAAAATTATAACTAACGAAAAAGGACGACGAATACGACCAAAGAAGAACAAGCAGTCATCAAAGAAAGGGCGTGAAGATCAAGGTTCTCCCAGCGGACAAGGACAACGCCACAGTCATCATGAATGTGTTGGAATAGCACAAAATAGAGGAGTCACTTGCCAAAGACAAATACTTTCTAGTAACCCTATTAGGACGATAGCAGGAACAATCTATTGAACACTGCATAAACACGGGCGCTGTATTCCAGAAAATATTAGAAGTGGCCAACAGGATGATTGGCGAAACGTTAGCAAGCTCGAGTCAACAACAACCGACGCAGGAGGAATCCAGAAGTTGTGTAAATAGTATTAGAACTTCGTTAACTCCTCGTTATTCTAAATTACCACATCTGTATGGACTTCTAAGGATCCAGAAAGATAATGTAAGGGATTCCGCAATTAAGAGCTTAAGTAAATTTCTCCTTTAAATCGTTCAGCCATTTTATTTGTAAACAACTAATTGATTTCCTACTTCCCCCCCCCCTCTCGATCTCATAAATTTACCGTGACATATTGCTGAGAGTGACTAACGCTAATAAAAGTTTACAGGAATTTCTACATCATTTACGTACTACGTAAACAAACAAATATTACATGCAAAACTAGTCTTTTTATTTTTGACATTCTTTACCTTTTTTTCTGTTATTTATTCATCTATATATGTATTTTTTCTAACATAGTGTTTGCTCTTTGTTCTTTATGCAGTTATATTTATTGCTTCGAGACCTATAGAATACATTTTTTGAGATGTTTTTTAAAATCACTTAACAATGTTAACATTATGAATCTTGATATTATTGTAAGAGTGAGTTATATTTTGTGGTTTTGTTTTTTTGAAAATATTTAAAACCGTCGTTTTAAAAAATAATTGCCCTTCGATTCCCTAAATAGTTGTACAGAAGAGTCATTCCTAGTTTCTTGAAAATGAAATATTTTTGCATAATTTTCAATTTTATAAGATGTACATTCGGTACTCCCCCTCCCAAAATACCTTTTTGTAAATGTGATTGCAACGTAATAACGTGTTCTTTAAAAATGTTTCCAAAATAATTTGAATTTGTATTCCATTTTAATTGTGGATCCATTGTTATTCCTAAGAGTTTTGGTTAATCAGTCAACTTTATTGAATGGTGTTCCTTGTTTATTGTTTATATATCTAAGGTGTTCAAATTTGGCAAACCCCGTTTATTGCACGAAAATGTCATATAAACTGTTTTTTCTTCATTCACCGTAAGTTGTCGCTGTCGGGTTTACATAGTAAAAGTTATTTCTAGAAAGAATGCAAAGGCCTTAAAAAGATCTAGAAACACTGCAAGAACTTTTTTATTGTTTTCCAGTGAGCTGTAAATTTGTGAAATTAAAGAGGCTAGCGTTTTCTGCAGACTTACCTTGAATGAATTCATACTGATTTTTATTTAATGTTTTGTTTTTCTCTAAGAACTCGACTAATCTCTCTTTAAGTTCCTTAACCTTCTGAAAACTTTTTGCTATGTTACTTACAAGTGATACTGGTCGATAGTTTAGTAAATAGTGGTTTTACAATAGAAGTTTTAAATTCTTCAGGACAGGTGCAGTGATAAATCATGTTCGAATGAATTTACGCTAGACACGTGTAATACTTTAAAAGACGGTGTCGTGAAAGCTGATGAAAATAGGTAAATTACTGTCGAGAAAGCAGCTATTAGTAGTTAAAATTGAAAATTCCAAAACTACAAAAAACCGTCTATACTTGTCACCACGGCTTCAATTTTGAAGCATTTAAGTGAGATCGATTAAAACTAATTGATTACTTACTACATTTCCATTCACATGGTAGGTTTACAGGGTGTGCTACATAAGATCCTCCAGCACTTTCTCTCGAAAATATTTGATTTTTATTTATTTTTAAAGGAACTTTTGTATTATACATATCACACGGGGGAACCGGTTTCCGATGCAATAGAGCAATTTTATAACTGATCTCTCAGTCGAAAACTTCAATGCAAATTCTGTTTAATACAAAGCAGAGTATTCGAGACATAGCAATCACTTAGACCGACTTATACAGTCAACAAAAAGTAATGTTTATTAACAAAAAATGACAGAAAACGGGGAAAACTCTAAAGCACACTGTGACATGATGAACAAAATAAATAAGAAGAATAAACAAATAAAATAATACAAACAAAGACTGCACCTGTCCTGAAGAATTTAAAACTTCTATTGTAAAACCACTATTTACTAAACTATCGACCAGTATCACTTGTAAGTAACATAGCAAAAAGTTTTCAGAAGGTTAAGGAACTTAAAGAGAGATTAGTCGAGTTCTTAGAGAAAAACAAAACATTAAATAAAAATCAGTATGAATTCATTCAAGGTAAGTCTGCAGAAAACGCTAGCCTCTTTAATTTCACAAATTTACAGCTCACTGGAAAACAATAAAAAAGTTCTTGCAGTGTTTCTAGATCTTTTTAAGGCCTTTGCATTCTTTCTAGAAATAACTTTTACTATGTAAACCCGACAGCGACAACTTACGGTGAATGAAGAAAAAACAGTTTATATGACATTTTCGTGCAATAAACGGGGTTTGCCAAATTTGAACACCTTAGATATATAAACAATAAACAAGGAACACCATTCAATAAAGTTGACTGATTAACCAAAACTCTTAGGAATAACAATGGATCCACAATTAAAATGGAATACAAATTCAAATTATTTTGGAAACATTTTTAAAGAACACGTTATTACGTTGCAATCACATTTACAAAAAGGTATTTTGGGACGGGGAGTACCGAATGTACATCTTATAAAATTGAAAATTATGCAAAAATATTTCATTTTCAAGAAACTAGGAATGACTCTTCTGTACAACTATTTAGGGAATCGAAGGGCAATTATTTTTTAAAACGACGGTTTTAAATATTTTCAAAAAAAACAAAACCACAAAATATAACTCACTCTTACAATAATATCAAGATTCATAATGTTAACATTGTTAAGTGATTTTAAAAAACATCTCAAAAAATGTATTCTATAGGTCTCGAAGCAATAAATATAACTGCATAAAGAACAAAGAGCAAACACTATGTTAGAAAAAATACATATATAGATGAATAAATAACAGAAAAAAAGGTAAAGAATGTCAAAAATAAAAAGACTAGTTTTGCATGTAATATTTGTTTGTTTACGTAGTACGTAAATGATGTAGAAATTCCTGTAAACTTTTATTAGCGTTAGTCACTCTCAGCAATATGTCACGGTAAATTTATGAGATCGAGAGGGGGGGGGGGGGAAGTAGGAAATCAATTAGTTGTTTACAAATAAAATGGCTGAACGATTTAAAGGAGAAATTTACTTAAGCTCTTAATTGCGGAATCTAGCTAGCGTCTTTCGAGGAGCAGTCCTTTGCTCAATATTTGTTGTGCCGTTTTGGAAAGGTTCCCTAAGGATAGATTTATTAATTGTACGTTTCATCCCTTTGATGTTATTAGTTGCTTCAGGCGGTTGTTTTTCAAGTTTCATAAATTGCCTCTCATTATTTCACTCAAATCATTCCCTAATTTTGGCAGAAACTCTTTTCAAATATTACGTATTACGTGTCTTCATATCAGTTCATGTTATTTAAACTGTATTTTCGTTAGATACTATCGACATTGAGAATAATTAATAAATGTTTTACTACGTTAGTTATCAATGGACGAGGGTAGCTTTCGCAGTAAAATAGGTAATACGAATGTTTGTTAATCAGCCTACGTTGCGTTCATGTGGGCAATAAACTAATAATTAATACGAATCAATGAAAAAGTGTTGACAGCACCTAAATATACCTGCGTGCCCTAGTCTTCCATTGATTTAGATAAATGTGCTTCCTTTACGATTTAACTATATAGGGTGTTGTTTAAACCTAATTAAGAGAAAAGCGCAAGTTCCTTTTTTTTAACAGAACGCCGTTTTCGAATTCTGTGTTAAATTTCATGTATATAATGTATCTAATACTTTTTATGAGCAAAAGAATAAAAAACAGCACTTCAATTTTGAAATGAGCAGGTAAGTGCCTAGTACAAGTAAAGTTCGTAAAAAAGGTTACATTTCTGTTAGAAAAGAAAGTGAATATGGTGTATCTAAATTAAATCAGCCGAATTGAAACTCTAATTATTATTTGATATGGAGACAAAACGAGAACTCAAGAAGAAGATTATAATTTGTCTAACGCAAGAGAGAGAAAATTTTGAAATTTGAGAGCGAACAGCTTTGAGTATATTAAAAGCAAGCTATTATCGTACCAGACCGCACACTACAGTTTGGTAAAAGTGTGATGGTAATGTGCAACTGAAATCCATTTTTTTTAAGTCAGATACTGTTCAGTGATGAAGTCACATTTGTTTAAATGGAATATAAGTAATCCCCGATGGATGGGAAAAAATAAATATTTGGGTTAGATTTTAAATATCAAAATTACGGGACTTATTGATTGTTCTAAATTGTATCGGTACTAGAATTTTCCTCTATAGGGAATAATTATTATTTGTTTACATTAAAATGTTTTAAACATACATCTATTTGATAAATTTACAGTGACTCAGCTTAAAAGATTCAGTAGCATTTTAATTAATCAAAAAGGCAAACCTATCATAAATGTGTTTGTTTAAAGGTTCGCGGTTATTTTAAACAAATCATGGCGGTCATATTATATATAGGTACCTTTTACTCGAAAAATTGCATACGGCGATTATCAGAAATCAGGAAAAGTTAATAAAAACGTCTGCCCAATTATTCTCACCTTTATAATTAGTGATGATTTTTAAATTTATTCAATAAGCAATACGATTTATCAATATCATTATCCAATTCTTCAGCTGCGATTATTTTGAGGATATGGTTGTCAATTAAAATATTTTGGATTATGGATTATCAAAAAGTAAAAGTTACCTAAGTAGTTATCAGGATAAAAAGTATGAATAATTTGAAATTGCATTATCTGCATGTCTTCGTCTAAACCTCTCTATTTGGATAAATGTTTCGGCCGCTTTCGGGTGTTCGTCCCCGGTTTTTAAAAGGAAAAACCACAAATGCTATAATGTACAGGGAAAACCACAAATGATATAATGTGCAGAGAAAACCACAAATGCTATAATGTGGATTTGTCCAAATCACCCGGGAAAACCACAAATGCTATTAATGTGCATTTGTCCAAATCACCCGAGGCACCGGCGACGAACACCCGAAAGCGACCGAAACATTTATCCAAACAAAGAGAGAGGTTAAAATATAAGTGTAAATAAGGCTAGATAGCAAAGGTGTAAAACACACAATTTCTGATTGGGATGAAGCTTTAGGGTTACTAAGAACAACTTTTGGTCCTCAAAAACCACCACATCGTGTTTACCGCTAATTATTTGCAAAAGAACAAGATTCAACTACGCCGACCGACGTTTTCGTGTGCAAATTTCGTTCGATTTTAGCTCAGCTACCACCAAATACTTTAAGTGAAGATGTTCAATTTGACATGGTGTACGGATTGTTAAACAGAAAAATTCGGGAAAAGATTCCTCGAGATAAAATCGCAACATTCACTGACCTACTTAAACAAGCGCGGTTAGTTGAAGAAACTTTCGATCGTGAACTTGGTGACAATTTTAAGCGCGTTCGTTGCCAATATTGTGAAAATATCGGTCATTCAAAAGACGAGTGTCGCAAATTACAGTCAAAACATGTGAAAGAAAATGCTCCGTCAAAGCAAAACATGCAAACAGCAACCGCATCTCAAAAGAGTTCGCAATCATCCACGTCAACAGCACCCATCACTGCAACTACCCCCATAACGTGTTACGGTTGTGGAAAGCCAGGATTCGTTCGATCAAAATGTCCGGAATGTAAGCCAGTAGAGACTGCCTCCGTTGATTTTTCGTCAGTAGACACATTGATTAGTCCACGACCTCGTCCGGTACTTCTAGTCAAAATCTTAGGACACATTGGGCAGGGAATTGTTGATACGGCAGCCAAACAAAGTGTTGCTGGTAGTACGCTCTACAAGCTATTGCTGGAAAAAGGTCAACAGTTTTGCAAAGAAGAAATTTCAGTAAAGCTAGCGGACGGACATAGCAAGAAGACGCAAGTGCTCACAGCGTCCGTAGATGTAGACTTGAACGGAAGAAGAGTTCAAACTAAATTTATTATATTCCCCGAAGCAGACAATCGAACACTTTGCGGAATCGATTTTTTGAAAGACATGAAGCTTAGTTTTGATCTTCACAATGATGAATGGACTTTTGCCGATCAGCCAGAAGAAAAGTTCCCACTGGACTATGAGAGTTCATCACCACTGCTGTCAAACACGGTAATTGAAGCATCATCGTTGGAACATTTGCGATCAGACGAGGGAGTAATGTTGACAGATGAATAGAGAGGGCGCCTAAAACTCTTGACAGAACGAAAGGATACCTTCCGTTTGGGGGGAGAACCAACCCCTTACGCTCGACATTACATCAACACGGGAAACCATCCACCAATTGCCCTTCCACCCTACAGGATGTCGCCACAGAAGAAGGAAATTCTGAAACAAGAATTGGACAGACTCTTAGCAGAAGGAATTATTGAAGAGTGCGAAAGCCCTTGGGCTGCACCCGTTGTTTTAGTACCGAAGAAAGATGGCGGTACACGTCTCTGTATTGATTACCAGAAGTTAAATGCCGTGACTGTAAGCGACTCGTATCCGCTTCCGAGAATCGACGACTTACTTCACGCCGCAAAACGTACTCTACATATGACGACGATTGACCTACGATCAGGTTATCATCAGATAAATGTTGACGAAAATGATCGAGACAAGACAGCGTTCGTTACGCCTTTCGGGACTTTCAGGTATTGTCGCATGCCGTTTGGATTGAAAAATGCGCCTGCCACGTTTCAGCGCCTAATTGATCGTTTTCGAAACGGACTTGGAAAACTAACGCTTCTCGCCTATCTTGATGATTTGATAATATTGTCGCCAACTTTTGAAGATCACATTAAAGACTTGAAGCTAGTCTTCGATAGACTTGACCAATTCAAACTCCGTGCATATCGCAATAAATGTGTCTTCGCGTGTACACAAGTCAGATACCTCGGACACCTACTCACACCAGACGGAATTTCCGTAGATCCAGAGAAAACTGCAGCGATATCACAAAGACCTCCTCCACGTAATGTCAAAGAAGTCCAGTCATTCCTGCAAACCGCCAGTTGGTACAGACGATTCATCGAAAAGTTCGCCGAGATATCTCGACCATTAAGCAACTTGACGAAGAAACACGCTACTTGGCAGTGGACCGCAGAAGAACAGACTGCGTTCGAGACATTAAAGCAGGCACTAGTATCGGCACCTGTGTTTCAACAATGTGACGAAACCAAACCGTTCACAATCAGAACTGATGCCAGCAATTACGCGCTTGGAGCTGTACTCTTACAAGGTGAAGCTGCCGATGAACACCCAATCGAATACGCAAGCAGACTGCTCTCATCTGCCGAAAGGAACTACTCCACTTCAGAAAGGGAAGCTTTAGCAGTAGTATGGGCACTGAACAAATTTAGAGACTACATAGAAGGCTCATCTATCGTAGTGCAAACCGATCATCAACCTTTGAGTTGGTTACTTAATCTAAAGTCACCCACAGGACGTCTAGCGCGGTGGGCTTTGCAAATTCAAGGTTATGACGTAAAGATTGAATATTACCAGGCAAACGGAACGTGGTAGCAGATACCCTATCGCACCGCCTTCTGCACATGATGAACAAAGGACTTGCAAAATCTGCATGGTAACGATCGAACTGCCGCATCTTAGCGCCGAAGAGATAAGAAAAGAGCAACTAAAAGACCCGGAACTCGAAAAAATAATCAAGAGTTACGAGTCAACAAATTCAGAAGATATTGCACGATGGACAGACCGTGGATATCTAACATCTCAGGGAGTTCTGTACAAGTATTCTTCAGAAGAAGAGGAAGAAGGAGCTCAACTGGTTGTCCCTAGCCACGAGAGGGAAAAGGTTCTCCAAGAGTATCACGACTCACCAAGTGCTGCACATTATGGTGTTGAGCGAACATTACAGCGAATAGCCAAACGATATTCCTTCACCGGAATAAGGCGATACATAGCCGAATATACAAAGAATTGCTCAGAATGTCAGCGATACAAGGCATCGAACCAAAAGCCAGCAGGATTATTACAAACACCTGTATATGCCCAACGTTTGGAGACACTAAGCATCGACCTTTTTGGACCATTGCCCGAGGTACCACATGGAGAAAAGTGGACCTTCATTGTCGAAGACAACTCATCAAAGTGGGTTGAGTTATTTGCCTTAAAGAGAGCCACCGCCGAAGAATGCGCACGAACTCTCATCGACGAAGTATTTTTCCGGTATGGTTTGCCTAGAAAAGTGATTAGCGATAACGGTGTAGAGTTTGTGTCAGCCGTCATGCAACAAGTATGCTATATACTAGACATCAAGGAAACGCTTATACCATTGTACCACGCATCAGCAAATATGGTTGAAAGGAAAAACAGAGATCTCAAGCCAAGACTAGCAATGCTTGTTAAAGAAGACCATGCTTCATGGCCCGAGAAACTGGCGACGATCAGATTCGCTATGAACAGCGCATGGAATGAAACAACTAAGCAATCTGCTGCTTACCTCACCTCTGGGAGAGAATTAAGGACCCTCGATGACATCAACAAAGATTTCCGCGTAATAGCAAATACGGACAATTTCGTACCACAGATCACCCCTTATCTTCAGAAAATTTGCAAGGACGTGGAACGAAGCTAAAGAAATCCACGAAAAACACCAGGATCGACAGAAGCAGTATGCTGATACGAGAAGATCAAACCCGCCAACTTTTCAATTAAAGGATAGAGTTTGGGTTAAGACACATGCATTGAGCAACGCAGCCAAAGGAGTGACAGCCAAATTTTACCCGAAACGAGATGGCCCCTACGAAATAATCAGAGTTGTATCTGTAAGGATAATCAAAATAAAATAACGTAATGAAGCAGAATCGAGTTTAATCCTCCCGGTTCGACAACTACGTCTTAACTAACTTATCGTAAACCCCAAAAACATCGCATAATAATACCCTAATTATCTCCTCACCGCAACTTGCCCTCCCTGTCCTTTTTGCCTGAGACGCCGATACATTTTACGATCGGCAAAAAAAACAAGGCGGCGCCTCTTTGTTACGGGGTCTTGTCGGATATGACGTAATAATATAAATATTCCAACACTCGGCCATCCTGACTATTGGTCTGTCCTCAGACCTAATGGTGAAATTTAAACGTAACTTCAATCTTTCAAAACTACAATAATTTGACCATTCTAGCTTGGTTCCTAGTCTTACGTAATAAAAAAAACATAATCAATTGTAGGTAGTAGGGTATCTTAAACATAAGCGACATTCCTTTATAAACAATAAAATAAGCAACATTTGCTTATAGGCAACGTTTGCCAAAACACAAATCACGAGCGCCGTTCGCTTATAGGCAACGTTTGCCAAACCACAAAACACGAGCGACGTTCGCTCATAGGCAACGTTTGCCAAAATACAAAACACGAGCGACGTTCGCTCGTAGGCACGTTTGCCAAAATACAAAACACGAGCGACGTTCGCTCGTAGGCACGTTTGCCAAAATACAAAACACGAGCGACGTTCGCTCATAGGCACGTTTGCCAAAATACAAAACACGAGCGACGTTCGCTCATAGGCACGTTTGCCAAAATACAAAACACGAGCGACGTTCGCTCATAGGCACGTTTGCCAAAATACAAAACACGAGCGACGTTCGCTCATAGGCACGTTTGCCAAAATACAAAACACGAGCGACGTTCGCTCATAGGCACGTTTGCCATTAGTCCTCTTCGTTTTGTATACTAATCCACTTTTTAACATGGTCTGCGGCTACAACAGTTCTTCTACGTTTGAACCTCTCTCGTAAGTCTTCAACTTCGTATCTGTCATTAAATAGTACTTTTGTGATGCGAAAAGGGCCTTTGTATTTCGGATGAAGCTTATGACTGGCACCCGTAGTAGGTATACTCGTTATTAATACTCTAACTAGGTCACCGTCGTTGTACCTTTTGGCATCTCGTCGTGTTTTATCATAGCGTTCTTTTTGTTTTTTCTGGTCCCTCGATATGTGATCCGAAATTTTACACCTAAGCTCTTCCAGGTCTAGCCTATCGATTTCGTCTTGGATTTCATTCAGAATTATTGCCTCTGCCGCATGTTTTGAATTATAGTAAATAAGCGCCTTCATGGGGGTCGAATTAATACCCTTATTAAAACTTGTATTAAGTGCGCTTTGCACTTGTTTTATATATTTGTCCCAATCTCTTTCGTCCTTGCCTGCAGCTGTTGTTGATAGCGCACCCACAATGGTTTTGTTATATCGCTCACATTGGCCATTACTTCTGGGCGAAGCAACGGCATTTAAAACGTGCTTAATCCCATAAGTATTACAAAATGTTCTAAAAGTTCGAGATGTAAAAGCTGTCCCTCTATCGCTTATAATTCTGCTAGGTACTCCAAATAGATATATTACGTCGGTTAAAACCCTAATAACGTATTTACTTTTTTGATTATGTACTGGTTCGATTACAGTGAATTTAGTAAATGCGTCAACATGCGTCATCTTTTTGCCGGCCCTGTACTCAATTTCGAAGGTATATTCTTGAATTTCCAGCCACCATCTTCCAATGCGCGGGATCAAATCCTTCTTTGATAAGGTCGTTCGCAAGGCATTACAATCCGTAACCACTTTAAAGTTTATCCCCAATAAATAAACCCGAAAATATTTTAAGGCATAAACTACAGCCATAGTCTCGAGTTCGTATGAGTGGTACTGCCTTTGGTCGCTTGTTGTTTTTTTGCTAAAGTAAGAGACAACGTGTGTATTACCCTCAGCATCGTGTTGAAGCAATATTGCCCCGACACCGATGGAACATGCGTCTGTGTGAAGTTCGATTTCTAATTTAGGGTTATATATTGCAAGAATTGGACAAGATATAAGCTTTTGTTGAATTTGGTGAAATGCTTCTTTTTGTAGTGCGCTCCATATCCAATTCGCACTTTTGCGAGTTAATTTTGTTAGAGGCTCGACAATCATGGAGAAGTTCTTGACAAATTTTCGAAAATAACTTGCTAATCCAAGAAATTGACGCACTTGCTTAACGTTGGAAGGATAATTCATATCCAATACCGCTTGAATTTTCTTCTAACCTGGCCTCACTCCTTCTGCACTGATTTCTCTCCCAAGATATTCTATAGTAGCTGCAAGAAATACGCACTTACTGATTTTTAAAGTAAGGTTATGTGCACGAAGTTGGATTAACACCTTTTTTAAGCGTTCTAATCCAAGGCGGACGTTTGAATTTAGTGTTATTCTCACGAAAACTATAAATTTCGGTAGGCATGTTACCCACGGTGTTTAGATACGCATAAAGTGCATTGGCATTCTCATGTTGTGCGGCTCTAACAGTTCGCGATATATTATCGTCTTTAATACCGCCGATTACTGCGTCAATCAAATAAACGTCAGGTATATTTATGTTAAGTGCCCTTAATTTAGACATTTTTTTAAAACAATAATCTCCTAGGTTTTGTCCCGACTTAGTTTCGTAATTAGCAGCGTCCTTTAGTAACTTGGAAAATGGAACAGACTTACGGAAATAGAGGCTCATTGATGTTTTAATTTCAATCCAGCTTGAGTCATACTCCACGTTCTCGTCGTACCATTGACGAGCGTTACCTCGTAATCGTCCGGAAATTATTCGAAGAATAGTATCATCGTCCCACTGATAACGTTCTGCCAAACTATCCACTTTACTCAACCAATTATCCACCATCACGTCATCCCGACTTGGGTCAAATTTTGGCACTAAAAGTTCGTCTCCCGCGCGAAAGACCGGCTTACGCCTTTTTAAATCATTTAATTCTTTTCTCAAACGTTTTATTGTCCGTTTTCTCCTCGAGCTATTATCGGAAGAGCTATAACTCGAATTCGAACTGTCACTATCACTTCCCGAAGACGAGGATGAACGTTCTTTCCGTTTATTACGCTTTTCACTTGTAACTGTTTTCGATTTAAATCTTCCCATGACGTACAATAATTTTAACTTGTCCGAGAAGAGAAAAAAAAACGATTGTAAGTGATTTTAGTAAAATCCCACCGCTGCTTTGTAAGGATAATCAAAATAAAATAACGTAATGAAGCAGAATCGAGTTTAATCCTCCCGGTTCGACAACTACGTCTTAACTAACTTATCGTAAACCCCAAAAACATCGCATAATAATACCCTAATTATCTCCTCACCGCAACTTGCCCTCCCTGTCCTTTTTGCCTGAGACGCCGATACATTTTACGATCGGCAAAAAAAACAAGGCGGCGCCTCTTTGTTACGGGGTCTTGTCGGATATGACGTAATAATATAAATATTCCAACATATCACCCACCAATTATGAAGTTGCCAGTCCAGACGACTTGAAAAAGACCCTTGGAGTGTATTATGTCTCCTCGTTAACTCCTGTAAATTCCGCTGAGGACGAGAAACCAATCGTTAGTTTGAAGAGACGAGTACGACCACCAAAGAAGATATTTGGTTCCTCCTCGAGCCGAGTTCGAAACCAGGGAGGGAGAGTGTAACAACTACCACTGCGCCGATGCCATTATCTTAACCGCAACCCTTTAAGACGGCCCGACGCAAAAAACCCTTTGATCCCGCTCGGACCCCGGCACGTCACGACGAGTCGGATTCCGACACAGGAGTTGTTGTTCGACGGCGTTGCGCGACGGACGCGAATTTTTTCCTTTTATTTCACGCAATTGTTAAAGACACGCAATCTCAGTAAAATAGTAAGAAGTCTGTTCCGTGTTTTCGTGCTACCCACTTCACCCCGAGAGGACCCCGTTCTCTTACAAATTTCAATTTATTCATACTTCTTATCCTTATTCTTAAGTGACTTTTACTTTTTGATTCTTGGGTATGGGAGGTAGCTAGTTAATTTTTTGCATAATCCAAAATGTTTTAATTGATAACCATACCTAAACACAATTTTACTATGACCGCAATGATTTATTTAAACACATTTATAATAGGTTTGCCTCTTTGATGAATTAAAATGCAACTGAATATTTTAAGTTCAGTCACTGTAAATATTGACAGATGTATTTTAAAAACATTGTAATGTAAACAAATCATAATTATTCTCTAATTATTATTCTCTCCTATTATTATTATTATTCATTATTATTTATTTATATATTATTCTTTATTATTTCTTTCTCCACGTAAAAAAGAATTCTTTGCCGGCCTCCACCCCGTCCCGAACTCCCCTATACCATTCGGATAAATGAACATTTGGACAAATACGGCCATCTCTTTTTAAACTCTGTCAGCGCTTTCGGCTCCGTACGGTGGAGCCCAATGTATTTCCAAACTTCAAGGCAAAAGATCGTTAAGAGGTTCTCTCTAAAAATCGCATCCGTTGCACGTATTTATATATTTGCTGTATTTTGAGCGTCGATTATTTTACTAGTTTATTCGAATTATGTCAAAATTAAGAAAGACAAAATGATTTGTTTGCACAATTATTGGAGAGATGGCAGTCAAAATATTTTTTTTAAATTTAAAAGTGTCTTCATATACTATTATATAATGTTTTTGTGTTATGTAAAACGTTAAATTAGTTCCTGTTTCTTTTATTTTCTGTGTTAATATTTGCTTTTTATAAATAGTTTCCTTGTAATGTGTTTTTTGTGGCCAATTAAAAAATAATAATAAAAATGCTACAACGTACTATGAGTTCCAATTATTTTATTGTCTAAAATCTCTATTAACAATTTCTTACCGTAAAACCGCCGATGAATCAGAAACACCAATGCATCTTTTTACAGTACTGCGTGTTTGTCACAAGTCATGACCCAGGATTGTATTGCATATCCTGACTCAGCTAAAAACCAATATATTCCTTTGACCTCGAAAGAAGGAAACAGACATAATTAAAATATACCTCGACATACATAGGTTGGCATAAAAATAAAGTAAGTTCTGAAGAGTGCAACTTTTTATCATATTCATTCATAAACAATGATTGATATATCACATAGTGAAGAGCAGCATATTGAGTTTCCAATCAAGAAAGCAGGTCATATAGATGTCTCAGTTATCAATCTGTGACCACTTATTAAGTGCATGTTTTTGGAATGAAATTCTTTTCTGCTGACATAGCATCATCATCACACCGTATTTTCATACAGTGTGATGATTGCTATATGAATCCTACCTATACAGCCAATAATTCCTGGGAATCCACCTATTTCCATAAAAGCTCTTTTAACTTGAGCATTTCCTTGTTCAGTTTAGGGAAAACAGATCTAATGATTGAACTATACTCTTTTATACACCGACTGAGGGTGTGTTAACTGTCTGCACGCAAGTACTCCTCGCCAACATTCCTTTGGTAAGACCCAATTGAGAACTAGTTCCTTATTTAGCCGAAACAACTCAATGAATCTCCTCTTGCAGATTAAATCATTACCTTTTTTGCAAATTTTAGATTTGAGAGCCGTCGTCGATGCTCCTCCTTATGTAGTAAATGTCTCAAAACAGGATACGTCTGTAACTTAAGTTGAGTGTTATGGACACAAATTTTTAAAATTTCAACAAATACCTACCTGTAATGCAGTTATTTTATTCCATATGATATGCTAAATTAAATTAAATGTGAAAAAACAAACTAACAAACATTAGTTAACCAAAGTAAACACGATTTTTGGTTAGGTTGGGATTTTCTTTATCATTGTTTCTATGTGTTTAACACGTGGAGTATAATTATCCGTGCCCGACCGACGAGACGGATCTAGGCAAATGATAGCCGAGAAGTCTAGATATGATATAATGCAAGTTACAGAATAGTAGTCTAGATACTACTGCAGTGGATTTTTTCCTCTAGGGATATTTAAAATCAAAAGTGTATAACGGAATTCGATACGAAATCAGGGAAATTAATGTGTAATGTTTTGGAAGGGTTATTGGATCTATTGGTATATTGTCAAGAAGTTAAAAACTCATTTCTATGACGTGCCCTGTTTCTATTTTTTTTTCTCAACCTTGGATCTTGTAATTGACCTTTTTGAATATTTTGCGTTAAATAAATTACAAACTTTTGCTTCAGATCTCATTTTGTCTCCATATCCAATAAAAATTAAAATTTCAATTTTCTTACTGTCATTTAGATGCGCCGCTATATTCACGTTCTTTACTGATAGAAATGTTCCATTTAAGAACTTTACTGCTACTACCTATTAACCTGTTCATTTTAAAATTTAATCTCTGTTTTTGATGCTTTTGCTCATAAAAAATAAGAGGTAGGCAAAAAATGGTTTACCCACCCGGTATATTTTCTGTTTACTGGAAAAAATTCTCATGAGAAAATTATGAAATTCATGTGTGAGTTTCTTGAAATCTAAAACCTGATTTTTTTCTTAATAAATTTGTTCCACATTTTAGCTATTCACACTATGTATAACAATATAAATTTTGTCTCCTAACGTTCTGGTATATACCCTACCCAGTTTGAAATAATGCAACGTTTGTAAAAACCATTTTAACTAATCTGGGATTACATATGAAAAAACATCATTTTATAAAAAATATTTCACCAATGAAATAATCATAATGGCCAAGAAGTTACACCTTAACACCTTTTTAACTATTATTGCTTACTGCGGACTACAATGAAGTGATTATTATGTAGACAAGTTATGGCTTGATCCCAAAATATATCATCCCATCCAATCAAATGCACTGAACTTTTAATAATTCTTCCTGCGCCGATGGTTTATAAATAACATACGTCGAAACCACGCAGGAGGAATCCAGAGGATTTGTAAATAGATTTACAGTACCTGTGAAACTTGCTTTGAAAAAAATCTCATAAAAATGTTTTGATATGTAAATAAAAACCAACTTTAAAATGAAATTTTGATATTCAACACCTTAACATATATTTGTATGAACGTTCCTACATAAAATGTGTCCTGGAATATGAACTTAAATTAAGTATGCAGCTATAAGTCGCAACATTGCTTTAAAATGTGGCTATTTATCATCAAATTAGGTCTGGTTACTTTAATCTTGGGTTTAGCCAAATGCGTTCGAATCTATTTAGTACATCCTTGTAAGTGCGCTGGTAAAAGGGCAAAGCGAAATAAAGTGTAACAAAGAATACACAAATTGTTATAGTAATTCTTAAAATTTTGAAAACATTTTAGTTTTTGGACTCTGCAATATGTTTTGTTTGTTCTTTTGACACCTCTCAGGTATCGTCTCCGAAAGAACCTTCTTAGGCAAGCAAGTTTACGTATATTTTTCGAAGCTAGGTAGTCATAAAACTGTTAGCCGTGGCTCCTAGTGACGTTCTAGAATCATTATTTTTATAAACAAACAGCCTAACGTCTACATTTTACAATCATCACGAATGAAAAGTATTCTAATTACTTAGTTAAAAAGGTCGATGTGCAGAGGTTACTTTCTAATAAAATAAACATTAACATAGATAAGATTGAATGCTTGTTGTTTACACAAAAGACTAAGAGAGTAACAGTATTAGACATTAAGTTTAATAATAAAACATTGCCGAGGTACCTGCACTAAAGTCTTTCGGCCTATATATAGATTCAAGCTTTGAAAATAGTTCAAACGTAGAAATTATTTGACAGGAAAAACTAAGTTTATAATGCTTTCTTGTTCCCTCTGCAATTTTTAATTTAATCTAGATTTTGCAAAATAGGGTAAAGGTAGTGTATAACTATGAATAAAGCACAGACAGAAGAACTCTATATATGGAGATGAGTGTCAGGCAGATTATCAAGATCCAGGGTGTGGTGAAAAGTTTCCGGCCTGACCAAGAAAAATGATGTCTGTAATTTTTTTTTTTTGCTTTATTTTTCAACATAATCTCCATCAACACATTTCTCATAACGGTGTTCCAACTTGCTTATGCCAGTTTTAAATGCAGATTTATCAAGCTCCTCAAAATTTACAGCTTCGATAAATTCTTCGTTGCTCTTAAATCTTTTATCGCCAAGCCATTTTTTGAGCTTAGAAAACAGCTCGGTAGGAAGGGTACTGTAGCATGCCGCTCCAAAAGTGGACCTAGTAGCGCTAGCTCTTGATCAGGCCAGAAACTTTTCATCCCATCCTAGTAATAAACCCAACCTCTGAAGTATACGGTTTTTAAGTATACAGTTTTTAGTTTTTATTTAGCAGTGTTTAGGTGTTTCCGGCCTGGCATAAACCAAAATGTATCAATGTTGCACTCTATATATTTAGCTAACTTCGGTCCTATATTAAATATACATAAAAATTGAAATGTCTGACAGTTTCGTTTATGTCAATATCATATATCGTTGAACTCTGAAAAGCACTCTCCGAATGTGTATTAGTGTACAGGGTTTTCTATTTAAAATGATAAAATTTGTACCTTAACATAAAAACCACACACTTAAGAAGGTTAAATCAATAAAAGAAACTTTTGAATGCACTTTTTTTTTGTAGACCTCATTATTTCTCAAATCGGACAAGGGCTTTTATTAATATTTGTATTATTTATATACAGTGAAAAGGTAAAATATGGAACAAATTCAATTCAACAAATTCATTAATACCCTTAATAACTTGTGGAAATGAAATCTGCCTATCTGGCATATCGGGCTGATTTGCAGGAATGACAATTAAGTGATTTTGGGATAATACTTTTCTTCTTTTCATAAACAAAAGGCTGGTTGTTGGTTAACATCAATATTTGAAGCTATTTCAAAAGATGCGCTATAGGGATTAGTTTTTGGACGACCTGACCATAGAGATCACCAGATCTTGTAATGGATCTTCAAAAAACAAATTACAACCTTCTTTTTGAGTTCCCGTTTTGTCCCAATATTCAATAAATGTTAAAATTTCAATTGTCTCAGTTTCCTTTATTGGCAGAAATGTCATTGTAACAATTAAAGAATTTCACTGGGACTAGCTACACACCTGTTCGATTCAAAATGAAATTTCTGGTTTTCATTCTTTTGCTCGTACAAAGTGAGGGGTAGGTGTAGGGTATGCTACATGAATTATGCGCAAAACCCAGAATTTGAAAATGGATATAAAAAAAAGGTTGGTATAGACATTTACTTTTTGACCCACCTTGTATAGTTTCCATCTACTGCAAAAAATGCGCACGAAAAAATTATGATGGAAGTGCGAGAGTATCTTTCTTGAAATTCAATACATGAGTTTTAGATTCCATCCATATTTTAGCACTTCACTGTATATTTAGCCTACAAAAGCCATTTTTGACAACAAAACTTCAGATATAGTATATTACACATGTTTAGATTTTTTCGAGGAATTAAAAAACACATTAATATTACAATGTGTTCTATATAAAATAAAACTATTGTTGCTTGTCCACAAAAATACAAAATTCCAGTTTAATGGAAAAAACTTTACTCTCCAAGTTTTTTACGGGTTTGCTTACAGGTTCTGAGAATATGGAGTCTTCCCATATAAACGAACCACCCCGTACTTAGAGTCATTAAGAGAAATTCGAAAAATAGTTAATCGGTGGTTGATATTTTCTTTGCTGATGTCAGAAGTCTTAGTGATATCGGAAGTCAGAGCTACTAAGCACCGGTTTGAGAGTTTTGCTATCTTAACGTTATTGTAAATCATATTACATAAACAAATTATCCAAAACAGCAGTATATACAGGATTAGTCAAAAAGTCGGGCAACGGCCATATATCTCTGGAATTATTAGAGCTAAATTTATGAAATTTAATTTACCAGAGTTTCTAATTCGGCTAGTTCAAATTTATGGTTTTTTTCTCTAAGCTATCAAACTTTATAATTTTAAAAAGAAAGGGTATTCTTTTATTTCATTTTTGGATTCAAAGTATTTTTCATGGATCTTATCCTTTATCAAAATTTAACCGTTTTTGCGGGAATGTAAAAAACCGGACATAATTAATGATTTGAACTAATTGATAAACATGCATAATAAGAAAATCTATTTAGAAACAAAGAAAAAAGGTTCTAAATGCCTAAACTGACGTCCTTCTGCTACTTGCCAAGCGGTCTGGAGAGCAATCGGTGGTATAGCTGTTCTTATCATTCTTCGTTCGTTCATTCATCGTTCTTCTTATATTTCAACTATACATTTAACTTTTGAGGATATTGGGTAAGACATTTCATCATCCAATGGGGATTTTCATTTGACCAATATCGATCATTGTCTTCATTAATGATGCCATTAAAATAAGAAGTCTTCCCATCCAAAAAAAATATATAACATAGAAATTTAGATTTAAAATAGATTGGTAACACGCTCACAAAATTCTATCAGCTGATATGGATCATCTTAAGACAATTCCTTTCATCTTAACTTTTAGTTTTTGGTGGAAAACATGCAGCCAAAAGGCTGGAAATAAATCGCAATCATCTAGACAAAACCCAGATACTGTTAAAGCCTCATTTAAAAAAAATTTCATTATTCCAGATAGGAAAGAATAAGTCTTATATAATAAGTAAATAAACAATAAATATCCAAGGGAGAAGAAAGGATAAAGGGCAAAGGTGGGAATAAAAGGAGAAAAATAGGAAAAGTTGGACAAAAATGAAGAAGCATTGACTTTTGAGAAGACTAAATTTAAACTTAGCTCTAAAAGGCATGGTAGGCACCACCGAAACCAGACCAACCCAGAGAGTTAACTACGTTGGTGCACGGCAAGCGAACAGTAGATGGAAGAAAGAACCAAATAGAAGCAAGAAACTATTCTACAAAAAATAGGAAACCAAAAATTGTCCTCGTATAATCGCGTGAAAGGAATACCCGATGATAGATGGCCAAAGAGAAGATGAAAGAGGAAGACCAAGAACAAAATGGGGATGGAAGCGAAAGTAGCTGGCAAAATAAGGATAAATGGTGCAAAGGATACGTTAAACGACCACGAAGGCTGTAAATATCGCTAATATATCCAAATAGTGTGTCAAAGTATATCTATTTATTATTAATAATAATAATAACTTTGGCACTTGGCTATTTAAATAAACAAACTATAAACTTCGCAAATACCTCGTTAGCCTCTCCTTGAATACTCTTAAGCAAGAGGTGTTTTTAATATTATTCGGCGAACACCATCGTGGAATAAAGTTTTCTGTAAATTTGTAGTTTTTTACCACAGATGCTGATTGGAACGTATATTAAACATTAACTTAACATTAAACTAGTTCTTATAATGAACTGCCCGACAATTCAGCTGGTGTAACATACTCTTTATCTATAACAGTTCAGTATGATTCTCGTAGCCCGATTTCATTGTAGCTGTAACTTATTTAATTTTTTTTTTGTACAAGATATCAGCAACGAACAAACATGCGACAAATGAGACAAAACTATACTATTATACATTAATATCTTAGTTCATTGTGATAAAAACCGCGATACAGGGTAAAAAAATATATTTTTTTACCAATCACATCAACATGATTACTAAAACATAATTGTGGATCGAAAATCACTCCAAAATGTTTAATGTCGGAAACAAACTCAATTTTATTACAATGTATATTCACTGAATACCCCGAGTCATAGATTTTTTGACAGTCGCCTTTAGAACCGATAATCATGCATTTGAATTTTGAGTTATTTAAATTCAGTTTACTTTGGCACAACTATGCATAGAAATACCGCATTTCGGTATTCAGTTTGGTAGCTATTTATTTTCAATCGTTTCTAGAGACTGAGATAAGCATCGGCAAATAAATTAACAAACGAGTTTTTTAAAACCGGCCATATATTATTTATATAAATAAAACGGGGGCCAACACACTTCTCTTCGGTGCACCCCATCTGCTATCCCTATGACTAGAAACATTACAACATTCTTTATTCTAGTGCCATATTAACCTGTCCCTGTCAATGGTCTCAAATGCACGTTTTATATCAACAAAAACAAACACAGTTTTGATTAGTTTATGTCTTAAACGCTAGACTGCACACATATATTACAACATATATTAAACACAGGACGTTTTTTGACTAATTTTTTTTTTTTAATGAATCATCCTATATGAAAATAATTTTAAATTGTTTCTTTTGTTATTATATATATAATATAACGCAAACAACCGTTTCATGTTTGCTACTAACTGAATGCTCCAGACTCGACGAACGAGTGGAACTAAAGACATTTAACGCTTTTAAATACTTTACTTAATGTAGCGTGTGTTGGTCTTGCCTCTTCCGAGAGTTCCCATCGATTTCTTGTCAAGCCAGTTAATATACCACCAAAATAACTATCATCTGGAGGAAGCGATAGAAAGCAGCTAAACACCAGAATTAAGAAACATTTGCAGAAATCGATGGAGGATATAAAAACGTATATTTATTTGCTTTGTGTGTAATTGCCATCTTGCATTTTAAACAGAAAATATAAAAGCATAACAAAACGTATGTCATTCTTTGGAATGCCGCCTTATTTAAACGCAGTAAAAATGGATTGATGACCAATTTTTCCTTATCAAAAGAAACACTGTCAAAGTAACATTGATAATTGGCTAAGCGCAAAATAATAACTGTTCATTTTTTTCATAGATCTACATTGATAATTCTAATGAAATTAATGCTAATGAAATTGTTCGAAAATATTTCGAAACCGGCCATACATTAGAATGTGGAATCGCCATTTATCAAACAGTATTGGCATATATTTAATGTCTTAAAAATGTAAATAAGTTGATAGAAAATATTTTTAAAATTTAAAAAAAAGTTACTTGTTATTTGCTATAATGGAATGTGTCCACAGGGGTTCCCATATTAGGACAAACGGATATGACTTTGATGGTCCAGCTTAAACTAAAGCAACCAACGGTTCCTGGGATTCCGTAGAAAAAGTCAATAATAAAAAATCTCGGTGCAATAAAAAAGAACAGGCTTCAGTTTTGCAGACGATGGCTCTAACTAACATTTTTGTGTTCTTTTTTGGTAAGCTTATGATAAACCCAATGAACTGTCAATAAATCTTCGTTCAAAGATAATAAGTGAACCTGTGCACATTTTTTAATAATTAATAATAAAGTTTTTAATTGGCACCATATGTGGACATATGTTAAATTTGTACTAAAGTCCTAAGCCCCTAATTTTTAATGAAAGTATCCCTGCTTAAAAAATTAAATTTTCAAAGTCGTTAATTACTCGTAAAAATTACAAAATAAAATTGCTATATCAAAAAAAACGATAAATCGCAATAATTCAAAAAGTTCAAATATTGAGATGCGTCTTGTTGGCTGAAGACGACAGTGCCATTGGTTTCAAAAGTTATGAGAAAATGGTAAACACAAAAGTTGTATAGATTGCTAGGATGCACAATTTAAAATTAATCTACAGTATACAGGGTATCTCAAAAAAGGTGTGACAAATAAAACATCTATTTCTTTAAATGGAACACATAATTTCTTAACTTTGTTTCGAATTAATTTTCAACTTTTTTACTAATAATAATGCATACCTAAACCTAATAGTTTTTCCAATATTTCAATGTTTCTAAAAAAACTAGTTTTCACATTTGCAAAAAAAAAATAAATTTCAATTAGATCCTACGGGGTATTTGAAATTAACGAATGTATTTGGATCATTTTAAACCTTCGAACTTATATTAAGTGTGCCATAGACCTATTTTTAATACTTCACGATTTATTTTAACTTTTCCAACCCTTCTTTCTGTCTATTGACTATTGCTATAGCGTTAGTTAATAGATTTAGTTTAATAGATTAGTTAATAAATTCATAAAATTTATTGCGGTGTCAGTAAATTAAAAAAAAATATTAAGTTTCCTAAAGCTGAATTAATTGATCTGATTTATATACTGGGTGAGCGAAAAAATACTTTGTTGGTAGTGACTTTACAGGGCGTAGAATTTTAATAGACAATCTCTTCAGTGTTTAGTGGACCGATTTGATGCTAGTGCTAGTCCTCAATATGAAGAACGGAAAATGGTTAACCGGAATGCTACCAATGAGGAAAAAGAATTGGAAAATTTACTTCAAAGATAATCCCCAAATCAGTAACCGTGTGTTATGTGATACATCCCAATCTACCTTTAATCGCACTACTAGCAAACACTAGAAAAAGTAATATCCCTTCCATATGGAACTACACCAAGAATTTCTAGACCCTAATTTTCAACAACGGGAAAATTTCTGCACTGGTATAAATAATCCAAATTTTTTGTCCAAAATAATGTTTTCAAATGAAGGTATTTTTCGCAGTAATGGTGCAGTTAATCGTTATAACATGCATTATTATTCAACAATTAATTCATTCTGAGAATGGGAAGTGCAAAACCAAAACCATTGGGCACTTAATGTGTGATGTGGAATAAAACACTTTAAAGTTATTGTTATATATAAGCTTTCTGCAGAATGATTTACCTCAACTGCTTCAAGAAATCAATAACTATGTGATCCAACAAATATGTATATTTTAATTGAGGTTAACTTCTACATTTTAACAACCTTTCAGCATAAATTGGACAAACTCTATATTTGTGAAAACAGGAAAAAAAGGATCCCGCTTCCTGTGAAATAATATGCGTGGTGTCCCATTTAAAAAATATAACATGATACGAAAAAATCGATTTCATATTAGATAAAGATAGCTTAATTTCCATAAGACTTGAGTTACAAGGATTGGATATTGTCAGTATAATACGAGTGTAAAAATATAAAATTATCTTTGTATTATTAATTACTTAGTAATAATAATAAGTAATAATTTTAGATAAATAACAAATACATAAACAATAACAAACAACGAATAGGTATTAAAAGAAATCACAAGAAAAAAAAAAATAATATTGCTATAGATGAGGCGCAGCAATTTATCTTTAAGAGTGCATTTGAATTTTGTTTGACTAGTTACTCCTTCAATTCGATAGTCAAAACAAAGGGACTATTTGATGTAAGAGACAGTCGATGTGTTGGTATTTTTATGTTAAGATTCGGTCTTAAATTGGACGGAATATCTGAATTTCTTGAGAGCATATAAAGATTAGAGTTACCTGCATAAGTGGCACAATTTAGGACGTACATACTAGGAAGTGTCCACAATGAGTGTTGTGGAAATAGGTCTCGACCTGAAAAATTCCACGACTTAAACAGTATAGTCCGTAAAATGGGTTTCTGAATCCTAAAGACTTGCTTTCGAAAAATCGTCACTGGGCAGGGCAACTTCGTAGCGCGTAGCGCGAAGCTGCTTTTAATTTTAAAAAGTGTTTCGTGGGTTCTTGTCCTAGAGGGACGCATTAGTTTTCTATTGTGCTCCTGAGGACCACTATTTTATTGTGCATGCATCCTGTATGAAGTGTTTTTCACGTATCGCCGAATTTCAAAGTCACAATAAATATAAAATATTGTACAAGTAATAAAGATTTCCAATGATATTATTCCAAGTATCTCGCGCACCCTGTATGTTAGGGGAAACCTGAAACTCTCTCTATAGAGTTTACGACATTGTTTAAACCAAATTATTCCGTTTTATCTTTTTTCATTTACGGCTATCCAAGAAAATGGCAATTTTCAGGGTCTTTTAATTTTTTTTACCCATAATTAACACCGTCTATACATAATTGAAATCGATCTTCCATGTTTCAAGAGTTTTTCCAAAATAGTAAATGATTTTCGGGAAAATAAGTTTTTTCTGAAACCATGCAGTGCGTCGTAATAATGAATGACGTTACCGCGTCTTTACTGAGCCCCCGAAATAGCAAATTTTATATGGATTTTTCCACATATCCCGGCAGCGTGTGTGATAGACGAAAACCGCAAATACAAAAATTGTAGCTCTTGATGCAGCCTATGACACTGTTTGAACCGATTAGCCATATTTTTTGCGATTTATGATTTGCGGTTAATAATTTGCTCTGTAAAAGAACAATTTTCAAGGTCTTTTAGATTTTTGCCTACAATTTGAAAACCCTGTATATAATTAAAAAAATGCCTGAAATAAATGTTATTGCACTGGATCTTCTGCGTTAAAGAATTTTGCCGATCGGGTGAACGATTATGAAGGAACACATATTTTTCCGGAAACCAAAATTACCAAAAAAAAAAATTGAAATTAAAAAAAAAACTTGGTAAAATATGATCGCACCTAATTTCTATTGTTTAAATGTGGACACATACTTTTACTTCTCTGCAATATTTGAAGTTGATATCTGCAAATTTAGTACACTTAACACATTTCTTATTTAGCACGGAATATCGGCACCACCCTGTACAATAGCTGAGAACCTTAAATACAAAAGTTTAGCTATCTATGCGGGCTTTATCGCAATGTAAAAGAAAGTGACCTCTGAATCATATTCTTTCAGTTATAACCAATTATCAATAATAGGGAGACCCATTCTTCAGTTTTTTTGAATTTGCGGAGCACCCTGTATATTTTTCAAAAATTGTCAAGAATAAAAGTTTATAGAGCTGTATCTTGTGTCTTATAGTTCAAGAATTTCTTTGGTCTCGTAAACGGTTTTTAAAAAATGACCCCCCAATCCCCCCATTTTCCGTCACGTACAAGCAATGTGCAAAAAACAGTCGAAAATTGGGAAAAAAAAATGGATGCCGGCGACAGATCGAAGCCATAGGCTGATGTATCTCGTGGAGGGTTAATAAGGAGGTGAGTTTCCATTTTCTTAGCCTAAGCGGTTAAAAAGTTATTCCGGAAAATCCAAAAGACAAGAACGGAGAACATCCGATTTTCGAAAGCAAGAAAGGGAAAGAAACCTGATGGCGGAACCTCCATATGACAAAGCAGTAAACCGAAAGTTTTTTGGGAATGTGGTAAACCTGTTCGAACCAGGAGAGTCTCGAGTCTACATAGACTCCGAGGAATTTTACTTAATTGTGCTTTCATTGAAGTGTACTAATAAACTCTTCTTTAAATCCAGTGTTGAAAACGAGATTATCTTAGTTTTACTTTCATTCAATATCAATTTGTTAGTTTCTGCAAAATGTTTCATTTGCCCAACAGTTATCTTAGTTGTAATGCTAAGTTGCTCAGACGATGCTGCATAAAGGGTAGAAACTATATCATCATCCGCACAAAGGGAAAAGTAAGTATGGGGGAAAGATGAAATTGTTTATGTTGAAGCTTGTTCATTGCCTTTGTTCGTATTAATTTTAGAATGCTAAGAAACCATAAAAGTTTCATATAAAAACTATTTGTCTATCTCTTGGAATAAAAACCTTATGAGGGGCATTATGAAGTAACACTGGTTACAAACAGACGGAGGATATTTGTAAATACGTCTAATTACAGGCGCATCGACGCAACCGAAACGCGAATTAACTAGGGAAAACGAAAATACGTACCCAAGTCAGTATCCGTATGCGTATCTTATGGGGTCGACCGCCGTTTTACAACTCGTGAAGGTTTTCCGCACCGGTTGACCCGCGTCTGGCGTCCGTATATACCGGAAGGCGAAACTAAATAAAACGAAACGATTGATTTAAGCGCACCGCCATCGGACCGAACGCGGCAACATTTCAACTGCCGGCGCGTTTTGTTGTTAAAAACCTCCTCGCTGATTATACGTCGTCACTGTGTTAGTGCGCACCTACTGTTTTGCGGGCCTCCACTTGGAACACATTGTCACGCGAATCGTTCGATGCGTACGACCGACGCCGTTTTTTGATCGTACGTCTTTTATTTGAATGCTCGTTGTCCCGATTATAGTTTCTTCCTTAGTCGCTATCATTATAATTACTAAGGAGCGGAGGAAATGCAAACGAAAACGATTAAATTTAGATTTTTACCCACTAAAAAACCGCCTCACAGTCTCCCTCCTTGCAGGAAATGTTGGAACCACCTATCGGAATTACTTCAACATTTTGTGCTTTGCCAAGCTATTGCGTTCGCCGAGTCGTCTTGTCTTCTTCTTTGCAGCTTATGATTTTTTAAATAACGCTGCAGATTATGTGCCACTTTTCCTCACTCGCTAGCATGTGATTGACAACATTTTCAGGGGATAGTTTCTGTCCTATGTGCTATTCAACGTCAAGGCGTTCTACGTTCCACCGTGCGCAAACGAAAATGTATGTGCGGCATTATCTATGTGGTCGCAGTAGTTGCATTGGAGTGTTGCGCTCAGCTTGAACCTATGGAAATATGCCTGAAAAAATCCATGTCCTGATAACATCTGGGAGACGTAATAGTTGACTTCCCCGCGTCTTCTTCCAAACCAAGGTCTTAAATCTGGAATTATCCTTTTAGTCCATGGTCCCACTTCTCTTTTTTGTTTCCAGATTGTCTGCCATCCGCTTAGTGTTTCCTCCCTCATCACTATTTTTTATTCATTCATTCGTGTGCTTGCAACTCTATCGGGATTGTCCTCGAGATGACCAGCACTGCACACTTTGACATGGTGCGAGCTTTCTTTGAAGCTTCTGACACATTCTTCTATATTTTGCGTAGCGCAAGGTTTCACACCACACAGAAGCTGCGTAGAGAATAATTGAGTGCGTAACTGCACTCAGCATTTCTCTTTTTCTTGCGCTAGGTCCGATCTTGTTAGGCATCAACCTACACAGAGAAAGAGCATACGCCTCTGCACGTTTACATGTGTGTTCTATATATTTTTTCATTGTTGCCTCTATGTCAAGAATAGCTCCAAGATATTTAATTTCAAATCCGGTCTCGATCTCCATATCTAAAACAGCAATGGTTACCCTTTTTGCATCCTTTCGCGTATTTAGGACAGCTTCCGTTTTTCCTGGTCCTAGCTGCAATTTTTTGACATGCATCCAGTTGGCGATTCTCTGGATAGCAATGTTCGCTTCTGCCACTACTTGTCCTTTAATTTTGCCAGTTTTGATTACGCCAAGATCGTCAGCGTATGATACAAGCTCAACACTCTCAGGCATTGGCAGTCGCAGTACATCGTCATAGTAGACATTCCACAAAAACGGTCCCATGACCGATCCCTGTGACACCCCACTTGTGATGTCCTTAGTGTGATTTTCACCTATAAGTAGACAGGCAGGCAAACTCACGAGATATGGAGAGATATATCTTCGTTTCTCCTTTGCTTCTATCTCGCAACTCAGCCTATTCTTAATTAGGTGTTCCACGACTTTTTCTAGGCAATCTAGTAAGCACAGCTGTCTCTTGTTCCGGTCTCTTCGGTTTTTCTATTAGTGCCAGGCTTGCAGTCTTCCATATCTTAGGGAAAACTCCTAATTTCATTTGTTGGTTCATCACCTCTAGACATTTATCGGGTAGGTTTTTAATTACGCACTGGGTGATCTCAGGTGAAAATCAGGCCCTGCTGCTTCATTCGGTTTAAGTTTACCTGCTGGGTCTCTGAGTTCATCTAGAGTCCATAATGGTACTTGTATGAGATCTATATTGGTGGGTGGCCATATTATTTCTTTATGTTTTGGAAAAAGTTTTTTAAATGTCTCTCGTCGCTTTTAAATTAAATTTTTTTGTGACAATCTGGTATCCACGTCCCCAAACATCAGCCTTGCTCGAAGGCATTTTTTTCTAGCTTCACCTAATTGTCATGTCCACCAGTACACTGGTTTTCTGGTACCTGTCATGCTGTATATTTATTTAAAGTTTTGTTGCAAGCATTTTTTACAGCCTCAGTTGGTTTTGCTGAAGTCAGAGAGTCGGCCTATGTACTCAGATTTCGTTTTAGGTGTTCTGTGAAATATTTAGTTTTTTCCTCATTCATTTTCCAGCCTTTGAATGTCTTGTCTTTGGGGCAACTAATTCAATAAAGCGGTTTCTTTTTTAACGGTCTTTAAAATTTCAAAATTCTTGTAGCTCAGTCATGTCATATCATATATATTTTCTTTTCACGCATTGATTCACGGATGGAAGAATGTGAACTCCAATTGGAATCCTGCAGACGTTTCACCAAGATGTCACTTGGCATCTTCAATGCTCGCTCTCCGAAAACAGTGTTCGAAGTGTTTTCGCAGCGCGAGCATTGAATATGCCAAGTGTATTACATTAAAATACTCTGCAAGGTAGTGTTGGAATACAATATTTCGCGTGTTAGTAGGTATATATATTTGTATAAGTAATATGCAATACATATTGCGTTTACGTTTGTTTATCTTTGCCTCTCAGCACTGTAGATATCAGGTTATGTTGTTCTTTGTACTTGTATGTCATGTGCGCGTCATGTAAAATTGTGTGTTGCAACTTTTACATAATAAGCGGTCGGTTATTTTCTACGCATTTATTTTATTGGAAGGCGTTGATATAAGTAGCGAATTCCGCTTGTGCTTATCACCCTGCAACAGATTATGGGCCCAGGGCTTTGAACTATTGCGTTGCCCAATTTGTAGTCGTTTTTTGTTTGGAAGATTCTAAATGGATGCCGATGTAGGTTCCGCATTTTCTGCGATCGAAAAATTATAGCGACTAGCGATTTCAAATCACTGTTCTGTTGAAACATGATGGTTTGTGGGAATATGTGAAGGGGCAAATGGCTATTTTCGCGACTACTGACCAAACTTCAACAGCGATTGCAACACGCCGGGAGGCAGCACGTAAGGAAGAAAAAGCGTTACCTAAAATAATTCTTTCCTTGGACATGTCAACGTACGTGATGCAACACATCGACAGAAGCTTGGAATGCTCTTGAAAAGGCCTTTGAAGGCAAGAGACTTCATCGACGTCTGCGCCTTTTGAGGAATCTGTGTTCAATTAGGCTGAGTAATTATGGTACAATACAGGATTATGTCAATGAATTCGATTGATAGACCTATTGATGATGAGTTTTTAGTTGTTATGGTTCAATGGCTCACTAAAGTTATGATCCAATGGTGATGGCACCTAAAAGTTGTGCAACCGACATAATGTCAGATTTGGTAAAGACCGAGCTTCTGCAAGATAAAAAATAGCAGAATAGTAAATGCTCAAATGGAGACACAGCGCTGATATGAAAAACAGGTAAAATGACTCCTTGGTACTGAAGATGTCGCTCTAAGGAGCACTGTAAAAATCAGTGTACCCAGAAACAATATAACCATCAAAATAACTTTTCTCATGCAAAAGTTATAAATCTGAACGCAACAAAGCTTTGTTTGCAGCTTTTAACATAAGTGAAGTGAGCTGCTTCTCATATGACTCGCAAAAGTGCTATCTGACAAAAGTAAAAGACAGGAAATTATAGTTGCTGACAATGCTAGGTTGTCTGTTGCCGGAACGGGAGATGCGGTTGTCAACTTGCAGCATAATGACAACGGAAGATTCATTTCAGACACAAAATATGTTCCTCACCTGGCAGTAAATTTATTAAACGTTAATTCACTGATTTCAAAGAGTTTTAGTGTATCTTTTGATTCCCAGAGTTGTAGAATATTTGATTGCAAAGAATTCATCAACAGAGAGACGCAGAGAGAACTCTAGTTGACAAAGAAGACAGCAAGCTTCCCAGGACAATGGGAGGAAAATGATCAGGAGACAGTTGCTGTAAATTGACAAACAAGTGATATATAAGGGCGAAAGAGTAATGTGCAATAGGTTCGAGATTGTGATGTGAATGTTACTGAATACCGAAGGCACCCAAATATAATCTCTCGTAAGCCAACAGTTTTTAAAGAATATGTTTGGACTGGCTCATCTAATTCAGATATGGATTTTTTTAAGTTATCTTTAAATGACTTGATAGCAACAGCATGTAATGTGGATGGTTTGTACAGACTTGATACAATACCATAAAGTGACATCTGTGCAAATACAGAAGTCATAGATTCGCAAATACTGTGGAACAAAAGGTTAGGTCATTTTAATTATTTTAGCAAGAAGCTGCCCTCAGAAATTAGTTATTGTGATACTCAACCTCCATCCTTGTGTGAAAGTTGCATTAAAGGTAAGTTTTCGAAAAAGCCGTTCCCCAAAAATAAAAGTAAGGGGGTGGCTGCGAATAAACTAGACTTAAACCACTGATAAGGGGACAGTTGCTGCAAATTGACAAACAAATGCTCTATAAGGGCGAAAGAGTTGTTGCACGGTTCGAGATTGTGATGTGAATGTTACTGAAGACCGAAGGTACCCAAAAAGAATCTCTCGTAAGCCAACGTTTTTTAAAGAATATGTTTGGAGTGACTCATCTAAATCAGATATTGGTTTTGCTATGTTACCTTTAAATGTAGAGACACAGCCAAAAACTGTTTGCGGAACATTATCTGCACCAAATAAAGATCAATGGATGCTCGCTATCTAAAAGGAGCTTAATGCTTTTAGACAGAATGATGCTTGAAAACCAGTCAACCGGACTCCTAACACCAATATTGTTATAAATAAGTGGGTACTTAAAATCCAAAGAGATCAAAGCCGCCAAATTGCGACCTATAGAGGTCGTTTGGGGGCAAATGGGTTTACTAAAAAATATGGGATTGATTATACTGAAACGTTTCCCCCCGATGCCCGTTTCTCTAATTTGAGACTTTTGTTTGTAAAAACAGCCGAATTGAATCTGCAATGGTGACTAAATAAAACAATATGTATGTGTCAACCTGATGACTTCGAGGAGCCTGGCTTAGAAAATAAAGTTTGTTTGTTAAAGAATGCTATTTATGGACTCAAGCAGTCATCTCGTTTATGGGATGAAAGTTTTGTAAAAATTAAACTTTGAACAGTCAGAGATTGAACCCTGTTTGTATTTTAAAGTTACAAATCATCGTGGCTCTGTATGTTGACGATTTTTCTTGTTTTATAATAATTTCGAAGAAATTAATGTGCTAAAATCGGAATTACATAAAAACTTTGAAATCAAAGACTTGGGGCCTATGTCTTACTGTTTAGGCATGAAAAAGAAATCGTCCTAAAAATGAATTAAAATTAAGTCAGGAGCAATTTATAACTAAATTGCTTGAACGTTTCCAAATAACTGACTGCAATACTGTGAGCACTTCTTTGCAGCAAAATAAGAAGTTTTCTAATTCAGGAGACTACTATCATGCTTCCTATCCTTCCTATAATTGATTCTATTATGTATCTGGCTATCTGTACTCGACCAGATATTTGTTTTCCTGTATCGTATCTGAGTCAATTTAATATTAATCATACTAAGCAACATCGGCTAGCAGCTAAGTATTTGAAAGGTATTGTGGATTCTCATTGGGCAAACAATAGTCTAGATCGTAAATCATACTATGGTAATGTATTTTGTTTAGCCAGTGGCCCAATATCCTGGAAAAGCAGAAAACAAAAGACTAGCTCTCAGCTCAACAGAAGCCGATTTTATGGGTCTGTGTGAAGCTACAAAAAAGGCATTGTATTTAAAATATTTGATTCGTGAGTTCTTCACTACTAATAGTAAATGTCAATTTTAAAAGGTATCACAGGCATGCAGAGTATATAATGACAATCAAAGTGCCATTAATTTATCCCAAAATCAAATATCTCGTAAGCATACAATACATATACATGTGTAATACCATTTCTTACTAGAAAAAAATAGAGATGGTACATGTCAACTAACGACTTGGTAGCCGACTTACTTACAAAATTTCTGGCTAGTAATAAACACTTCTATTTATGTGGTAAACTAAGCTTGCAGTGATTTAGCTGTAATTTAGCTTAAAATGAAACTAAATGTGGTATGTTATTGTACTCGCCTATGTACCGCAGTTCCTGCTGAATTTCCCGTTCAACAAGAACTTGCACAAGAAGCAATACTAGTGTCCGAAGAATAGGTAATAGACTTAACGTAGGCCGGATGAGAGTATGGAGAACTTTACACAACTTTGGTTTGTACACCTACAACATCTTACCTGTACAACCTTTAACAAATACCGACTACGCTTCAAGACTTTATTTAGTGGCTGGATGAAAGGATTTGTTGGATAATATTATTTAGTGATGAAGCCCTCATTTACCTGAAACGGTATCAATAACATTTAGCACTTGAAAATCCACAAATTCAAGATAGATTTTTGGAAAATGTTTGATGTCATATTTGTGCTGATCGCCTCATTGGTCCATTTATAATTGAAGAACGTTCCGCGGCCATTTGTTGTTTACGTTTCATTGAAAATTTTCTTCTAATATTACTGGATGATGTTCCTCTTAATGCAAGACAGCGAATGTGGATTCAACACCTTACCTAAATCCCTTAGATTAATTTTTATAGAGAAGACTGAAAATTTTAGTTTCTGAAGAAAATATTGAAAACAGAAAACAACTGATAGCTAGAACTATTTGTGCGAATGCTGAGACTGTTAGCAATTCTAACAAGAGCTAAAGTATGTATACCGCAACAGGGTGGACATTTTGAACAACTCATTCAGTAAAATACATTATAAATAAATAAATAATGGTTAACAATAGTGTTTAAAATTTCACATTGTATCTCAGCTAGGATAGCGTTTGGGGTCTATGTCCAATTTATATTTTTAACTTGAAATCATCCCAGGGACACACTGCCAAACTATGACAGTCATGTCCTGCGACACCCTCTATATGAAATAAAAAAAAATCGTAATAAAAGTTTTTCATTCTTATATACTTACATAGCAAATTTAAAAACATAAAAGCAACATAAACATTTTACAGTGACAAAATATTAATTACGATTTAAAAAAAAATAACAGAATGAACAAAGAAACTTACACAGGCTACTGCTATACTAATTATAAATTTTCTGGATTTCACCTGTGTTGATTGTTTATAAATTAAACTTGCTTACGTTTCGCCAATCATCCTATTGGGTTCTTCAGAGCTAAACTGAAACTGTCTTGCATTCTACTCTGTTCTGTTTAATATATGATAGTAGTTGTTTTATTTCTGAACTAAATGTTTGAAATTCTGTTTAGGGCTATTTAATTTTTTTCAATTCTATCATTAGTGCTCTATCACAGAGAAGCACGAAGTTCAGAAGGAACGAGGTCGTTCTGGAATTCAAAATAATGCCTTTTTCATTGGGGTGGATTGGAACATCGTTCCCAGCGTATAATACTAGTCTCGCCGATCTTTGCCTTTCCTCGTCTGCGCCATCTTGTCTCGCTAATACTCAAGATGTCCACATTTAGTCTGACCATCTCTTATTTTGTATGATACACTTTCATCTTGTAAAAAAATTGTAATAAATTCAAAAAAGTGTTCTTGTTGGTTACAAACAAGCCTGTTTTATCATTTATGCGATCATCACTTCCAAATTGTTGACCGTTCACTAAAATCTGTTTCTAATTTTTTTTAAGAGTCGTGAATTTTCCCGCAAAAAAGTGTTGGTAATCTTATAAAGTAGTGACCACTCCGATGCATAAAAGAAATCGAAAACCCCTTGTGGTCAATTTGCTAATAAAATTGAAATTCCTGAAGCCTATTCGCTGGATGAGTCGACAAAGAACCAATATGACTCAAAGCAAAAAGGCACCAAATTATTTAATTTTAACATCTAAATTCAAAAATTTCGAAAGAAGTAAAATCACTAGATTTGTTTGTTTAAACTGACTTCCTCTAACTCTTCTTTGGTTTGGAAAATGTTGTCTTTAAATATAAGAAGTTTTATTCCCAACCATAAAAAAAATCTAGAGGAAATCCGTGCGATAAAACGGAGAACTGTAGAAATCTGAGTATCTGAGTCACTGCCTTTGCCTCGAAAAATGCCCTAATAATATTTTTATTGGAAGCCAAAATAAATTATGAGCAATTTTCAAAAGGGCCCAAAATTGAAAAACGCCCTATATCTCGGTTGTTAGTGAAGATATTGCCCTTCGGTTTTGACTATTAAGTGTTTCGATTTTTCTTTGTCTAGTTCACAAATAGGCTTTTCCCTTTAAAACACTGCAATCACGACCACAATGTACACGTTTAAAATTCATGCTAAGTGATTGTAAGTCGTGATATAGATGTATACATAATCATGATTTCTTAAGCCATATACGAATATTAATCGTCTACAGCAATGTTGGTTTCTTTGTATTTGGTTTTTGCTGTTATTGTAATGAAAAATGTGACAATACTAAAGTTTTAGAGAAAATTTGCCATAGTTTGAAATGTTGCTGTAAAGCATTTTTAGGGCCAATTTTTTTTTGAAATATAACTGTTACGTTTTGCTTAATATTAATTACTATTACCAGGTTTTTTGTCTTATCAACTAAACCAATGTTAGCATTTCCTATAGAGATTTCAATATTGCTTTTAAAATAATTCACTTTACTCTTGCTTCTATCTCCGGCATCTGACTAAAGGAATTATTTGTGCACTAGCAGTATATAAAAAAATATCTACTTAATAACTCTTATACGTCATGTATTCATTATGTTTCAAACGGTGTGACGAGAAAGGTTTCTGAAGTTATTTACAGAAAACTTTTTAATGAAAACTGTAACTTGGACTTTCATCGCTCAAGCAAGTATCGTTTGTGCATGTCTTATTATAAAGGTGAAAAGAAAAATTTAGAAAATAAGCAATACCATACACACGGTTTTCATAAGGACTAAGAATATTAAAATCCCATTTTCCCAGAACTATACTTTTAAAGTTATTAGTTGTGGTATTCAGGTGGCGATATGTATTTGACAATGTACGATAGGGGAACTGTCTTGCGACTTAACAAAATTTTAATTATTTAATTTCAATTCCACAAAGAATAGCAATAAATATCAAAAATAAAAAGCTTTTAAAACATGGTAACTCTTGATTATCACTATACGGATAATAAGTAGGTAATTATCAAGCTGGACGGACTTAGGAAAAAGCAATTTTTGAAGCAATTATTGCAAGATTTTAAGCATGAACCGAATAACAACAGTAGAACCTTTAATCGTTTAGCTCCACTTAAAACAACTTCTTCAAGTAAGATGGCCATTTTACACCAGTTGACACAAAACGCGGCTGAGACGATCAAAGAATCTAATCAACAAGTTGACCTTGGTGTTACGGCTAATTTGGTCATGTGTTGGGCACTTACTTATGTTAACACTTACATGATGGTTAAAAAATAATTTTCAAAGCAAACGAAATTTCTTAAACATCTTTTGACAAAAATATTAAAAACATTTTGTTTTTAATATTTTTGAACGTTATGGTCGAGAGCTTAAAAGCGGAGGCCTTGCACTTTTAATTCTTGACACTTTTTTTATAAAAACGTTATCCATCCAAAATAAACGACATGAAAACAAAAATTACCAACACCCAGCTAGGCTAGGCTAACGAGGACGGCTATAGTAATCATATTAACTAAAGACAATTAGATATGATACAAACTATTTAAAATGTCTAGTTAATATAAAAGCAATAATGAAAAATCTGTATATTAACCAATGCAAATTGATTGTTTGCATACCAACCAATTAGTTTCTAAACCATCCAATAATAATCAGCTATTTTGTGGGAAACAGCTGATTCTTCTAACGGCGTATTTAGTTGGTTTAAAAACTAGCAGAGAAACCAAATTAGCCGATATAATATATGAGCTAAAAATCTATTTATACCCGATACTACATCTTTTATTAATTTTAATTCACTTGTACACATATATCGGAGCGTTGCAATAAGTTTTTTCGTTTACGGAGATTTTATACTTTCTTCGCATAATAATTTCAGCTCCTCGCTGGTTTGACACATTTTTCTATATATTATCTAAATTAGATTAGATAAAATATTTTCGATTGGCAATGCAATGCAAATATTTGTTTTAGGCTGTTGTTTCAATGCGAGAAAAAAGTTTTTATGAGTTTAAATTTCGCTATAAATAACATGTTGACATAGTTTAAACAAGATTGCTTTCGAAAAATCGTAGCTGGGCGAGGCAAGTTCATGGCGCCTAGCACGAAGCAGCTTTTTATTATCGTTCTCCTGCACGCACCCTGTATAAAATGTCCTTCACATCTCGTCGAACTTCAAAGATACAGCAAACATCGGTAAATATTAAAATTTGCACAAATAATAGCGTTGCCGAATGATATTTTTTCAAATATCTCGCGCCCTGTATAATTGACGAAACCTGAAACTCTCTCTCGCCAATAATTTACCCACAAACACGGAAATTTTTAGGATCTTTTACCCTGTATATGATTCAAACAATGTTCGAAGTGGAGGTTATAGCCCTGGATCTTCCACGTTTCCTAGTTCAAGAATTTTTTGAAAATGGTAAATGGTTTTCGAGAAAATAAGTTTTTTCTGAAACCATGCAGTGCGCCGTAATAATCAATGACGTCATCGGGTCTTGACAGCCCCAGAAATAACGATATAAATATGGATTTTTTCAAATATCCCGCAGCGTATGCGATAGACGAAAACCGAAAATACAAAATTGTAGCTCTTGATGCGGCCTATGACACCGTTTGAACCAATTAGCCATATTTTTTACGATTTTTGATTTGCGGCTAATAATTTACTCTATAAAAGAACAATTTTCTAGGGCTTTTAGATTTTTGCCTGTAATTTGAAAACCTTGTATATAATCGAAAAAATGCCCAAAATAAATGTTATTGCATTAGATCTTCTGCGTCCGCCGGTTAAAGAATTTTGCCAATCGGGTGAACGATTATGGGGGAAAACATATTTTTCTGGAATCTGAAATTACCAAAAAAAAAAAAAATCAAACATTCTTTTCTCCATTTTAAATGTGGATACGGACTTTTACTTCTCAGCAAAATTTGTTGATATCTGCAAATTTAGGTCACTTAACACATTTCTCATTTAGCACGGAATATCGGGAACACCTTATACAATAGGTGAAAACCTTTAATACAAAAATTTTTGCTATCTTTGCGAGCTATATCGCAATATAAAAGAAAGTGAGATCTGAATCATAGTCTTTCAGTTATAACCAATTTTCAATAAAAGGGGCACGCATTTTTCTTTTTTTTTTTTTTGAATTTGTGTCTCGTGGAGGGCTAAAAAGGCGGCAAATTTAAATTTTGTAGGTTCGGTTCGAAAATTATTCAGGAAAAACCAAAAGACGAGAACGGAGAACGGGCAAACAGACAATTTTTTTTTTCTCGAGGATGATCATTTCTGTACCAACGGCGATCCCATAGCACCTATTGTTACCGAGATATAAAATTTTTATAAGAGCGTAGATACTTTCGAAAAATTCGATTTCATCGATTTTCGAAAGTAACAAGCAGATACGACAAGGGCTACAGTAGAAAACGTGCACATCTGCATAGACATGTTTTATTATAATCTCAGGTCCAAGCTTTACAAACAAAATTACTACTACCTTTATTAGTACGAATAGAGATTCAGAAAATTTTCTTATAGATTTGTTAGAAATGATGGTTTTAAAATAACTAAAATAGTTCACGCGTAAAAATAATTCAACAAAAAAACTTATTCCACCCAAAATATCAATTAAAATTACAAGTAGTTAAACCTATAGGGTAGAGTCTGGAGAGATAGTTAACAAAAAGTGAAGATTGTCCTTCAGTGTCTGAATAGATTCTCTGGAATTTAGCAAACACTGTCAGTTTCTAGTAGTACCATCTTTTTCTTAGGTCTCTGAGTGATTTTGGATTTTGGATCCACTTTCTGGAGTTGCCACATGTAACCATACCCCAGATAGAAGTTTTCCAAATTCCAGCAGCATTATTTTTCTATTTGTATTATGTTTCAGGCGGTATACAAGGTAGCATACCAGGTGGCACACAGTCAATGGCTTATTAGAAACATCTGGAGAAATTGATTTGCTTTAAATTATACAGAGTGATATAAAAGGGAGTGCTCTATCGTTCTAAAATATTTTCAAGTATTCAGTGTTGCCTCTTCTACATAGCTAATGGCTAATGGATACTCAAGACACAAAGTACATTTTGTTCAGGGTTTCCTATAGCTATGTCCTGCCGTAATAGAAATAAAAAATAATTTTCTAGATTTTTAATCAATTTGGACCCATGAAGCAATCGTGATGCTCAAATTAAACAGAAAACCGAACTTTTCTAGACAGTTCCTGGAAAGACTCGGGCATTCAGTCCCGGTTTACCATTTTAGATAGGACATACAGGGCGTTTTAAAAATAAAATGTTGTACGGGAGCTCTAGAAACAGAAACACGGTTTACTAACTTTTTTTATATATTGTTATTTATTATTATATTTATATTTTTTCATTTTCAAATTCTTGGAAAGAAAATAAGTCAATTTAATTCAAGTTCCCTCATACATATCGCTTAAAGTAATTGAAATAAAATAATAATTTTCATAATTTTTAAATAGTATAACATTGCACACCGTCGTTTAGCACATAGACATAATAATCTTTGAAAAACCTCATGTGGCAAGGATACATACGAATTTTTCCAAATATGTTTGGTTATATTAATAACCGAACGAGATATATAAATACAAAAATTATTAATTTATCGAAATGAAATAAATTGTACAGAAGATTAAAAAACCAACTAATATTAACATTGTCCGTTGTAAAAGACCAAAATAAATTGGAAACATGCTCGAGATCATTTCATTGTTTGCAGTGTAAGTATGTATTCAGGTGGTTCAAAAACTTGAATATTTGAATAGTTAAATATTTCTTCTTCGGTTCATTGTATTTCCAAAGTGTGCTATTTCGGTAGCCAGTCGACGTAGAATTGTATCACACCATGCAACAATATACATGGTGTTGCATTGAACTGAGGTGACTTTTACTTGATGAAATACATTTATCAAAATAAATAAGAACTAAAAGTTCAGATTTTCACGAAATTATATATATTGACATGACAATTGTTTCGACAACACCGTGTCGTTATCAAATGTAATATTGACAAACTACCTTCTACTATATAGACCAAAAAATGACCACAAAACATTAATTACAATTATTGTGAGAATTTAGGTTCAATAACGGAGAGGTATTTAAATCTAATTGATCGTTAAACAATACATTTGAATGTCTCATTTTTTTAATCTCCATGGCTTCCAATAAATGTAATTTTCTACTTTTTGTGGCTGTATGTAAAATATCAAAATTGTCGTCAAAAATTTATTTTTCTGTCTTTAAGTGTGTAGCATAATTAGAATCTAAACTATTGTTTTTAAACGCTCTTTTTCACTAGGTTCTCCTATGTATGTAATTGTTTTAAATTGTTCGCGTTCTGCATTAGATTTCGGATAAATAGAGTTTACTGTTGTCTGTATTTATTTTTTATTTATAATTTTATCTATAATGGACGGATTGTAGCCTTTGTTTAGTACAATTTGTTTAATGATATTAAGTTTTTTGTTGTAATTTTCTGTTGAGAGTGGCTTATTAAGAAGTCTGTGTATAAAAGAGTTAAATGCAGCCATTTTGTGTGTATAAAGGTGATCTGAGCTGTTATGTATGACTGTGTCCGTGTGATGAAGGTTTATGATATATTGAAAAATCTAAGTTTTTTTTGCGCTTTCGTAATAGTTAAGTCTAAAAAATTAATAGAGTTATCCTGTTCAATCTCGATAGTGAATTTTATACGATTATGTTATGAGTTAATGTAATTTAAAAAAGAATTCAATTGTCTGTCCCTTGCAACAAATCAAGCAAATACATCATCCACGTATCTATACCACCATAAAAAACTTATACTTAAAGGATGTTCTAGTATGATATTTTCCAAGTTATCCATAAAAATCTCGGCTATCAAAGGACTAAGTGGGTTTCCCATAATCAAACCTTCTTTAGAGATATAAATCTGTCCATTAAATTCAAAATAATTTTGGTCTAAAAATACTATTAAGCAATCTAATAAATCCTGTTTCATCAATGGGTTAACCTGTTTCCGAGTTAGGGTGAAACCTACTAAATCTATCACATCCATAGGTGGAATACTTGGAAATAAGTTTTGTATATCAAAAGATAATTGTTGCGTTAGAACGGATTTTGATATCTTTAATTTTGTTGATTAATTCAAAAGAATTTTTTATTGCAAATTTTGGTTTAAAATCTGTGTGGAACTTTAAAATATTTACTAATTTTGTTGAGAGTTTAACTGCTGGAGCTGTTACATAAGACACGGCTAGTCTAATGCTCAAATCATGTTTATGTAATTTAACTAAAGAATATAATTTCGGCGGTCGTGGATTCATAATTGTTAAAAAATATTTGTCTTTATCACTAAATAGTGTGGAGTTAGTAATTACTACCTTCCTTGATTTGTCTTTGATATAACTCGGTAGGATCGTCTTCGATACATTGGAAAAGTTCTGGATTAAGAAAATTGTTGGTTTTTGAAATATATTCTGGGGATCGATAGCTATGACTTTATCTGTACATGTAAATATTATGTTATTTTCAGAAGCTTTGTTTTTGATAGTTTTTACTAGTGACATTTGAGAAATTTCTTTGTGTTTGTTGTTATCTATTAATTGAGAGTTTATATTCGCTAATACGTGTTTATTTAAATTATAATCATTAATGTCCTTAATTGCTAATTCACAATCGATCCCTAAACAGTTCAATTCTCTATTAATGTACAAGTATTGTAAGTTAAACTTGGAACCTTTTTCCAGAAATTCAACTTCATTTTTAGAAAATGTTGTGTCTGTTAAGTTTATGAACCTGTTTTAAAATTGATGTTCGGTATACTTTGTAATAACTGGCTTGCTTTCAACTATTTTTAAATTAGAAATTAATTTGTCTAACTTTAGTTTTTATCTAATAAACTTTTTGTGAATGATAGATGAAATGTCTTTTCGAACTTAATAATCAAATGTGTCAAATTGGAGGGGATTAAGTCTATGAGACAATTCAGAATGTATTACCTTTACATAAATGATGTTTGAATCCCGTTTTCTATGCTCATGTCTTCGTTCTTCCTTCATCCATTTCGTCTGGCCTTGGATCTGGGCTTTCCTTGCAGCGGGACTTCTGTTATTGGTTTTTAATTTTATGAACTTGGGAAAAACCTTATTTTGCAGACATATGTTAAAAAACCAAATGTTATGGGAACATATTCGGCAATATAGAAGCAATTTAAAGTACCAAATAGCCATGAAACCAATTTCAGCTTCTTTCAAAAATTGAACTGATGTGGCTTTTACTTGATGAAAATCCATTTATCAAAATAAATATGAACTAAATGTTCAGATTTTCAGGAAATTATATATTTTGACATGAAAAGATCGTTTAAAAACAATAGTCTAGATTCTACTTATGCTACACACTTAAACACAGAAAAACACATTTTTGACAATTTTGATATTTTACATACATTCACAAAAAGTAGAAAATTAAATTTATTGGACACCATGGAGATTAAAAAAATGAGACACTCAAATGTATTGCTTAATGATCAATTAGATTTAAATACCTCTCCTTTAATGAACTTAAATTCTCATAACAACATTATAGTCATTTTTCGGTATATATAGTAGCAGATAGTTTGTAAATATTACATTTGATAAAGACACGGTGTTGTAGAAACAATTGTCATGTCAAAATATATAATTTTGTGAAAATCTGAACTTTTAGTTCTTATTTATTTTGGTGTACCATTGGACAATGCAAATTTTGTCTATTCGAAAATGATGAAATGGTCTTGTAAATTTTGGACACCCTCTCAGCGAAATATCAATTTTCAATCTCAGAAACCGAAAGTAGGATATAAGCGATTACCACAATCCAAAAATGGCAACAAAGCGCATCATTACATACAAAAATTTTCAATTAATGAGTAGATCTAAGTAACTATTGGGATTGGGATTAGTAAACTTCATGTTCTTTTTTGCAGGAATTCCGAAATGAAATGGTGTACGAGTTTTCCATTTAAAATAAATAAGTTAGATGCCGTGAGATACTTACGAGATACCTTGTATAATGTCTAATAATATTGTATATCGGTCAGTTATTTATATTTAATATTACGCTTTCTGTAGTCTGAGGCTGGCGTTTGTTCATTCCCCACTTTTCTGGTGCATGCGCCAGATCACTCGCCACAATATTATCAAAGCTTATAGAAAAAACAGGATGGTGCCTCACCCTCCATACAAATTTAATTCAAATTCAAATTAAAAATTTCAAATATGTTAAACAGCATTTGTGTCACGAGTTTATTAGGTACGAGCGGAGCGGAGCAGCGCAGCAGATTGCTTTCGAAAAATCGTCGGTGAGCGGGGCAAGTTCGTAGCGTGTAGCGCGGACCTGATTTTTATTTCAAAAAGAAGCCAATCGGAGTTTTTGTTCTTGAGGGACTCATTGTTTTTCTATCGTGCTCCTGCGGACCACTATGGAACTTTCGCAAAATCGATATAATTCAATTGTGCATGCACCCGGTTTAAAGTGTCTTTCACATCTGGTCAAAATTCAAAGTAATGTTTTTTCAAATATCTGGTGTACTTTATATTATAGACGAAAACTGAAACTTTTTCTCGACACAGTTTACGATATAATTTAGCCACACAACGGAAAGTTCTAGGAACTTTTAAATTTTTTGCCCGCAAAAGACACAATCTGTATATAATTCAAACAATGTTCGAAATGGAAGTTAGAACCTTCGATCTCCCACGATTCCTGGTATATGAATTTTTCCAATAGAGTAAATGATTTTCGAGAAAATGCTTATTTTCTGAAACCATGGAATACGTAGTAATAGACGTCATCGCGTCTAAATTGAGAAATAAAAAATTGTCGCTCTTTGTCGCTCTCGGTGTGGCCTATAACAACGTTTAAACCGATTAGCCATATTTTTTACGAATTTTGATTTACGGCTCCTAATTTACTCCAGAAAATGACAATTTACAGGCTCTTTTATATTTTTGTCCATAATTGAAAAACCCTGTATATAATCGAAAATATTCTTGAAATAAGAGTTATAGTACTAGATATTTCGCGTCTGCAGGTTAAAGAATTTTGCCGATCGGAATAACAGTTTTGGAGAAAACAATTTTTTTCTGGAAACCAAAATGTGGGTTTATACTTCTACTTCTCTGCTAAATATGAAGTTGGTAGCTGCAAATTTGGGGCACCTATTACGTTTTATAATATTGCACGATATATCGCGAACACCCTGTACAATAGGTAAAAACTTTAAATGCAGCCGTCTACACGAACTATATTTTTGTGTGACTTCTGAATCGCAGTCGCAGTTATGATAAATTTTCATTAAAAGAGGAACCCCATTTTCAGTTTGTGTTGCGAATACTGGCCACACTCTGTACATTTTAAAAAATTGTCAGGAATAAAAGTTTATAGCATTGGGTCTTGCGGATCTTTTGATACATGACTTTTTTTGATCTCGTAAACCGTTTTCGAGAAATAATTTTTTTCTTAGCTCCATGCAAACGCGGTTTTTAAATTTTTAAAAATACTTCCCAACCCCTAGCCCTCCAAATTTCAATAGGTTTCGTTAGGGGACCAAACGTTATTTATTTGAAAAATATGAAGTCGATAGCTTCAAGTTTCGGACACTTCGTGTTTCATAGCCATGTTCAAAAAAGAAGAAAATTTAAAAAAAGATGGCCGCGGAGAATCGATAGCCGCCATTTTTACAGGTTTTGTGCAACCCGCAGATGTTTTAAAAAGAGCAAAATTTGAACCGTCTATGTCAAACTGTTCGGAAGTTATCGACGTAAAAGTCAAATCATGGAACGGAGAACGGAGAACGGACAACAGACAAAAAAGTTAGTTACACTTTGTAATAAAAAAGATCGAGATATGTGGTGTGGAATAAAACACATAAAACTTGTTGGCATATATTTAATCTTGTTGCAGAATGATTTACCTCAACTTTCAGCAAGATTAATCTCCTCCACAATACCATCGAGAGATTTTTTAAAGAATCCTTATCCACAGAAACCGATCGATAGGTAGAGGTGAATTCAGGATGGCCCTTTCGATCATGAGACTTAACACCACCACATTTCTGCTTGTGGGCATATGTTAAAGATCATGCTTATGTGAATCCCCCTACAAAAAAAATAGGATTCTGGAAGGGTGCAGGATAAAAACACCGTTTATTTGAAGATTTTTCAATGTAAAATGATAAAGCTAATAACAAATACGATTCAAAAATAATTGCGTATTGTAATTTTTTTGCAAATGTGATAACTGATATTTTTTACAAAAATTAAGATATTGAAAAAATTATTTGGCTTAGGCATATAAGTATTATTATTAATAAAAAAAAAGTTGAATAATGTTAAAAGGAATTCAAAAAAACATTAAAAAAAGTATGTTTTGCGTCTTAACTTTTTATATGACATTTTCTCATAACTTTACTCTCAGTGTCTCAGTAAGGGCAACGAGATACGGTATTTTTGAAAAGGACTTCCCTAGACATTCGTATAAGTAAATAATATAAAGTAAATCGATCAAAAGAAAATTCTGCAAATTATGTTCGAGTTTCTGAATTGTCAACCAGAAGGCGGATTAGTTATCTCGAATTTTAAAACTAGGTTTCTACAAAATTTTCTAATATTAGCATAGTTAAAGTACGTACTGTTTTAAAGCCGAGATAGATTCAAATAATTTTTGTTTGATGCTGTTTTCTTAAATAAATGTCGCATATTAAATGCACAACCCATTGTAATATACTTGGAGTCGTTGGAAAGTTATACTATCAGTGACATCATCGAAAAAATTATAATTTTCTCAAATAATGCAATAACAATTTTTTTTACCTTTTTGGGTTGTTATTATTGCCCAAATGTCCATAATTTACCAAATAAAATGGTAATTGCTAATTTAGTATTCCAAATAATATGCATATATGTATGTAATTTTGTATGTTTAATATTTTTTAGGAATACCTTTCCACGGTGCCGTAGCTGACATTACTACGAATTTAATTGACTATTGATATTTTTAACTAGTGAAAATGAAAAATCCCGTAAGTAACTGTGACAGAAATAACGTTTCCTATATTTCACCAATTCATTGAAACTTGTAATAACTAAACTTCTTAATGAATAACCAAGTAAATTAAATATTATAACTTCATCAAAAACTAATAAGCCACCTTTTGTATATCTTTTTGGAAAACCGTGTTCGTTATTTAAATATAGATAAAAATAAGATAAAAAAAGGAAAAAGGAAAGGATTACTTGTGTATTGTTCTTTTTGATAATTGTCATATCTGCCCTTTGCATTTCTTAGGCTTTAAGTTTTCAGTTTAGGTCAAAGAACAGGTCAGTGATACCTCATATTTTTATATTTTATTTAAACAGGGCGAGTTCATTGGAATCCAGTGACTACAAGAAATCGACGCATTAGGAACAAAGAAAACCACTAATTATTATAATAGACTGTTTTACTTTTTGAAAAAATTCAATTGTAATTAATTTTGGTTAGTTTTGGTTAATTCGTGACTAAACCTAATTTTTAATGAAAACATATGTGACATAAATACTATTTAGAAATCTTATTCGACCTATTGTCAGCACCGTTGGATATCCAACATATCCTATGCTAAATCTCGCGACAGGGCAAACTGATAGTCTCTTACTAAATTCCTGGTTAGTTTCGACGTGGAATCCCTCATTACGAAAGTCCCTATTCCTAAAACTGTCAACATTATTTCATATATATTAAAATCCCACAATTTCGAACCAAACCATATTTTTCCTGTAATGCCAATATCAAATTTATGAACAAACGTCGGGACCAGCAAACATTGCGAATATATTTATGGGAACCTTTGAAAAAAGAGCCTTCGACATCTTCCATCTAAAACCAAAATTATGGAAACCTTACATCGATGATACTTGGTTATTTGACTTCTCTATTAGATTAGCCATTTAAACACTGAAATAAAAACTAATAATCTCCCATATTCAGATATTCTTATCAATAGAAAATCAGACCTAGCATTGGCTCATTCTGTTTACAGAAAACCCATATCCACAAACGGCTGCTAATATGGTCATCCGCAGAAATATTCATGCCCTCCTTTAGCTCCGCCCGCCTTAAACAGTATACAATCAGGAACATAATGCGAGCTAGTTTCAGTAAAGCTCTGAAGAAGTCAACAAGACGATTGGCGAAACATCAGCAGTAATAAATAAATTGAGGTTTTATTTACTAAATTCGTGATAATTGGGGACGTTCTTTTAATATTTTATTCACATTTTGGATTTTCTGCTTTTAAGGGGATGTTAGACGCTTATTGCAGTAACTAAATTAGAGGCGAATCACTCATTGAAGCGCAAGAAAAGTCCTTGTGGTGTTATCGACATTTATTTCCGAAAATGTAAGAGAACATATCCCAACCAATTCCATCAAGAGCAATTTCTTGAACTATTATATTATACTAGAAATTTTGTGTTATATCACAGTATCAAAATTGAGGCTTCTCCGGAAATCTCATGAGTGTAACTAATAGAACGGCAAGTCTGCCAAGTTGCCGTGAATTGAAATTAAACGTATCAATAAACGCAGTAAACCAGAAGCTTGTTTTTGTAACCCGAGCAATAAATAAATAGTACCTTCGGTTTTCATTCGCGCAATAAATTTCCCAACTACTTCCGCGTTCTCCAGACCCATCTCGGAAAGATAAAAATGGCGCCCGATTGAATAATTCATACAATGCAATGATTGAGGAGTGTCTTCATGTGGAGTTGTTTTAAGCCGTTCGATATATCATATTCGTTTACTGAGTGTACGTGTTGCTTTAATTTTTGAAATACTTTTTGACTGCTACTCATCCATTTTTAAAAAAAACACAACCTTAATATTTAATTCAAAAAGGCATGTTTAAAGAACTGCTTTTGACAGTGTGTCCACTTTTAAATTTTATGTAACATTTTACTTTTTTATTAGGTAGGCAAGTATTCAAAAGCCGCAACCTCTCACTGGAAATAAAGAAAAGGCTGAAGAGTTACGTCTAATCGGCTCTCCCGTACCGTGTGAAGTCGTGAATCTTAAAACAGGAAAACATGTCCAAAACCAAACCTTTGAATGCTGGCTGTACAGGTGCATCTTGAAGATACCATGGACCCAGATGGTTACTAATGAAGAAGTGTTACGGAGTATTAAAACCTCAATGGAAATAGTCAACATCGTCAAATGCCGCAAACTTCAATTCCTGGGTCACATCATAAGGAACAAAGGAAGATATGAAATTACTCCAGTGTATCCTTCAGAAAAAAATTCCAGCACGAAAGGCACCAGGACACAGGAGACTCTGTTGACCGGTCAATCTTCGAGCATTATCATAGCCAGAATGATCACGGACAGGCACCCTAAGAAGAAGAAGAAGGCATTAAATATGCGTATTTCACCAGTGACTAACTACGACCACTTTTATTAGCTCAGCTTACAAAACGTATAGTCCGACCACGATAAATGGTCAAGACTGTAAAATTGTTATTAATGCACAACACAGGAACACGATTTTAAACGTTTTGTTTTCTTGTATGTAATTGGATCACAGCAGTGTCCTGAGGATTGTGCCTCAGGTCGTTCGCCAGCGAAAAATTGCAAAAAATAGAGGACATTCAAAACTAAGTGATAAAGCCGAGATATTAGAAGACTTAAGGAAAGGTGTCCGGGTGGCTGATTGATCTAAAGAATATGGTGTCACTAAATCTACTATACGGGCTATTTGAAAGAGAAGGGTAAATATTTTGAAGTACGATAATAATACTCTTAACGGACCAGGAAAAATGAAAACCTTAAGACATTAAGAGAGTCCAAAAATGGAAAAAGCTCTGTATAAGTGGTTTCTAAAACAAAGAGAGAATAATCTACCGTGACCGGTTTAATGATCCAAGAGAAGGCCAAGCTACTCCACAATGAATAAAAAAAAAACTTGTTCGTTCCATGCGAGCAGAGACTGGTTGTAAAAATATAAAAGGCGCTTTGGAATACGTTACTAAAAGATTACAGGCAAAAAATAGTCATCACAGTCTGCTTGTCCACAAGCTTTCAAAAGAAACTTAGAGGAAAATATTATAAACGTTCACTTTCTTGAAGATTTTGTTTCCAATTGTTTTAGGCGAAAAATTGCATATGTAGTCAAAATCTTTAAGTTAAACTTGTCCTATTGTTGGACAACGCATCAAGTCATCCACCACCCGAAGAGGTAAAAAGTGATGATGGTCCCATTTTGAATCTTCATATGCCACTTATCTCGACTATGCCAATTATGTTCGGATTTCAGATATTGATGTTGAGTGCTTATAAAAATTAATCAATTTTCCAGAAAAATTACAACAATGTAGCAACTCAGACAGTTGGTGATAATGCACACGCAAATGATCTACACCATTTCTACGAAAATATAATAGCCATCTGCGGCGCATCAATGTTTACCGTTGTACGGCCAATACATTATCTTATGTTTATATATGCTTAAAACTGAACAGTTCTAAAAAAAGAAATTATTACCAGCAATGTTAACTTCAATATATTTTTAAACGGAGAAAAAATATTGCCATCACAGTCTTGAAAAATATTGTAAAGTATCATGTTAATAAAATATAATAAAAAAAAATAAGTAAAGATATAAATAAAACTAAAGCTTTGTGACAGTCTTATATTCTCCCAAATGCATTGCGCAGGTTGAACCACAACCCAACCAAAATGAAGCGGCTTACTAAGCTAATTAAATCTGGTAACAGAGTCATATGGTGGTTTGTATCGCATCGCCCGTCATTTAAAAGGTATTTTAGTTACCATATCTTAATGTGCTATAACAAAATCCCCCCAATAAGAAAAGATCTAGCAAGAAGTTTTGTAAAATCATACTGCATGTGCATTTTTTTCTGTTTATATGTTTGTTTTTTTTTTGTATTTTGGCTATTTAATCTAATTTTGTTTTTCATCTTGTTAGCGCGACTTAAGTACCTCGGATGCCGAAAACCGTTTATAAAAAAACACCAAAATTACAACAATTGTATTTTAATGACTTAATTAGTCGACTGGTTACATCGATTTCATAGACAAGACTGACTGTTTTACAATAGAAAATATTACGTTGAAGAATGGGATGTAATTGTAGACGCGACACTGATAAGCGCATCTTGCCGTTGGGTTTGTGCTAACTTAGGGCTAATTAAATACATTAGCGTCACGTTGGGATGAATAACTCCTCCATCCCAAAAGGGGGCTTCTATCTCTAGGGGGTGAAAAAGGCGTCAGGCTTGGGGTCTCGCTTCTCTTCGGAAGATCTTCTTCTTCTGGTGGATCGTTCCTTTCTGATTTTTTTGAAAACCAGATAAACTGCTACTAGGGACAGCACGATGTAAATCGGTATTGTCCAATAATGATTTGTTGATCGATCTTCGATCGGTGACGGGTCCACTGGTCGGAGGCTTGATTGCTGTTTCTGAAGCTGGTGGATTTCGTCCAATGACACATCTTTGATTATAACCTTTGTTAAATTTGTGTCCGGAATTTGTGAAGGAATATTGATTTCAGGCAACAGCAAGAGTTGACCATCGATGTTTTGTTTCTTGTTAATATAGAAACGATCATCGGTTTCAAATCGGCATCCGGGTGGCAGGTGGATTAGATAATTTCCTTTTATGGTTGTGAAGTCCGTTTTTTGGCAAATTGTTTTTATTTTAGTATGGTCTAAGAGTATCAATATATAATTCGCATCATCGATTTGCTGAATAATGCGTTCCGTAATTTCGATAGACGTTTGTTTACAATTGATGTAAGTCGATTTTAATCTTAGAATTTGATGAATGCAGTCTTCTGGGTTGTTTCCATTTATCAATTCTACTTTGGAACAGTAGAAGTTGGGGTGCAACTTTCTGCATGGCGTGGACATATATTGGTAGATGTTTTCGTTCATTATCAGATAGGTATTACTTGGAATAATCGTTGTGGAATTTTTGGTAGGGATGGAATATAGGTGATAGTAGTCGAAATCTTGGGGGTGAATAATTGGGAAGTGTAAAACGAAAACGATTTTGTTATCTGAAAAATACGCTTCTACTTCTAAAATTTCGTAGTATTTATAAAGGTTTTTTGTATAGTCTGTAAAAAGTAAGTTATCTGGTGGATAATACTTTAATATAGTTTTAATTATTGATTCGAGCTCTTCGATCTTTAAGATACTACTGTGAACAGTTTTTAATCGAGCAAATGTTATAGCGTTTTGGATATCAGAAAGCAGTTGCAAAACGGTGTTTAATGTAAAGTTAATTTGATCTAAAACATTTCGAGCTTTTAGGAAATCGCTAAAATTAACAATAGTCGCATTGAGTGTTTGAATCACTAAATTCATTTCCTTATATATTACTTCTTAATTATGTTTTATCAATGAAACAGTTCGATTATAATTTTGAATTACTTTTGTGGTGATAGAGATTTCCTTGTTTAACTTACTAATAACTTCAATTTGTCCATTTTGCAGGTCAGATATTGCTTTATTGTAGAAAATTGCGTCGTTTGCGTCTATGTTTCCCGTAATACTTTTTATCATCGTACCTAAGCCGTTAATTATACCACGTTTTTCTTTATATTGTGGGCGGAGAGAGTTTAGTTTTTGTTCTGCCGAAATTAATTGAAGGTTTACTGTTTGATCGAAGTTTGAAAGTTCGAAAAGGTATTCATGTTTTTGCATGCTGATAGAAATATTGTCATAAATATTTCTTATTTTTTCAATTTCTAATTTAACGGGGCCAAGATCGTAATAGTGAATAAAGGAATGTTGTTTTACTTTTATTCTTGCGGTTCCTATCTTATAGGGAAGAATTACCGGGTTTTTGTCTAGGTTCGTTATCGTCAGTTCCTTGGCTGTCATTGTTCCTATCAGGTTGCACCTGTAACATTTTTTTCTGATTAGCCTTTGGTCTCTTTAGGGATTGCTTATGAAATACTTTCTTACTAGTTTTAATTTTTATTTTTCTGTCCTGGAGGACTTTGTCTTTAACGAATTTTGGTGTTAACTTGTTACGAATATTGGAGGTTAGTTTTTTGTAAACGTCCGCGTCCGGTTTGTACGGAAGGGGGTCTTGTCTATTTTCGTTCTGTTTTTCGATCACGCGTTCTTTATGATTAATTAATTGTTCATTTAGTTTTTTGTAAATTTCTTTAGTCAACTCGCGATGTTCCTGTACATAATTATTAACTAGTTTTTCGTTTAGATTTATATTGAAGGGGTCTTTGGAATTTAAATGACCGTTTATTACGTCAATTGGTTTTTGTTTTGTCACGGAGTGTATAGAATTATTGTATCCTAATATCTGGTTTAAAATGTCGGCTTTGCCCTTTATTTTTGGTTATAATTATTCTTAAGTGTTTGATGATAGTAGAATGAAATCTTTCGATTGGTCCATTTGATTGAGGGTTACTAGGTGTTACATAATGGCCATTAATATCATGTGTTTTAAAAAATTCTTGAACAACGGAATTTTTCAATTCAGTACCGTTATCCATAACAACTAGGGATGGTAGACCGTGATGAGTCATGAAAGTTAGAAATGCACGGACTACTTCTATGCCGGATAACCCAACTAAAGGATAAGCCTGGGCGTATTTGGAGAAGGTATCGATAATCGTTAGAAATTTTTGACCGTGGCCTTGAAATGTGTCTGCATGTACGATTTCGAAAGGTTTCGATGGGGTCGGAGTCACCATAAGCTTTTGTTTGGGGGGATTGCGATCATATTTATTAATTTGGCATATTTCGCAAGAGTTTACGTATTCATTAACATCGTTTTTAATTCCTGGCCAATAATATGTCCGTCTAATTCGAGTTTCGGTTTCAACAACTCCACGATGGTTTGTTTTGCCTTCATGGAATTTTTGAATAGTTTCTGTTTGGGCATCTTTCTCAACAACGTCTTCTAAAACGGTGTTACGTTTCACAAGTTTGAAAGCAGAATTTTTAAAGGTGTTTTTTAGAATATTACAAATTTCAGGGATATGGGTTTCGTTTTTGAAATGTAACGCATACAAAAATTTTGGTTGAATAAAGTTTTTGAAAAATTGTATAATATCGTTTTCTAGGTTCATTTCCGATATTTGCACGAAGTGTCGAATTTTTGTCGGGAAAATCTGCTTCTTTTTCGGATTGGCCGGTGAATGGTGGACAAAATCAATAACTATTTGATGATCGAACATATTGAGTGGTTTTTCTGAAATTGGTATTCCTAGAATTGGCTCTTCGTGGCTGGTATGTCTGGTGTTGTCATCCTGTGAGTTGTCTTCTTCGGTATTGGGCGTGAATTCTATGTTAAATGGATTTTGATTGGTCGGGTCATTATTTTCGCTTCCTCTTACGTCTTCTATACAGGGTGCTTCGTCAATATTGCCTACGATTGATTCGTTACCTCGATCGGGTTTTTTGGATATCTTATCGTTAAAATCTTCCATGTACTTAAATAATTCCTTGGTGTGTATTTCAATACGGGATAGTGCATCCGCATTGGTATTGTTTTTGCCTTTTTTATACACCACTTCGTAATCGTATTCTTCCAGTTTTAATCTCCAGCGGACTAACCGTGAATTCGGTTCCTTTAGTGACATAAGCCACTGGAGTGGTTTGTGGTCTGTAACGATTTTGAATTTTCGCCCATATAAATATGGCCGAAAATATTTTGTCGCCCAAACTATCGCGAGGAGCTCTTTCTCGGTTGTTGAGTAATTTTGTTCCGATTCGTTCAGTGTTTTTGATGCAAAGGAGACAGGTTTGTCGTTACCTATCGGTCCTTGAGATAATATGGCTCCGACGGCTACGTTACTCGCATCTGTCGTAAGGACAAAATCCTTGGTAAAGTCTGGGTATTGCAGTATAGGTTCATTTGTTAGTAGGTTTTTGCAGCGTTCAATACAAGCGATAAATTCCGGGGTGTGTTCTATTTTGGCGTCCTTTTTTAAACACATCGTCAAAGGCTTAGTAATTTTCGGTAATATCCCAAGAGTCCTAGAAATCCTTTTATTTCCTTTGTTGATTTCGGTAATGGATACTTCCTTATTGCCAAAATTTTGTCGGGATTGGGTTTTACTCCGTCAGTTGTCACGATGTGGCCTAGATATGCCACTTCTTTTTTCAGGAATTCCGATTTGTCAAGCTGTATTTTGAAGTTGGTGTCTCTTAGACGCTGAAATACCTTTTTTAAGTTGACAAGGTGCTCCTGGAGTGAAGTTGAAAATATAATGATGTCATCTAGGTACACCAAACATATCTCATTTTGTAGCCCTCTGAGTATGTTGTCCATAACTCGCTGGAATGTCGCAGGGGCGTTTCGGAGTCCGAACGGCATCCGTAGATACTCGTAGTGGCCATTCTCCACGTTGAAAGCTGTTTTGGCGATGTCTTCCGGGTTCATCTCTATTTGATGGAAACCACTGACCAAATCGAGGGTTGTAAAATAGGTGCACCTTCCTAATTTGTCTAGGACATCAGATATATTAGGTAACGGGTACCTATCTTCTATCGTCTTTTCGTTAAGTTTCCGGTAGTCCACGACGATTCGCCATTTCTTTTTACCGGAGGCGTCCGTTTTTTTAGGTACAATCCATATCGGTGATGACCAGGGTGAATTGCTGGGTCTTATGATTCCTTGGTTTAACATTGAACCAATTTGACGTTGAACTTCGTCCTTGTGAACGAACGGGTACCTATATGATTTACTATAAACCGGGATTTCATCTTTTATCCGAATGGAATGTTTTAATTGATTCGTAAAGGTCAACGGCTGATTTTCAGTGTGAAAAATATCCGAAATTTTTTTACATAATTTAATAACATGATCTTTTTCTTCCGCGTTCATGTTGTCAGTGCGTATAATTTTTTCAATATCTAATCTCTGTTTTTCATTAAAAGATGTGACATCAACGTGGTAAAGTTCGTAGTTATTTTCGTCAAAAGGAATCACTTTTAAGGGACTTGTCAATATAATTGTCACTTCCTTGTCCGTTTTATTTAATATTTCGACTAATCTAATCTATTCTTTACAACAGATAATGTTTCAGGTATTTCGCAGTTTTGAATGTTTTGATGGGGGATGATGATATCACCACCTGTTTTATTTACCGGTACTTTCGTAACGACTAGTGTATGGGGTTTGATTTTTAGTTTAAATGAAATATTTTGATTTAAATTTTGATACTTTATTGGTATCTTTGAACAACGTGTAGTTAGGATTGAGTTAACGAAATCGAGTTGCGCATTTAACAGTTTTAGGTTATCTAATCCAATTAATCCGTCATACACATTGTGGAAGTTAAAAAGATAAAATTTCAATGTTTCTTTTTGGTTGAACTCAGGAAATATTGGAATTTCGCAACAATAATCGTGTGATGAGGTTTGAAAGATGGTCGAAACTGTAAAAGGTTCATGGAAAATGCGATTATAATAATATTTAGAGGCGATTTCCGGGTTAATGAAAGATTTTGTCGTACCTGTGTCAATTAAAAGTTTTAAGGGTGGTTTTGTGATTTGAATATACGGTAATTCTTTTTTATCCGAGGACATGTGATATTCTATCACGTTTCCTGTTCGAGGTTCGGGCTTTCGCGAAAATTTTCGTTTTGTTTTTCATTTTGGTTGTCAAAGTCGGGTTCGTAGTTTTGTTGATCATCTGGTGGGTATTCGTCATAGTCAGTTTGTTCGTCGAAGTGTTCCGTGTTGAATAATTCTTCAGAAATAAAATTGGGTTTTTGTCCGAAATTTTGGAAATGATTATTGCTTTGGAAAGGTTTCCTTAAATTAGTCGAAGTATTCCTGGTGGATACACTCATAGGGGTAGGTTTATCCCGTGAGGTACTCGGTCCTGCAGAAGTTTTTCCAAAAACTTGTGAGTTAGTGGGGAATCTCTGCATTGGTGGATTGGGGTGTCTTTGAACATTAATTGGGCCACGAGGGAATTGTGGCTGATGAAATTGGGGTGGATTTTGTGGCCATGTTATGGGTCTAAAATGAGGTTGCTGGCAGTTTTGATATCTGTTAGGGGTTGGTTGTTGCAGCCTTTGGGTTGGTGGTTTATGTTGTTGGGATTGATATAAAATGTTGGTGTGGTTAGATCTCTGATAATACTTAATGTTGTCTTCCTCAGTTATGTATTGCAAGGCCTGACTTACTCTCTTACTTTCTTTTAGTTCATCTGGACAATTTATATCAATATGGTTGCAAATAGTATTTAATAAGTGAATAACTTTTTCGTGAAATTGATAGGGAGTTTCATTTTGTTTTTGTCTCAAGTTAACAAGGTCATGATTTAAACAATTTTCATCTCTCTGATCGCCAAAATACTGTATAAGAGCGGTTTTAATACCGTCCCAACTTGTCGGATTATTAATTGCAACGATTTCTTCTGCTCGTCCCTCTAATTTATTTAAAAGTCCATTTAATTAGAACATATTTTGAAAACACGTTGGTTCTACAGGATTGTAATATTGTTTTAAAATTGCTTCAGATGCCGTAATAAATCGATGAAGTTTATTTGGGTTGCCATCGAATTGCGGGATAATGCTTAAATTTTTAATATCAAGAACTGGTCGTGCCATAATTTCCTTAGTACTACTACTTGAAATTCTCAAATTTTCGAAAAAGTTTGTTAAGTTTAAATCTAATTCTGAATCTAAATATAAATTTGTCTCTTCGTCGTTTTCGTCAAAGGAATCAACGGAGAGAGAGGAGTCTGACATGAACCAAAAATTGTATCAATCGACTTACAGTATCAGCATCACGGAAGAGATGAAAACCATACTTGTTGCCGGATTTCGTCGATGTATCCCCAATAGATTTCTTCGAAGCAGCACTGTTTGGTTTACTCTGCTCACTTAAAATTGTTCACTTGTTGATATTTCGTTTAAGAGTTAAAACTCACAGATTTTCCGCGGCGAAAATTCCACGAAATAATCCTACCGACTGCGCCACTTAAGTACCTCGGATGCCGAAAACCGTTTTTAAAAAAACACCAAAATTACAACAATTGTATTTTAATGACTTAATTAGTCGACTGGTTACATCGATTTCATAGACAAGACTGACTGTTTTACAATAGAAAATATTGTAGTAATTGTAGACGCGACACTGATAAGCGCATCTTGCCGTTGGGTTTGTGCTAACTCAGGGCTAATTAAATACATTAGCGTCACGTTGGGATGTATAACTCGCGCCTCTTTGTTATCTGTTTTCCTGCGTTTTCTGGTGTTTATATCGAAATTTTTATATTACTATTGTAACTGTTTTAAATAAAGGCATTATTTGTTTATTTTAATATAATTAATTTAATTTGTGGAACAGATGATATCCCGGAATACTCTAAACATTCCATTAATCAAGTTCGTAGTTATAAGTAGCTATAGTAGTATAACTAGTTATCAACAGACGCAAATCTTAATTCAACTTCAAAAACAATGCAACATCTTGTGAATTAAAATTTGTTGGGAAAGTAAATGTTTTCGATTAACACGCGTTGTATTAACTTAATTTCAGTGGTAATCTCTAAAATTTAAACGTCCTCTGAACAAGGATATAACTTTTTAAATATGTAAGGGACTACCCTCGAGCCAACTGGCATTAGCAATTTTCCGTTATTATAAGAGAAACAGAAATCTTTCTACCTGCTTAAATCCATTTTTACGACTTTCGGCGCACCACCACATTTTATACACAAAAGGTTTTTGTAGTGTATTGCGAAGTTCGATGGCATGCGGGTGAATTTTGTGTTGTGTAAAAACACTAAGTGACCAAATGACTAAAGAGACGAAGAGTTTTATTATCTAAAACAGCAGACATTGTTGGTTAAAGGTGAGTTACTAATTTCCTTATTTATACGTTCGATAAAACTCAGTAAACAATTAATATTATAAAAACCATGTTACACCTATATTGCACATATCATATCAATATCCACTTAACGAATTTCATTTTCACTCGCTAGATTAAAACAGAAAGAATTTCGCTCTAGCTTCCTTTGTTAAAATAAAAGGCAATATTATTTTAACTTTATTTTCTATTTAACTTATACGAACCACGTCACTAACCAATCTTAGCTATGATTCGGATTAGCGCTGAATGTGCAATTTAGCATTTAATCTGGAAAATGAAATAGATATTTTAAAACAATTTTTATTTTAATATAATAAAAATAGTAATTGTTATATTAAAAGTGAATTTTAATTAATTTAAACCTTTTCCAAGGTATTAAAAAAATTACTAGTCAGAAAGTGGCAATATGTATTTTTTAGAATGGTGATTAAAGAAAAACTTGAAATTCGGCTAAATAATATTTACCTAAAACTTATATTTCTTGAAGTAGGGAAAAATCTTAAATTCTTGTTAATTATTAATTCTTAATGTTAATCAATATTTACAATGAAATATACAGGGTGTCCCAGAAAAATGTGCTATCACTGAAAAGGAAAGTCTTCACGTAAATGTAAGACTTTTTTATATCAACATGGGTTCGATTCTGCTTTGTTTCGTATCTACAGAATGTTAAAAAAGTTCTTTTTTATTCCAAAAACTTGGAGGGTAAAAGTTGACCATTGTCATGCGTATGGGCAATACATGGTGTTTTCTAATTGAATGTCAATAATTAAGGGGGCTATTTTTGGATCCACGTGAAACAGAAAACTTTATATGAACCTATGTCCTAAACGGGTTAACTGTGATACAGCGTGGTAAATTTTTCAAAAACCAAGACATTTTATTTCTTGATTTTTTTTTGACTGGTGAATGGTTTTCGCTTAAAAAAATTAAAATCTCTTCTCTGCACGGTCACAACAATATCGTTAAATATTTAGTAGTAGTAAATTAGTTTTTATTTCTAGAACTTTTTTGTGAAAAATAAAATACTAATTTTTAGTTACCAACTAGTATCCTTCAGAAAGAAAAAAGAAGACTGTTCTTTTTACTTTTACAGTTTTAATGAAATAACATAACATCCTAACAACAAGATAAATAATAAACGATTATTATTTTAAAAAGAACACTACAGCGTGTGATCGGTGTCCATGTCCGCTCCACGATATCTTCTTGTATGCATTATGTATTGTGAATGTTTAGAGTCGATTGGGACATGGTCCATTTGATTTATAGTACGTCAATTTGACGATGTCGCTATGAATATTCTTACGTAATCATTATTCGTGATTTGAATTTTTTTTTTAATTTTGGGAAAAATAGAATTACTTATTTTTGACTTTGAAAGATGGATTCCACGTTGAACGAATCATCCGGTACTGGACCCATGTCCGCCCTCAACCGACTCTTTTCCTTCACGAGTCCCGCCGTCAAGAAGCTCCTAGGTTGGAAACAGGGCGACGAGGAAGAACAGTGGGCTGGAAAAGCTATAGACAGTCTCGTCAAAAAGTTGAAGAATCGAACTGGGGCCATTCAGGAACTGGAACGAGCGTTGTCCGCCCCCGGTCAACCAAGCAAGTGTGTGACCATCCCCCGCAGCTTGGACGGGAGATTGCAGGTGTCGCACCGCAAAGCATACCCTCACGTCATCTACTGTCGCGTATGGCGCTGGCCGGACTTGCAGACCCATCACGAGCTCAAACCCCTCGATTACTGCCAGTTTCCGTTCTCGGGGAAACAAAAGGAAGTTTGCATCAACCCTTACCACTACAAGAGGGTGGAAAGTGCAGTGTTGCCTCCGGTACTGGTGCCTAGACAGAACGATTTCGTGCCGGGCCACTCGCTGTTGCCTTTTCAACAGTTCACCGAACCAAACATTCCCCATAATGTGAACTACTGTTCGAATAGTTTTCCCAATACTGGTCCGCCGGAAAGCCCGGGGAGTATAGTCTCTAATGGTCCACCTCCTGGAAGTGGGAGACAAGCGACAGTTGATGAAGATGTGCGGGAAGTTGCTTATCAAGAACAACCATTTTGGGCTTCGATTGCTTACTACGAACTGAACAGCCGCGTAGGCGAGGTGTTTCACTGTCAATCACAATCGGTGACTGTAGACGGATTCACCAATCCAAGGTGCGACAGTGACCGGTTCTGTTTGGGTCAATTGAGCAACGTCAACAGGAATTCGACGATAGAAAACACCAGGCGACATATTGGGAAAGGTGAGTGGACTGTCGGACAAAAGTAAAGCAACTTACGCGATGAAGTCAATTAAAGTGAAATCTCTCTGCGGGACTACTGAAATTAAATAAATAAATAAAATAGAAACATTTGTACATTAGATTTTCACGCTCATACGTATTAGTAAAATATAAATTGGTAACTATAAATGACAAAATCGAATAAATAACAACTAACCAATAAAAATTATATAGCTCAAGGTGCTATAAAATAAAAACAAACTAATGTATCTTTATGATTTTTGTTGTGTTTTGTAGCCAACTCTATAACATTATGTTTTAAATAAGAAGTCAGTAAGATGGCCGCGTCGGTTGCGGCGGTAGACTTATATAGGACTTTTTTCCGTTTAATATTCCCTTCAAAACGCTCCCTTAATAAATGACATGACTCCTTAACATGACTTCCATAACTCCCTTATCGATTGATATCAAATTTGATAAAGATACGGTGTTGTCGAAACAATTGTCATATGACTATATGTAATTTCGTGAAAATCTGGGCTTTCAGTTCTTATTTATTTTGTTAAATGGTTTTTGATCAAGTAAAAGCCACCTCAGTTCAATTATTCTCTAATCAAATGAGCCTCATCTGAAAAGATAATTTGTTAACCAAAAACTGCAAAACACCCCAATCGGTAAACGTTTTCCGTAAAACAGGCTTGAGTTCATTTGTTAGAACCATTATATATGGGTGCAGGCCTAAAGATTTCTTCAAAATACGCCACGCTGACATTGGTGTAAGGCCCAGTTGCTGATATTTTCAGCACTCCTTGCAGTTCTTCATCTTGTCCGTGGATATTGATATTTTGAATGTAATAAAAGGGTACAGTGGCAAGTATGGGGTTGCTTTCGGATGCATTGTCTTTAGAAGGTTGTGGTGAAGTGTATTGTCCACAACTTTCCTAAGACAATTAGACCAAAAGCGACCCCACTGTTGTCCTTCGTCACATCAAGAACTTCATTGACTACATATCAAAAGTTCTTAAGAAATATAACCTCAATACCAGATTTGCCACTTGTCCAAAAATCTCTCATCTTCAATCCGTCAAAGAGAAAATTCCGTTTGAGGATACATGAAGAAACAAGACAAAAAATATCAACCAAACCAAATTTATATTTTGATTTTTAAATTTTTGACGCCATTCCCGACAGTTGTAATTTTATTATGCCGTCAATTACTCTATACTTATCTTGAAATTAGTTCCATTCGTTTATATAATCAATTTTATTAAGCATGCCCCACACCGTAACTTTGAATTTGAACTATACACATTTTTAAGAACGAAACTCCGAAAGTTTGTGAAATTATTATAAAATATCTCAATATCCCAAGAAAAATATGTAAATTTTTAATTTTGTTAAGAAAATATTTCCTTTCGTTCCATTAATTTAGACATTCTGCCTTTCTTAAACCTCATATTATTATTGAACTATAAATAATGTTTTCAAATCGCCTATTTTAGTGCAAATGTAGGTCGGCCAAGTTTAAACACCGTGCTACCGCGTGTATCAAAGTCTGTAGGAGATGGACAGAAACTTAATTAAACAGTTCTTTTGTTTTGCAGTGTTGTTCTTATTATATTAGTTTGGCATTTTTGTATATTGTATAATTTGATTTTTGTTTATATCTCGCACTTAATAAATTATTAACGCATTATATTTTGTATTGACATTTAACGAATGCTATTATCTTAAAGAATTATATTTAATTCGTCGATACAGACTTTTCATGTTCAGGTAATATTTAATTTCCTCTCAACATTTGAAAATGTTCAATATATTGCTTGTAAAAATGTGTATACCTCAAAAAATACTAAGTTTAGATTAACGAAGTGCTTAATAAAATTGAAAGGGCATTAATAAGAGCAATTAATGAAAATATAATACACAGAGTGATCCAAATTAATGCTGTCGGAAACCACTTGCAAAAAGTATGGTATTAAATTCAACTTATTTTTAATTAAATAATAATAAATCCGAAAACACTCAGGACAGACCATAACAACTCTACATTCGGTGATTGAGTATAAAAAATCTATTAATGCGATAATATACAAGGTGTTCCGTTTAAAAAAATATAAGTTTGCTTTCCCAATCTTTTATGAATTAGCTTATATAGCCTATAACTTTTGTATTTAACATTTTTTTCTAAAACACATATTAAATTAGAGATATTACTTTTACACACAATTTGGTCACGCGGTATATAAGTTTAGAAATGTTTTTTTGATTTTCATCAAATTTGTTACGTTAAATTTACCTCATATGTTGTTTGCGGATGACATAAAAATATGTCTGGATATCACCAAATAGAATAATTGCATGGAATTGCAAAACTCTCCGAAATTTAATTGTGCCAAATCCAAAGTCCTGTCTTTTATAAAAATAACACAAATTACCGGTACTTGTAAACACAATATTTTTAAGGCGTTTGAGTAGACCAAAAATTAAAATTTAATAAAAAAAATCTAATCTAAATCTAAGGAGTAAACTGCAATATCCATCTATAATATCAATCTAGAAAATCAGAATGCTATTTTGGAGTGCCCACCGTAAAAGCTTAAAATATTTTCACTTCAATTTACATGCATCCTTCAAATTCTGTTCCTCCAACTCTTTGACATGACTTGTCTCTGGCCATTCTGTATAAACTCGTCAAAAATTTGATAGATTGTTCCTCCCTAGTGAAGACAATCCTTTTTATAATTTCATTCTATGATTCACCTTTTTTATCATTTTCAAGGTTGGACCAATATGATGGTCGAATCATCAATTTATCAACTTTGACAGTATTGCCACTTGTGCTCTTTGACTTTGCTGACTTTCCCTCACTGGACACTGTTGTTTCCAATTTTAAAGATAGTCTAAAGCAAAGTGTCAGAATTTTTCAAAATGTGCAGAACCAGTATTTTATTTTTATAAAGCAGTAGAATATGTGTGGTTAAGCACGCGTTTATTAAACAGTTTTTAGGTACATTTCCATGTATCCGACATTCACTAGCACGACTGCCAGAATTGGCAAACCTCAAAATTCAAAGCGTGGGAAATATCTCCGAAAACATCCGACTGCTCCCAAACCCGTGCGGTAAAATGCTGAAAATGGCCGAAGTGACTCGAATTCGTGGGAAACGAAATTAATGTGGTAAAATGACACTTTCTGTGTAGTATAAAAATCAATTTTGCCGATGTATTTCTTTACTGTGAGCTTATTTTTTAATGGTTTTTTCAAAATTTTGGATTTAAAAAGTGTTTGTTCCCGCTAAGATGCTATATGAAAAAACTGGGTTATCCTAAAAATTATTGGTTTGATTTCATTAAATGCTATTTGGCACTAAACAAGTAAGGTAAAGTTTCGTTTAGATTTTTTCTAATCATCAGTCCGCTTGAGAATTTATTTATTTAGAAGCGCCCATAGGTATGCTTTTCAAAATTAAATAAATTTTAAAGAAAAACAATAGATATAATACAAAAATAGCCCTGTAATCCAAAAGCTGCAAAATATATATAGGGTGTGCCAATTAAAATTCAGCTACTACCATTTCCGTTCAAATCTGAAGTGGTTAGCTTCATAATGTGGAAAAATTGAAAATTGCTTTTCTGTTTCGCCCGGTATTGCCCATAACGGGTGGAGCAAGATGGTGTTTAGATTACACGCATACTCGAAGCTGCCGATGTTGTAAAACGGGCTGTTTAACCTATTTCCCTCTTTAGGTTTGTCTCAGTTAGTTACACAGTTAAAATTACTTTAAGTTCAAAACAGTTTGTTATCTGTGTTTTATGGAACACCAAGGAAGTTCCAAGACTGCATGAATTTAAGAACTTGACAGAACTTCTAGGCAGATAGATCTTTTTACACTCTTTATTTTTATTTTTAATTTTTGCTTTTTTAAAAAAATTACTATGTATTAAATTTAATTAGTACGAAGCCGTTTATTGTTTTAGTGCAATTATAATGGGAATAGTCTTGATCGTCCTTGCACCCCAGGTCTGCTTCATGTCCTCAGCTAGCGATATGTATTTGTCAACTTTCTCTTGATGTTTCTTGTCAATGTTAGGGGAAGGTACGGAAATGTCCACCAGAGCAATATTTCGTTGTTGCTTGTCATATATCATGAAGTCTGGTCTGTTGTGTTGTACCGGTCTATCTATTTGTATTTGTTTATCCCAGTAGACCCTGTAATGCATATCTTCTACTATTGTTTGCTGCACGTACTGATAGTATGGCGTTTTATTTTTTATAAGGCCGAGTTTGTGGCAAATCTTGTTATGTATTATTTTTGCAACGTTGTTGTGCCTTGCGTACACTCGCGCGGTGCCATCATTTTGCATCCACTAAGAAGGTGTTCTATGTTTTCGTGACTCTCGCCACATATACGACATCTTGTATCGGTTATTCTTCGTCCTTAACGATGTATTTCAGGTAAGATTTTGTAGGGATGACTTGATCTTGTGTTGCACATAAGAATCCTTCGGTCTCTGGGAATATATGCTTGATGTTAGCCATTTCATCATAGCTGGGGCGTCGATATATTCGCTGCTAAGGAGGTGGGGGTATCTGCTATGCAATTCTTTCTCTCTCCATCTGCTTTGAAGGGTGGCGATATTGTAATCTTGGTCACATCTGTATTCCCTATTTTTATGGTTAAGTGGCGATAGGCTTCCATCCATTTTGATAACAGCTCTATGCATTATTATTATTATTATTATTATTATTATTATTTGTATCCCTATTTTTTAACTTTTAATTTTACTTTTAAATTTTAAATTTTCCTTTGATTTAATGATAACATGCGCGGGACTACCCAAAATTGTAAAACTTTTTAGTTATAATTGTTCATTATGTTTCTAGGTGTCCACTTGTTTTATATAAATGGCGAGGTCTACGCTGAATGCCTCTCGGATACGCCCATATTCGTGCAATCGCGCAATTGCAACCACCACCATGGTTTTAATTCCACAACCGTGTGTAAAATACCTCCCGGTTGTTCTCTGAGGATATTCAACAACGCCGAGTTCGCTCAGCTCTTGTCTCAATGCGTCAATCACGGTTTCGAGGCCGTTTACGAACTGACCAAAATGTGCACGATCCGGATGAGCTTCGTCAAGGGTTGGGGCGCGGAATACCACCGACAAGACGTAACCAGCACTCCTTGTTGGATAGAAATTCACCTCCACGGACCACTGCAGTGGCTCGATAAGGTGCTGATACAGATGGGATCGCCCCACAATGCCATTACCTCAGTCTCGTAAAAAAATATTTTATGTGTAATTATTTATACTTTTGTTGTCAATATAGAACTATTATTTTGTTGTTCTTCAATCTTTGTCTATTTATTAATTTGTTTTGGAAAACCTAATAATTTTATATTATTTATTATACGATCTATTCGAATCAAATTGAAATTATTTCATTGCCAAGGCCAAAACCAAATAAATTAAAAGTCAATAAAAACACACCTCCATTAAATTTAAGCAGTTGATAAAGTAAAAACTCTCAGTCTACTTGCCCTTACACATTGTAAAATTAAAAAATTCTTTAACTCTATATACAGTCCTACTAACCGGGTAATACTTGATTTGAATTTAAACATTTTGGATTCCTCCAGCGTCGGTTGTTTCAGATCTTTACTGAAACTGGTTCGCATTCTACTCTACTCTGTACAAAGTAAAGAGCTGAGTTGCGGTTAAGATTATTTTTGCGTTCTCCATTATCACTAGTGATGGCGAATATATTTTTGGAAGCCTTTGAGAAGAAAGCCCTTGACACCTTCCATCAAAAACCAAAATTATGTTGATGTTACTGGCCTTATGGTCAAGAATCCCTACGAGATTTTCTTAAAACTAAAAACGAACAATTAATGTGAACAGCGAAGGACTTTGACACTACATTAATGTTACTCGGGAAATGGTGGCAGTGATTTTATATGGCTGAATCGTGGATTCAGCGTCTATTCAGCAGGATGCATCCGGTCTAGAGATATTTCTGCTCCTCCCTTAGATTCTTCAACATCCTCGTTAATAGTCCTTTCTAGAGTTTTGACAGGGATGGCCTCTAGGAGTCTATCTTTCCTCCATTGGTAGAGCATGATGCTGGAACTAGTCACACACAATAGTGAGAAAATTAAACAGTAATATATTTGGTTTTGGTGAACAAATCCTTCGATTTTCATCGGCTCTATAAGGTCCTTTTGAATAAGGGTTGGATCCTTTAAGTGTTTCATTTGTAGATTTATGGTGAAGTTGCTTGGTTAAAGATTCGTCCTTTCCGGATACTGAATGGATATATTGTTTATACCCAGGGAATACTTCTGGTTGTCGATGATAACGTTCTTTTTAGACAGAACAGTAAAGAATTTTTAAATATCAGAGTATGCACACGAAAGTTGTTTTGTACAGTAGCATACTGACAGTCAACTGGAAGATAACAACTGTTTAACTGATCCGAACACAACCATCTTGAATTAACTATTTCGCAACGTTTATACCACAGATTATTACAATAATATTTACTAGGGCTAATTAACATTTTCGAATCGTTGCTGGGTATTGGATACACAATTTGTAAGTCGCAAAGATTTCTTTCGAAAATAGGTATTTTGTTGGGTTGTTCGGAAAGTCATTTCGTTTTTTTTGGGGAACATGAAAGACAGTTTTCGTATAACGAATAAATATTTTATTAAATTATATATTGGCCATTCTGGTCCAACACCTTTTGCCATCTTTCTGGCAGTAACATAATTCCCCTCTCATATAAGTTTTGGTCCTTGCTGGCAAAAAACTGGTTCAGGTGGTTTTTGACATCTTCATTTGAGGTAAAGGTTTTGCCATCCAAAAAATTTTGCAGGGACCGGAACAAATAGTAGTCGGAAGGCGCCAGATCTGGAGAATATGGTGAATATTGCAGTACGTCCCATTCAAGCTGCAAAAGTTTTTGGCGAGTGACCAAACTTGTGTGAGGTCTCGCATTATCCTGGTGGAACACTACACCCTTCCTGTTGATTAATTCGGGCCTCTTCTCTTTAAGTGAATCATTCAGTTTGCCCAGTTGATGACAATAGACTTCTGAATTAATCGTTGTATTGTCCGGCAAAAGCTCAAAAAAAACGATTCCTTTGACATCCCACCAAACGGAGAGCATCACCTTTTTTTGGTGAATGTTGGCTTTTGACACGCTTTGAGCCGGTTCATCTTTTCTGCTCCATGACCTCTTGCGTTTAACATTGTTGTATACAACCCATTTTTCGTCCCCAGTAATAATCCGCTTCAAAAATGGATCATTTTCTTGACGTTTGAGGAGCGAATCACACACGTCAACGCGACGACACAAATTTCGCTCCGTAAGGACATGGGGCACCCACACATCGAGCTTCGAGGTTAAGCCCATGCCTTTCAAATGGCCATAAACAGTCGAATTCGACAAATTTAATCTCTCACCGATCTCTCGTGTGGTTATTCGCCGATTTGCATCAACTAATGCCTTTAACGCATCTTTGTCAGCTTCGACCGGCCTTCCAGACCGTGGTGCATCTTCGACATCAAAATTGCCGGATCGAAATTTTGCAAACCAGTTCTGGCACTGGCGTACTGTTAACACGCCTTCTCCATACACATCCGTCAATTTTTTTCTCGCTTGGACAGCATTTTTACCTTTTCTGAAGTAAAAAAGTAAAATATGACGAAAATGCTGCTTATTGCTCTCCATATTTAAAAGGGCACCAACCAAAAACTACTGCGTAGAATTAATAGAACTTTTTCACACACAAGCCTTGCAATATCAGCTCTCAAGACATATAATGGTTATGCGGCTTAAGTGTGAAGTTGGTTTCGAAAAAACGTAATTAAGTCCTCTGACGGGAAAAAACGAAATGACTTTCCGAACAACCTTATAATTGAGAGAATTGCCATTTCACTCGTAATTACCAAACCGGTTTTACAAATTATAGTTAATTCAGAAATATGATTAATAGGCCCTAGGGCATTTTTAGGGTAATGCAATTTCAGGTATTGAAAAATTTCCTTTATTTCGTCAGAGCTGAATATTTCGAGATCTATGGTTTGTAAGTGCACAAATGAAAATACTCTTAGCAGTTTTTCTAAAAATTGATTAAGGTTACTTATTTGCAAGTGTTGATCCTGCAAAAGGAAAACGAGATTAATTTGGTCATTTGCTTTGAGAACTTCGGACCTAATAATGTTGGTTTTTGGATTTAGAAGTTCTACATTTTGTTTGAACTTATGCATTATATTTCCAGCAAGAGCATAATCGTTTCCATGTCATTATTATCGTGATTTCCGGTCATGAACTTAATCCCACCGCCAAGAAAGTTCATCAATCCTCGTTTCTTACGGCTGTTCAACTCATAAATGTTGAGCTTTGCGTAAGTATTGTAAGTGAAATTTAATGCCCTATATACGTTATGGAACTGTTTCCTTGTAAAATTATTATTAAGTAAATGGGATAATAAATGTTTGTTTAATATTACTAATATTAAATGGTACATATGTAGTGTGATAATGATTTAAAAATAACGAGGGTGCTACATCTTCGGTATAATATACGTTATTCGGAAGTTTGTAGACTTGAAGTGCTTGGGCCTGCAGGATCGGGATCAGGATGCTGAAAAAAAAGAGGATTTTTCGTATATGCGTAGAGGTTGGTTTTTTCTTAAAAATGCCAGTTACTTTATTTTTATCGACCTTCGTAATTTTTGTCGGCATGTACTCAGCATTCATTTTATTTCTAACAGTCGTTTTCTTGTAAATCATTTGATCACGCTGTAAGTCTGGAGGTGTTTCAGGATTTTTATTTTGTTTTTCCGTGTTTTAAGATTGTTTTCGATAAACGGTTTTATAAATGTGTTCAAAAAATTGTAATAATTCTTTTTTCAATTTTCGTTGTATTGTTCGAATAATGTGAGACAAAATATGCTTGGGCGTATTTAAAAAAGAATCGATTATGGTGAGGAATTGGGAAGTTGATTGCTCTGGTGATAGAAATCATGTCTTTTTGCGTCCGGTCTAGGGATATTTCATTAATGTAGTGTCAAAGTCCTTCACGGTTCACATTGATTGTTCGTTTTTAGTTTTAAGAAAAGCCTTGTTTTTTCGAAAATAAACCTTTTTTGAAACGTACTCCTTCAGTAGTGTTATTTAACCCTCGTTTTGTTAAATGCAGTGCGACCCTGCTGCATATCAATAACTTATTGATTGATGTCTAAAACTGGCATTATACCCAGGTATTTTTTGTTGTAATATTTTAAATAGATGTAGCTACAAACACTACGATAAACGGGTCCACCTTGAATATCCCATAATTGCCGTGTTAATTATTGATTGAGTCGTGGTGCGCATCTACCAAGTTTTATCGTCCAGCAATAAACAGTAAACTTACCGGAAGCATTGGTCACCGCGAGTTGTAATATTGCGAAGAAATTTAAGTCTTCCTCTTCGAGAATCGCAGTTATATTATGCCAGTGTTTGCCGAATCAAGCGGTTGATTTCAACCGTCAAAGAAGTCAGTAAAATTCCGAATTGAATATTTCAAAATAGTGCGGAGACAAAAAATATCATTGGGCATACAAAGAAAATGGGTGAACAATTTTTAAAGTGTGAAAAGTACTCTAAAGCACCTAATTATTCACTCATTCGTGCAAGGTTATCACTTTAAAACAGGAGACATTAAAAAAACTGATAGTTCTGCACATGCTTTCTTTAGTCATCATGTGACTTGGTGAATATATTAAGGCAATTTCGTGACGATCATAAAAAAAATATAGTATGTGAATATCAACTTGTTGATTTATGGATACGGTGGGTTTATCGATGACTCAAACTTAAAGTCAAAATTGGGGAAACTCGATAAAGAAAAAATTAATATTATTGTCTGGGATGCCAATTCACAACTATCACGCTGTGGAGCCTGAAGTCCATTCAAAAGAAATGCCATCTATCAAATGGTGACCACAGCCGCAAAAATAATCGGAGGATAAAAAAAGACACCCACTCGTTCCATACCTTTGTTTCTTTACAAACTTCTGACTAAAAAATATTTTCTAAAACTTGTACAGGGTACAGTGTGTCCCACCATATTTTGAACCACAATTACAAGCCTTATTATGGGTTATATCGAGAAATATATACAAAAATCATAAGATGAATCAGAATTTGGTAAATTAAATAAATTGATACAATAAAGGCTGTAGGTGCCAATATATGACCGAACACCCTGTAAAATTTACAATAATATTAATAATGTACAATTTATTATATTCATAAAGGGCATAATTTTCATCTTCTGGGGAACGTTCTTCTTCTCTTCAATCATTGATGTTATCATTATTCTTGGTATGATTAACAGCTTTCCTCCAGTTATCCAGCTATTGTTACATTATTTATTATAAATTAATTTTAATTTTAATAATTAAAAATTAAAAATTTATTTAAATTTGAAATATATGTTTTCATTTAGTATTTACAATTCTTTCTGGATTCCTCCTGCTTCGGTTGTTCGAGTTCGAGTCGAGCTTGTTGACATTTCGCTTGGCTTCTTCAGCACTTAACTACGTAGCATTCGACTCTGTATCTACTTACATACTGCTTGAGGGCTAAAGTAGCAGATGTTAAGTGTTTTAATTCTGAGTCCAGTGATTCGGGTTGAGATACTTATTTTTACGGCTCTTTAGCGGATCACTTCTGTGCTAGATCACCATGATGTGGCAAGGCATTAATGTATTGATCCATGTGTGTAGTTTTTCTGTAAACTGAGAAATCATTAGTAGTTTGGTTTATAAAATCTCGGAGGGATTCCTGACCAATAACAGTCCAAATAACAAAATTGTTATAAAGGCAGCCTCTCTATACTTTTGGATTTAGATGAAAAATGTCCAGGGTTTTCTTTATTGAATTTAAATTCTCACAACAACATTAATTAAAGTTTTACTGTCATTTTTCGGTATATATAGTAGCAGGTTGTAAATATTACTTTTGATAAAGACACGGTGTTGTCGAAAAAATTGTCATGTGAAAATATACAATTTCGCGAAAATCTGAACTTTCAGTTCTTATTTATTTTGTTAAATGAATTTTCATCAAGTAACAGCCACCTCAGTTCAATTACAAACTACCTTTAACCAATGTGGAAATCAGTCGTCCGAGACAAAGATCATGTACCTCTTTTAGCTCCGCCTCCCTCATACGGTATGCAAACTTGTAGAGAGTAGAACTCAAACCATTTTCAGTTAAAATTTGAAGATTAAAACATAATGATTGATAAAACGTCATCAAGTTGGAATCAAAAACAACCTAAGCAGAACGAATCCAGAAGATTTGTAGGTAATATTATAGGGGCATGTGGAAGGTTCTTTTCGAAATTAAGTATTTGGAATAATTAATAACTTAATTATCTGACCCCTCTAAAATAATGTATAATTATTATGTTATATATTACTCAATACTGAATACTATGTTTATTGACCACATCACATACGTCCGAACATCTGAGATTACAACAGGTTATTCAAATTTCAGAAATAAAAAGCAACTAAATATGAACCCGGCAAAATCCACACGTCAAGTTTACTTTGATGTAGATGCTCCTTTTCCCACGAGTACTAACTAAAACTTACCAAAATGTCGAAGAGCTCCAAATCAACATCATTAGATAGTTTGACAGATTACGCAGAAGGGAAAAATATGGCGCAGTGCATGCAGAGAAGGGTAGTGTTTGCAGAATCATTTTGTGCATCTTTTATCATTTATTTATTATCTTGAAGTATTGCCATTATTATTGTTACCTTTTTTAAAATATTGTGAAAATTCTCATTAATTACACCGTATGCCAAATAAAACAATCCTGGAAACTGGAGATCCATAGGAGTTACGAAAAAATGTTTCGTACAAATGGTTCTTGGACTCTGCTGGAGATTTAAAATATCATGATTTTGTAGATACAGGCTGTCCCAAAAGTTTCCCTTCTGATATCAATTTTGTTATTTTAAATGGAACACCCTGTATATTTCGATATTTTTGGAATCCTTGGTTAAAATAAAGGTCCCTTTCTTAAAAAATTCCTGTTCGAATTTTGCATAGTTTAGGAAGAAATTGAGGTTATGTGTTTTTTTTCGTATTTTGATTGCCCCATATAAAATTGTGTTGTGGCGCTACTGATTCAGGTATGGCAACGAAAATTTAACCGCAAACTAAGGAGATGATGCACTACTCAAACAGTTTGACAGATGCACCTCAGCTTATACAGGATGTCCCAAACAGGTGGTGCCGTTTTGGTTAGTTCACAAAATCTCAAGATTTTCAAATGGAACATCCCATATTTTTATTCAGATATCAATTCTAGGAGAAAAGACAAGGTGACTCAATAGTCACTTGTTGGCAATATTAGGTATTTTTTAAATAGCAAAGACATGCTCTTTAATACTCCAGATAGACGAATAAAACCTATTGCTAACAATACAGATTTAATAAAACTTTAAATCAACAAGAATTTATACGGGTGTTATCTTAAACTTCGATTATCTCAAAAAATAAGTAATATTTAAAAATAAGTGAATTACAAACAGCTTGTTTTTTGTCCTAGAATTGATATCTGAATAAAAATATAGGGTGTTCCATTTGAAAATCTTGAGATTTTGTTAAGTGAATTCGCCAAAACTGCACCACCTATTTGGGACACCCTGTATAAACTGAGGCGCATTTGTCAAACTGATTAAGTAGTGCAGCATCTCCTTAGTCTGTGGTTAAATTTTGCAATACCTGGATCAGTAGCGCCACAACACAATTTTATATGGAGCAATCAAAATATGAAAAAAAAACATAACCTCAATTTCTACCTAAACTATGCAAAATTCGAATAGAAATTTCTTTAAGTAACTTTTATTTTAAGCAAAGATCCCAAAATAGTCAAAAATATAGAGGGTGTCTCATTTAAAATAACAAAGTTGATGTCAGGGGAGACACCTTTGGGACACCCTGTATCAACAAAATTATAATATTTTGGGGAACACAAATACAATTTGAGATAGGTAAATAAAAAAGTAAGAATACGGGCTATTCAACACTGCAAAAATCCAATATGGCGACCATAAGATAAAATAAAGTTGATAATGGTTTGAGAAAAACGAAATGTAGTAAGGGATTTTTGCCCCGGCCATAAGATGAAGTTTATCAGGATGTATCTTCAGATTTTTGCTAAGTTTTAAAATTAAAACTTAAAAAATAAAAACAAAAACAGGAAGTTTAAGATTTCCCGCCATATTTCTAGAAGTAACAAGATTGCTTTCGAAAAATCATCGCTAGGCGGGTCAACTTCGTAGAGTATAGTGCGGATCAGATCAAAAGGAAGCCAATTCGGGGATTTTTATCCTTGAGAGACGCAAAAACGAAAATTTTTAGGATTATTTAGATCGCGTCTAGATTGAGGGCGCGGAATGGTGATTTTCATTTGGATTTTTTCAAATATCTCGAACCGCGTATGTGATAGATGAAAACCGTAAAAATTGTAGCTCTCCATGTAGCCTATCACACTGTTTAAACCAATTGGCCAAATTTTTCAAATTTCAAATTTTTGTATATAATTGAAAAATCCTGTATATAATGGAAAAAATGTCTGAAATAAAAGTTATGGTCCCGGATCTAACGCATTTTCTGGCTGATAAATAATGCCGATCGCGTTAATAGTTTTCGAGAAAATAATTTTTTTCTGGAAGTCAAAATATACCGAAAAAAAATTTAAAGAATTTTTAAGAAATGCTTTGTGTGATTTGAGTTAGTCCTTTTTCAGCTGCCAAATGTGAAGTGGATAGTTGCAAATTTAAAACACCTGTTAATTTTTGAATATAGCACTTAATATCTTGATCACCATACAACAGGTGCAAACCTTAAATACAAAAGTTTTAGCTGTTTATGTAAATTGAACTGACATCCGAAGTAGTCTTTCAATTATAGCCAAATTTGCGATAATTGGGGGACCCATTTTTCAGTCTTTTTGAATTTGCGGCGAACCCCCTATATTTTTTAAAAAATTTTAGAGAAAAAACAGTCGAAAATCTTTTAAAAAAAAATGGCCGCCATTATGCCGTCGCCATTTTCAAATTGTGCACCTAGTCAACTGTAAAAAAAAGGAGCAAAAATTGAGTCACCTCGTTTAAACGGCTCGAATTAAGATAACAGATAACGAAGAAACGGAGAACGGAGAAAGAAAAAAAAGTTTTTTTTTCGACGCTGATTTGATCTGTGCCAATGGCGGTCCTGCAGGACATATCGTTACCGAGGTCTGGAAAAAATACACTAGTGCGTGTACTTTCTAAAAATTTTCGAAGAATAACTTCAATTTAAAAACGGAACATTACTGATGCGCATTTTTGCCCAAATTTTAGTCACTCTGTATCTCTTACCGGTAACGAGATCCTAATTTGAAACACCCGATATATATTTATTTGTACAAACTAACATGCTACATGTATATAATCTTGTATTAAATGGTTAAATATACTAAACTAAACTAATTGGTTGAACTGAGGTAGCTTTTATTTGATGAAAATCCTTTTAACAAAATAAATAAGAACTAAAAGTTCAGATTTTCACGAAATTATATAATTCACATAACACAATGTCTTTATCAAATGTAATATTTACAAACTACCTGTTACCATATATACCGAAAAATAACAATAAAAACTTAATTAATGTTAATTGATCATGATTCAATACATTTGAATGTCTCATTTTGTTAATCTCCATGGTTTGCAACAAACTTAATTTTCTACATCTTGTAGCTGTATTTAAAATATGAAAATTGTCGTCAAAAATGAGTTTTGCTGTGTGTAACATAATTAGAATCTAGACTATTGTTTCTTGAAGGATCTACCTGTTTGTCCAATATATATTTTAGGACATGATCCGCATTTCAACCGGTTTTATTGTTTTTTTAAAAAATTCCTATTGTGTTGTTAGTTCTGAAAGCTATTTTTAAACCACGATTTGATAAATGTTTTGAAACTTTTTCACTGGGTTCTCCTATGTGTTTGTTTTAAATTGTTCGTGTTCTGTATTGGGTTTCGAATAAATAGAGTTTACTGTTGTTTTTTGTTTATAATTTTATCGATAATCGACGGATTGTAGCCGTTGTTCATTGCAATTTGTTTAATGATATTCAGTTATTTGTTATTATTTTTTTGTTGAGAGATGAAATAGTAAAATGCTGCCATTTTTTGTGTATAAGGGTGATCTGTTTTGCCTTTTCGTAATAGTTAAGTCCAAAAAAATTAATAGAGTTATCCTGTTCAATCTCGATAGTGTATTTTATACGATTATGTAATGAGTTACTGTAATTTAAAAAAGAAATCAATTGTCTGTCTGTTCCAACAAAGCAAGCAAAGAGATCATCCACGAATCTATACCACCATAGAAAACTTTTACTTGAAGGATGTTCTTGTATCATCATCATATCATCATAAAAATCTAGGTTAACAAAGGACTAAGTGGGTGTCCCATAATCAAACCTTCCTTAGAAATGTAAATCTGTACATTAAATTCAAAATAATTCTGGTCTGAAGACATTATTAAGCAATCTAATAATTGTTGTTTTACCAATGGGTTAACCTGTTTCCGAGTGAGGGTGAAATCTACTAAATTTATCACATCCATTGGTGGAATACTGGGAAATAAGTTTTGTACATCAAACAAAAATTTTTCGGTATATATAGTAGCAGGTAGTTTGTAAATATTACATTTAATACATTACAATATATTACATTACATAACATTACATATCATGGGAGGGGTATTGCATTTTATGTTATGTACAGCAGAGTAAGAGCGAATTGGAGCAGGACTAGTGGTTTTGATTCCACAGTTTGATTGTTTGTGTTTTGGAGCAGACTTTAATGTTGAATTGATTAATAAATAAATTATAATAACATTTATTAATAATTATAAGGGTCTTAGCAGTTTTTTGGACAAATACAATCTTTATCAATTAGTAGCCCACTCGTATAACAACAACGTCCCAAACTTTAACAGATATATTGGTAACGTCTTCTAGAGATTTTGCTGGTAACATTCGTGAAATTGATATGAGTGACATGTCTGACCATTAGCTAGTTAGCAATGATTTGGACCTGGTTAGGAGGAAGTCTCAAACGTCATATCGAACCTATCGCGACTATTCTAATTTACTAACTACTTAATTATGAGCAGTTTCTCTCTGATTTGTTTCTTGTTCCTGGGAATATTGTTTATAGTATGACTGATGTTGATGAGATGCTCTCTTTCTTAAACGAAAAATTAAATAATTTATCATGTTTTCCTGAAAACATCAAAGGTAACCAAAGCGCCAGTTCCTTGGTTTACTGAAAATTTTAGACTTATGAAACGACTGAGAAATAAGGCCATGTCTAAGTACAAAAAATTAATTACTGAGGCAGCAAAAAATGAATATAAATCCTTGCTCAATCTTTTTACTATGGCTCTCAAAAATGAACAAAAAAAGCTTATCTAAGTTATAAATTTCGCTTAGATCCCAAAGAATTCTGGAAGACACTGAACTATTTGAACATTAATGCGGAGCCTAGCTGCATCACAGCAGATGTTTCTGATCCGTCCACGGTAACAGAGGAGGATGTGGAGAGAGTATTATCCAGAATTAGATCAAACACAATGGGTGTGGACGGCCTCGATCTGAAAATACTTTCTTTAATTACTCCTCATCTGACACCTTTGGTTACGTTGATCATTAATCAATGTAATCAATGTAAATTTCCCTCATTGTGGAAGGAGGCTAATATAATACCTGTTGCTAAGATAACTGCACCTTCTGAAATCTCACATTTTCGCCCTATTAGCTTACTCTGTATAATGTCTAAAATATTAAAGAGGGTTATATGATCAACTTAATAATCATGTTGCCGATTGCAATATTTTGCAAGCCTCCCAATCTGGGTTTAGGACTGGGCACAGTACGACAACTGCACTGATTAATATGATGATGACCTTTTTAGGACTCAGGATGTGTCAAGAAATATTTGTTTGATTTTGTTAGATTATAGCAATGCCTTCGTACCTTAAGTAGTCTTCTTATTTTAAAGTTAAAGTTCTTTGATTTAACCGGCACCGCTGTTGCTTTTATGAAAAGTTACTTGGAAGGTCGCCGGCAGAGGGTTTCGTTAGGATTAGCGGTGTCTGACTTTGTGCCAATTCTAAGGCGAGTCCCGCAAGGTAGCATTTTGGGAGCTTTATTTTTCTTTGTTTACACCTCTGACTTCTCTAGGCATTTAAATAAATGCTATTCTCATCAGTAGGGAGATGATATGCAAATATACTTATCATTGTCGGTCAAAGATGGAGCTTTATCTTACAATGGCATAAATGAAGATCATGAAGTGATTTCTAGAATCTAGAAAAAGTCCATGGTCTGAAATTAAATGATTCCAAGACCCAGGTTGTTCTTTTTGGTAATAAAAAAAGAGGAAATTATCCAGTATAAAGACTTAAAGCTTCCTATGAATGGTATTCCACTTGAATTTGTCGACAAATGTTAAAACTTAGGAGTCTTTCTTGATAATAAGCTACTTTTTGATTCTCACTTGTCCTATCTACTGCAGAAGTCCTACGAGAAACTAAAAGTACTTTCCTACTACTTATCTACTGAGATTAGACTTAAATTGTGTGACTCTCTTATACTCTCTCTATTGGGATATGCGGGCGTTGTATACTGGCCGGAAAGACCAATACAGCTTACAAAAATTGCAAAATGCCAGCTTGAGATACAGCTATTTTTTCAGTAAATTTTTAGTTAAATCTGTCTGAAAGGTATTTTTTGCATCCGTCTACGTTAGTATATAAAATTGTAAAAATGTACGAAAAGCCCAGCATAGTACGGCTGCGTTTCAGAGCTCTTTCATATATAATGCTATTAAAACTTACAATTCACTTCCACTGGATATTATTACTTGTCCACTTCTACATTTAAAAAGAAATTAAAAGGGTTGGTCAGATTAAAGAAACGCGGAACCGCTTAATTTTTTTATGTTAGTTTTTTTTTGGCTTATTGTTTTTCTTTTAGTCGTTTTTAAATATTGCACTTGCTTTTTTCCAGTGTCTATTTTTTTTCTTTATTTTTTATCCCCCTTTGATTTGTTTAAAATTGTCAAATTGTGGACTTAAGGGACTTCTTTATATTTGTTAGTTTTTTTTTCTTGTTAATTCTCAATATTTTACATTGTATCGGTGGTTAGGTCGAGTAGGGCTGCTAGACCTCGCCACCTATTCAACTCTATTGTAGAATATTCTTTTTATTCTACTTTAATAAAGGCTATTTATTATTATTATTAATTGATAAAGACATGGTGTTGTCGAAACAATTGTCATGTGAATATGTATAATTTCGTGAAAATCTGAACTTTTAGTTCTTATTTATTTTGTTAAAATAATTAGGATTGGTTTACATGATTGCTCAAGTATTCCAGAAGAGCGCGATACGAATGTTTTTTGGCGAACGTTGCGCAGAGCGGTTTATCTGATTTCGCCTTCCCGGACGATTAACAATTACGCAAGACGATCGATTCGGCCGCCATAACGGTCGCACGAACGTGGCCGCCTCGCCGGTGTAGCTAAATCAAAGTTGGCAACGCGTGCGAAAACGCAAACGAGCGCTTCCGCAAGCGTGCCGCTCATTCTTTATGAAAACGGTGTTAGTGTCGGGATATTCGACGACGCGGTCCGAAGCCATGCGGGCGCCCTGGGGGTTAAGTGGAAATATGGTCATCTCGGCGCGGAATGTACCCGATAAAAGTGTCAGATCGGCGCCTGAGTGCAGGTGCATTCCATGTTCGGTGAGCCGGCAGAAAAGGCGGGTGATGGAAGCCATTAACTGCGGCTGAAGACAAGTAGCAGAAGATTGCGAAGTGACCCGAGAAATATAATACGCACCGCAATCGAAGATGATAGTTGGGATATCGGCGCTCTTATTTATTTCTTTATTTGTTTATTTCTCCAGAGGGTCGTCAAAATGACGTCATTAACCCGTAACCAAATGACGAAAATGACCGCCGCTGTAATTTTTATTTTCTGTGTTAATATTGTTTTTTTTAGTTTCCTTGTGATATTTTTTTTGTGGGCAATTAAAAAATAATAAAAATGCTACAACGTATGCGTTCAGATTATTTTATTGTCTAAAACATCTATTAACAATTTCTGACTGTAAAACCGCAGATGCATAAATAATTCTGCCAACTTTTTCAGGAGTATAAAGTTTGAGACCTCCATTATGCATCTACATCGAGTTTTAAAAAAACGAATGCATCTTTCCACAGTACTTCGGGTGTGTCACAAATCATGACCCAAGGTTGTAATGCATATCCTTAATCCTCTAACAACAAATATATTCCTTTGACCTCGAATGAAGGAAACAAATTGAATTAAAATATACCTCAAAATACATAGGTTGGCATAAAAATAAAGTAAGGGCTGAAGAGTGCAACTTTTTTATAATATTACACAGTGAAGAGCAAAAAATTAAAATATGTAGAGTTTTCCTGCAGCATATTGAATTTCCAATCACCAAAGCACGCCATATAAATGCATTAGTTACGTCCACTTATTATGTGCATGTTTTTGGAATGAAATCCTTTTCTGCTGTCATAGCATCATGAAAGCTGAAAATGCAGTGAGATATATTAGTCCTATCTATACAGCCAATAATTTTTCCATAAAAGCTCTTTTAATTTGAGCATTTCCTTGTTCAGTTTGGAGAAAACAGATGCAATGATTAGAGAGTTGTTGCGCAATTAGTTCTTGTTTGCTTGTTTCTTGAATTTCTATTACTATTTTTCATGTGTCTGAGCAATTCGTTAAATAAATTGAGAACTAGCTCCTTATTTAGATGAAACAATTCAATGAATCTATCCTCTCGTGCAGATTAAAGGGATCACTTCTATCTCTCATTACTTTTTTGCAATTTTTAGATTTGAGATCCGTTGTCGATTCTCCTCCTTACGCAGTAAATGTCTCAAAACAGGATATATATGTAATTTAAGTTGGGGATTATGAATACAATTTTTTAAAATTTTTATGTCCTAAGACGTTTCAGGATAGAATATAACAAATACCTAACTGATTTTTCGCCAATCGTCCTGTTAGCATCATCAGAGCTTTACTGAAACTGGCTCGCGTTCTACTCTGTACCTGCTTATATATTGTTTGAGGGGTGCTGAACTAAATGAGGGGCATGAATATTGTCTCGAATGACTGATTAACATATAGGTGAAGGGCCTGAGTCGAGGTTAAAATTATTTGGTTTCTGATAGATATCTATTGATTCTCAGATTTTTCATTAGTAGAAGAATTTCTTTTCGCGGAGTAAAACTAGAGGTTGCTTACCACCGATATGAAAAGAAAATGGGCGGCGAGCTCGGAAGAGCTTTAAAGTGAACTGTAGGCTTTAAGAATTTAGAAATAAGAGCGATCGCCAAACGGGCCGCTAACGAAGTTTGAGGTCTCACCTTAAGCGCACGCCTCCGTCTCCCCAGCAGGCCTGCTGCCTCTTTGGTGTAAGTTCTGCTACTCAATTCGCAGAACTGACCGCGTGTTACGCCACGGACAACACAAACGCACAACGACAATCTTAAGGATTAAAGTTCCGCGGAAAACGCGCAACAGGTCTCGCCACTGCCGCACACGGAATGATAAAATACTGTTTAAATTGTTTTTCAAAAGTTGCGCAGTTCACAATTTTATTTTTGTGTAAATCTCTTATTTTATAAATTATTCCGCATTACATTGTGTAAGGAATGCTATTATGTGAAAGAATTATTCCTAATTCTTTCCATTATATGTGATATTTTTGACCGAATTGAAAATATAGAGTATATTGTTTGTAAAAATGTGTATACCTCACAAAATACTAAGTTTAGGTATAGAGAGTGCTTAATAAAATTCAAGGAATACTAATAGGAGTAATTAATGGAATGGAATTAATGGAAGGATTCGACTACTTTTTTTTTCGAAAATTTATATTTTTCAGTTTAACTCAGCCTGCATAAGCGATTCGAACTAACTTCAAGACAAGTATAGGATAAATGACTGTACCACTTTATAAAATTGTTGACATAATAAAATTACTACTGTCGGAAGCTATAGGGTATTAAACAATAAATTTATCTATCTATTTAAATTGTTTCTCTTAGTCTCATCTATAACTTTTAACATTTTTCTCTTAAACGAATAATAAACGATATATATTACTTTGACGCCCTATTTGGACACCCTATATAATAATTGCTACACTTAGGGAGCATTAATTAAATTTAGCTTTATTAAGTTGCAACTAAAATTATGAACAAATAAATATTATAAAAGACCACCGAAAAATTATCGAAAACTCACGTGCAGTTTAACTTTTGGGCATAAATGTATTATTCAAAAAGGAAATATCAATTTTACCGATTTTTCTTAGGTCTGTGAAGAACTAACCGCGAGCAACGCGTCGCAATAAATTCCGACTTGTCGTAAAATGGAATTGGCTACACGATCTGACAAATACTGCAAACCAGAAGCTCGTTTTTATACACCGAGAGATAAATAAATAGTACCTTTGGTTTTCATTAGTAATGCAACAAATTTCCCAACGACTTCCGCAATCTCCAGACCTATCTCGTCGAGATGGAATTGAATAATTCATATGAGAGTGGTGTTTAATTGAGGATTTCTGTTAAAGCCCTGTGTGTCTTTGTGAAATGATGTGACCGGCTTCAGACTACTCGATAAATCTTCACCGGACGTTCACTTGCTGCCCTACGTATTACATTCATCGTATGTTTTAAATCTACATTGTTAAAATATTTAACAGTGTATTATGCAGGAGGTCTGACAAACTACAATTTGGTCACGAGTATCTTTCATTTTAACAAAAACAGTTATGAAACAAGACTGTAACCAACATTGCTAATGACGTTGAAAATTGTTAGGTTATTGGATGTCTGGTCGGCTTGAAGTTTAACACTAGAACGAAAGAAGAAGAATGCAATTATCTACGATAAGCGACAAAATGCATTAAACATAACCTACTATAGGATTCTGTGATGGAGCATTGCACGCGGCGGTTTAACCTCCGTTCACTCCATACAGAATCCCCTGTAATCTTCCTCAAAAATTTTGAAATCGGTTTCCACTGTGTAGATTTAGTGTTTTTAGTGTTCGGTGAATCGTTGTCGGCCACGTTTTTTCCTGTTTACGCCAGTATGGAGGCCGGATGGACCCGAATGGTTAGCGGGCGAAGCGGGGGAGGCCTTTTTTTGCAATCGGTTCAAGACTTTTGAAAGTGTTCCATATGTTGTTTCTGTTCACCTCGTCCAGTCCCTTTTAATTAAGACAGCCTCCAGGTTATAAAGTAAATGTTGAACAATATGCGTAAGTGGCAAAGTGATGATAGTGGTCGTAACCAATAGAAGTAATGGAAGGAAGGAAGGAACCTACCATAGATAAAGTAAGTCCTAGCCGCGTTTCATTTTCTTGTTTGCTTTCTTATTAGGCAGCCCAACCACCTGTTGAAAATGCCTACAACTTTAAACATTTGGGACAAAAAATAGAAAAATCACCATAAACTTTAATGGATGATACATCAAATACAAATAAATGTTCATTTGTTAATATTTGAAAGTATAAAGGAATATGTTTAAAATACTTTTTTTTAAATATTAAATAAAAAATAAAAAATATTTTTAAAAGAATTGGTATGTAAAATTAAATTAATACTACAATGATGTCTGATTTTCAAATTTATTAACAAATTATTCATTTTTCAAAAATAGAAGAAAAGATAAAAATAGATAAAGAGAAAACATTTGATGTTTCATATAGATGCACAATTAAAACATGTAGAGCATATCAGTGGATAAAACAGAACAGACAGACAGGCTTCAACAAAATAGTCAGCATCATCATTTTTGCATTGAAAATTTTACAAAATTATTAATATGGGCATCAAATACCTTGGCAAATGGGTATTATATTCCATTAGTTTTGCTTTTGTTATCTAAAAAATGCAGAAACACTAATGCATTTCAATTATTTTGTTATTATTCTAGTGGTAAGCCTGATTCAGAAAAATACAAAGTTTAGGGCTAGTAAGTGAATATAAAGATAAAGATTCTCAGGTGGGTCGGTGGCTTAAATGGACATCTGGTTGACGACTTGTATTCTGTAATTCCTCAAAATCAAAATGTTTTAAAATATAATCCTTATATAGTAGATAACTAAATTTCTGACACTGCGAGTTTTCCTTCATATATATGGTCTTCTTGTACTAGTATTACTAAACTACTACGAACGCCTGTGAATCGTTTTAGAATAAATGTAATGCTTCTTTTAATGCTGCTCATCAAGACATTTTTAGAATTATATGTATTTTGAGTTATGTACAGCTAAATACCACAATTAAAATTAACAGTATACACTTGCCAGTTTCTTGAAATAGTTTAAATTATAACAGGAGTAATGATTATATATCTTAATTTATTTATTTTATATAAAAATAGCTGTCACCAGGGTTAATGTTCAAACCAAACAGGCGCGCTAGTGACCCATGTAATTTAGATTACCCCTAAAAATTAATTAATTTAACTAATTTATCGTTACTAATTTCAAAAGGATTGATTTGATCCCTTATATATTGATATTCCAGATTTCTCATTTTTCTAAGGAAATAACCTCAAAATAGATCTATTTACTGATTTTCAAAATTTCAAAACTGACAACTATTACTGAAAATATTCCACAATAACATTCCAGCAGTGGAGGGTTTCTATTGTGCTTCCATTTGTACCTGATTATATTAAAGGGTCTGTTGATTGATTAATATTTTGTAATTGATTATTCAATTTGTGCTAATATGACTTAAAAAAAAATTGGTATCAAAGGGAAAGTGCAAGCAATCGAGTGGCTTCGAGTACGCTGTCGGTCACGTGATAGTGTCCCATTCAAAAACTACGTCAACTCTAAGAATCTTATTCAACAATTCATTATTAACTGATATTTGGGATTGTTAAATTTGGAGAAACAGAATACAGAGTGTTAGCCATCCTTGTTACTTGAAAAGAATCTTTAAGTTAGCAATAAGCATGATTGCTAATTTAATAAAACTGATTTTAAAGTTACACTGGGTTCATCTTTAGGCAGTTTGCTGGTGCATGCACCATCTGCCCAAATGGACTACGTATGTATTTAATAATAGTATATTATGTAACAAGTGCGGTAAACGGCATTTGACTCACGAGTTTATTTGACACGAGCGGAGCGAGTGTTTAATAAACGAGTGAGGTAAAAAGTTTACCAAACGTGTTGTTGCATATTATACTTTTTCTACGACTGTTAGTTTTTGGGTATATTTTCGCAAAACAACACGAATACATTCACTGACATGACTGTCAGAATTGACAAACGTCAAAATTCAAAGCGTGGGAAATAGTGGTAAAATCTTGAAAATGTCCGAAGTGGCTCGGATTCGTGGGAAACGAAACTGACGTGGTAAAATGACGCTTCCCACACGCTAGATCGGTGTGTAATTAGGTATTTTACAGACGGAAGTAAAAAAAATAATAAAATAATTTATATTTGGTGTAAATCCAGCCTATTATAGTCCGACAAGCGATATATCGCCATAAGTGAATAAAATGTGGTAATAAATAACTTTTTCTACTCCCGTTTGTAAAATGCCTAATTACACACCGATCTAGCATGCGGGAAGCGTCACTTTACCACGTTAGTTTCGTTTCCCACGGATCCGAGCCACTTCGGACATTTCCGAGATTTTACGGCACGGGTTTAGGAGCAATCGGATGTTTTCGGAACTAAGTCCCACGCCTGACGGTCGTGTCAGTGAATGTATTCGTGTTATTTTACGAAAATGTACCCAAAAACTAACGTTCGTAGAAAAGGTATAATATGCAACACGTTCATTAAACTTTTTAGGTCACTCGTTTATTAAACACTCGCCTCGCTCGTGTCAAATAAACTCGTGAGTCAAATTTCGTTTACCGCATTTATTGCATATTGTAGTATTATGACAAAATGAAAAATAATCATTGAAAACTACAAGGGATAGTATTTAATAATAATAATAATAATATAGGCTTGGCTAAAAAAGTTAATGATCGGGTTTAAGGATTAATATTACAGTTGCTAACCGACTTTTTATTGGTTTATTGATCAGTATAGTGAGACTAAAGAGCTCTCCCTTTGAAATAGACCAGGCAAGTCATCATCATTTATTGTGTGCTGAATTATAACTCATCAAACCGTTAAATTTAAAGATCAAAAGCGTGAGAATGTAAAGTTGTTTGTCATCGTATGCAAACTGTAAGTAACGACAGAAAATGACACCATCTTTGGATTTACCAGGAAGTACATTCGAATTTAAATCCATTCGTACTTTGACACACCCAGACGTTGCAAGTCACGTGTACTGCGATGGGCGAGTTGAGAAAATTTGCCGGCAGTGCATTTTTATCGGTCAAGGCTGTTAAATATGACTTTAAATAGTTCTACTCCATTGAATAGCAAATCTCTCGCATTAAAATAAATGAATCTAGCTATCTAGAAGAGATAACGCAATGGAATGGAATCTCAGATTAAAATTTATACTTAAGTACATTATGATACAAAAGTGGTAAGATGTTTTGAATATCTCATGTTTTGTATAAAAAATTAAACAATATTGTTTCTTTGTATAATCAAAATCGGTATACCTAGATGTTTTTCAGTTCCTTTGGCTAGGCCAACAAATTATCTACAAGATGATTATACGTGGTACTATACCTAACTCTTAACGTTTTTAAGATATGACAGTGTCATCTATTGTTATAACAACGCGCTTATAAATATTACACGAGGTTACACTAGCTGAGCGTTTATTCTGACTCACCATTTCCGAAATAACATGCAAACAACTGGCACCCAGCATCCTAACGAATATGCATCATTTAAAATTGGAGTTTATGAAAGAAATGTGAAAGGGCTTACCCACCCTACCATCTTCTTTATTTCTTTATTAGTATGCAACAGCTATGATATTCTCTGTATAAGCGAACATCATATAACTTGTCCAAGTATTTTAAGTTCTGTACATATTACTGGATATAATCTTGTATCTCATTTTTGCCGGAGCCACAAGAATAAGGGCGCAGTCTGCATTTTCGCTAAAACGACTCTTAATTGCCGAAAGTTAGATATATCAGAGTATAGCAAAGAATTGCACGCAGAGTTTTGTGCTATTGAGATAGTAACAGAGCACATTTTGGTCATTTGTCTGTATAGGTCTTATAAGTATGGCAGCTTAGACATCTTTTTCGAAAAGTTTACACACCTTCTCAGTGACATGGATGAAAAGTTAAAAAAAATTATCATACTGGGAAACTTAAATATAAAATTCAATTTAAAATCGAATGCACTAGCTGAACTTTCCTGTATCCTGGACAGCTTTGATTTTAAAATTACATCATTATCATTATGCAACTAAAAAACAAGCTTATATATAAATACATATTAAATAGGCCCAAGGACATATGAACCCATTAACTATGAACGGAATTATATAAACAAATCCAATCACTCAAACGTCACCAGTGACGAGGTTAACTATCATTTTTCGACCATTACTGATAATATCTTGCTGCTGCTTGATATTGACACGGACTTTCAAAGTGGTTTAATTTAATTAAAGTTCTTTTGCACTTAATTTTGTTACTGAATTAGAGATAAAAGCATCGATTCTCAGTCTAAGAAATACTAGTTGCTCTGACGCTTATGAAATTAATGTCACTTTACTAAAAAACCTTATAGATGTTCTGGTAATTTCACTCACCTTCTTTTTTAATAAGTGCATTCAGTATGGCATGTTTTCAGATTCTTTAAAAATTACTAAAGTTATTCCAATATTTAACATTAACAAGCCCGGAGACTATCGCCCCATATCCATAGTGCCACATATCGGTAAGATATTTGAAACTGTTATAAAACTACATATAGTTTTTTTTTTTGAGCAGCAGGATATTTTTGTGAATGAGCAGTTTGGATTTTGGGCTGGGCGCTCTACCATACAAGCGATAAATAAGGTTGTGGGAGATGTGGTAGTGAGTCTTGAGACTGGAAATCGGGTGGGGTTGAGAATGTGTGACCTTAGCAAGGCCTTGGACTGTATCTCGCACGATCTTCTGAAACAGAAGCTGTTTAGGTATGGATTTCGCGACGGAATCCTTAAGCTAACAGAATCTTATTTACTAGCCAGGAAACAGTTTGTCAGCGATGACAGACGTAAATCCTCTTTGGTGAAGGTCTCCAGCGAGGTCCCACAAGGGTCCGTACTCGGCCCTGTATTTTTTATAGTGTATGTTGCTGATCTATGCCGTTTTTTGGAATCTTTCAAATGTGTTTTATTTGCGGACGATGCCAGTTTTACCTTATATGGTCCGAATTGTAATGACCTGCACAATATTATTGGTGAACTGGAAAACAATGCCAACAATTGATTTAAAAATAATTATTTGAAATTGAATACGGACAAAACTCAAAAAATATTCTTTTCGCTAGATAAATACAACAACAGTGAACGGCAGTCGATTAAATTACTTGGCATTACATTTGATGGTAGACTTGACTGGAAAGATCATATATTATCTCTTACGAGAAAACCAGCTTATGACTTATTTTTACTAATGACAGTGCTTTATATTATATATTTATATATTATGGAGAAGCTCTGTCAATGCTGTTCAAATATTCAGGATACAAAAAAGGGTTATAAGAATTCTTGCTGAACACTGTACTCCATATTTTAAAAAATATAAGATAATGACACTGCCCTGTATCTATATTCTAAATAATCTTTTAGAAATTTACGAACATATATTATATTTAAAGGTGTGTCTCATAGTTATCCAACACGTGCAAAAAATATTCCAAAGAGTTCCAAAGCACAGACTTACTACATCAGACAAAAATTCTTTAAACATTAACTTGTACAATATGCTACCAGATAGGTACAGACATATGGCTTTTGAAGTGTTCAAAACAAATATTAAAGGTTGCTTATTGAAAATTGTTTCTATAATGTGGACGAGTATTTCATCAAAATAAAAAAAATAAATCAAAATCCTTGACTTACTGAAGTGTGTAAAGATGATAGCATACTATCTTGCATTTTCTGTACAATTTTCATAATCCGTGTTAGTGTTGTTGACCTTTGTATTTGTTATTGTTCACCACTGTGTTATTTATAAAATACGTACAATATGAACAATTGTTGGTTCTATCATTTACTTTTATATTGTATTCATAAAATTTTCAGGACACTATATTCCGGGATATCATCCGTTCGCTTGTTGAACTCCAACTGGAATCGTGCATCCGACTGGAATCCTGCGGACGTTTCGCCAAAATCTCACTTGGCATCTTCAATGCTCACGCTCCGAAAACAATTCGATCAACATATTTCATAGCAATATCTCCAAAATCGAAAATTCTAATTGAATTGATTTTTTTTTGACACTGGATACTACGAGTATAGGACTGCACTGAAAGTTTTCTGCTTATCAGCAGACAGTGTCAGATATTCTACATGAGGTCACTTATTATAAACCAACTAGGAAATGAATGAATAAAATTTCCATCCGAGAGCAATAGAGTAGATAGTAAATTTATAAATAGAAAAGGTTGCCAGTTTAAAAACATACAAAATTTTATTTTGAAATATTGTTAACTACTAGTAGTGTACGACCAGCATATTTAGTAGTAGTATAAGGTGATATATGATACTATTTTATAATGCACAATAATTTGAAACAGTCGTAATAGAGATACATTTTTCTTGTGTTTAAATATGTGACTACGATTAGAAAATTTTGAATATAATTATGTCTCGGCAGTTTTCAGTTTCAAATTAATTGCAGAGAAGATATGATAAAGGTAAGTTAGATTAAAAACATTAAAACCTACATTTATTATAAAAAGAAGCAATTGGCCAAGATTAATACCACATTTTATAGGTACAAGAATACTAGTGTTTGCCAGTAGTTGAATCTTGTTTGAAAGTTGACCTTTTAAAAATATCAACTGCATTTGTTGTTAAATAATATCTTATTTCAGGTGATACTAATTTAATTCATGGCTCCTGGGAGACTCCGGATATCCCCAAAAACCATATTTATATTTATTTATTTATATATATATATATATATATATATATATATATATATATATATATATATATATATATATATATATATATATATATATATATATATATATATATATATATATATATATATATATATATATATATATACCTGTCTGCATGACACACAGGTATTATTTAGTCTGGTCCGACTCTGTCACTGCTATACTACTAGTATAAACATTTAAAGGTTACATCACACACACCGTCTCGGATGACTGATTCCTTAATTGGTGACAGCTAGAGACCTGAGGCGTGGTTTAGTTTTATAGAATAAAATTTTATGTCCGGTTTCGTGATAGTGTTCGGCATCGGCTGATATTTTATTTGTCTTAGTCATAAGGCTCTTCGTGTTCTTTGAGCCTAGTTGACATTTTTCGTCCGGTCTCTCCAATGTATTCTTTGCCGCATATGCATGGAATGCTGTAAACTCCTGCAGGACCGAAGATGTCGAGAGATTTTTGGAAAAGTGGTAATAGATAAATGAACTTGAACCTTTGTCCTAAATCATGTTTGAAAGGGTATCGAACTCGGATAGGGACAGGTAGAGGTAGAAGAGCCTTACTGATTTGGTATATTTCCTTACTGTTATGACGTATTCTTTCTCGAAGTAAAGCGAAACTAGAGTTTCGAAGAATTTTATGAGCGGATGAGGTTTTGATGTGATGGAATATTTTAAGAAAATTGGGGATAACGTTATGGTCTCTACAACATAACAAAAAGGTCATGTACAGAGTAGTCTTACCAGTTTCAGTCGGTGATCTTATAATTTTCTGCATTTGCGCTTGATGTCCTCTCCATAAAGGCTTGTTAATTTTTCATAGAAACTTCCACAGACTACTGTAATACTTTTTACAAAACTTCTGGATTCCTCCTGCGTCAGTTTTTGCTGAGTAGAACTTGCTGACGTTTCGCCAATCATCCTGATGGCTTCTTCTTCAAATGTCGAGTTTATCCTAAACAAACTGCTAATGAAATTCGATTTGAAACCGCAAAAACCTTAAAAAATCAAAACCTCCTAAATCCAATATTGCACAGTCTCAAAGCATTGCCCCGAAATCTCTAAAATCTTATCCTAATCCTAAAAGCAGATAAAGAAAGTGCTACAAGATATTCTTAGAGACAGATCATATCATCAACTTAAAAAAGACCCTACGTTATCTATGAATTGCAACCTTAAATCTTTTCTATCAGACTCCGTGAAAAAATCTGTCATCCCCAATAACTCTAAAATTCTTCATTTCTACGGACTCCCAAAGATCCACAAATCAGGTTTACCCCTTCGACCTATTGTCAGGACCATTGGTTCTCCAACATATAAGGAAAACTGGCAGTTTCGTACTTAATTCCTTTCACTTCATTGAACAATTAAAAAGCGTTACATTAGATACACAAGATATTGTAGATATATTTATGAAAGCCTTTGAGAAGAAAGCTCTCGACACCTTTCATCTAAAACCAAAATTATGGAAACGCTAGGTCGATGATACTTTTGTTATTTGGCCTCATGGTCAAGAAACCCTAGTAGATTTTCTTAGACATATCTCTATATACCCTAACATACGTTTAACCAATGAGGCCGAAAGCAATCTTACATTAGAAGTTCCAAAACAGTATAACGTCAAAACCAGATTTACCACTTGTCCATAAATCTCTCAACAACTTCGGTCCGTCAAAGACAAAATTCCATTTGAGATCCAGGAGTTTACAGCATTTCATGCATATGCGGTAAAGAATACATTGGAGAGACCGGACGAAAAATATTAACTGTGCTCAAAGAATACGAAAGAGCCTTACGAGTAAGACAAATAAAGTCATCAGCTGTTGCCGAACATAATCACGAAACCGAACATAAAATTTTATTCAATAAAACTAAAGTTCTTGCATGTAATCAATTCTCTTACCAACGAAAAATCCGAGCGTCTATAGAATTATATAAAAAAAACTAACAATCTTAACCGCAACTCAGGTCTGTACATGTCAGCAATATGTCAAACAATATATAAGCAGTTACAGAGTAAAACGCGAGCCAGTTTCAGTCAAGCTCTGAAGAAGCCAACAGGATGATTGGCGAAACGACTCAGCAAAAACCGATGCTGGAGGAATCCAGAAGTTTTGTAAAAAAATTACAGTAGCCTGTGGAACTTTCTTTGAAGGCTTAAACCTAACTTGGTTTTCAAAAATTACTTTGTCAGTGTAGGTAAATATTAAATATTATAAAAAAAATTTTAAAAATGTGTTTGGATCCGTAGACTCATGAATTAATTTTAAGTTTTGCGGAGAAACACCCTCAAATAATAAAAAATAACCGGAAGGGAGTCTCAGGACACCACAATTCGCAAAATTGTTGGAACACTTTCACCAATGAATTAAATGCACTTGGCATTCACTATTTTTAATTCCTTATACATAACCTTAAATGTATGTTGGTGTAGGTTGTCACTTTAGTTTTTGAAGCCAGTTAATTTTTGGTAGAGATTAACTGACTGGAAGTCAAAAGCTCAAAGCAAAGCTGTTGAAATTAAAAATATTGTTATCAGGAGTGGAGGAGGGCAATCAGTCAAAACTAAATTAAGTCATGAAAAAAAGGATAATAACACTAATGGGAAATCAGTCCTATATACTAGAGGAATTGAGGTTAAGCTCCTATAACGGAAATAAAATTTCGAGGCTGGTATTTAAATCATTAAAAACCTCAACAGCCTCCAGAAAAACTACTAAACACCTCCACACTCGAACTTATAACTCGCATAAACCAAAAAAAGTACTAAAGGAAGCCAAGTACTGTGAAGAAGAATTTGAAAATATTGTTGATGGTGTGGATAACTTCAATGAAAATATGCTACCACTTGGTGCACTCCCATAGACAATACTCAAAAAACAAATAGCTCATTATACAAAGGTTTAAAGCCTAAAGACAGAAGACGACGAATTAATGATCTTATTACCGTCGTGAAAGACACGAACCATGAAACGCTAACTGTTTTGAAGGATTAGCTGCAATTTAGGAGGAATTATTAGAAATTCAACCTCAAAAAGTAAACTAAAAGTAACCGTATTAAGTGAGGCAGTTTCCAAAATAGCAAACAAAATTGCATAATCTTATATTTAATAATAATTATATTTAAAATAAATCTTCCATATGAACCAAACATGGTGTTATTCATAATTTTGTCTAGCATTAAAAGAGTTAAATTAATACTAGATGATATTGAAAATGTACTTATGATATAAAACTATGACATACATTTGTCAAGAGTTTTAAGACAACTAACTTTTCGATCCTTGGGCTTGATCTTCAATGTCCATTATCACAGTCTAAATACTGGGAACTGTATCCTCTAGTATAAAAAATTAATTAAATTAAAATTACAAAGACAACTAAATTACCGAAAATATGTTTCTACAATATCTTCAAAAAGCCATGTCGATGCCCTCTATAATTATCATGATTGGTATTGTGCAAGTGCAAGATCTTCAAGAATTACATTTTCTAGTACTCCCTGGAGTCTTCCTCTAGCGCGAATATTGTGTACACTTTCACAAGCATTCACAATATTATATATTACATGTTTCGATTGCATTTCTCGATAACACGTGTCTATTGGTATAATAAGCATTTGAAGCATCAGAGAGAGTCCAGGGGACATTAAATATGGTTTTTGGGGATATCCGGAGTCTCCCAGGAGCCATGAATTAAATTAGTATCACCTGAAATAAGATATTATTTAACAACAAATGCAGTTGATATTTTTAAAAGGTCAACTTATGAAACACAGTTTGGAGCTAGTGAAGTGATGGTGTTAAGTATATCTTTTGAAAGGGCTGACCAAACGAATAGTTCCCATTTCATTTTTGGAGCAGGGCAACACCATTTTTTAAAAAATTGCCTTTCTCCATATGATAACATCTTACGCAGCAGTGAAAACTAAACGGTAATAAATGATTTATAGGAAATTTATAGAATTTCCTGAGATTCAACTACTGGCAAACACTAGTATTCTTGTACCTATAAAATGTGGTATTAATCTTGGCCAATTGCTTCTTTTTATAATATATATATATATATATATATATATATATATATATATATATATATATATATATATATATATATATATATATATATATATATATATATATATATATATATATATATATATATATATATATATATATATATATATATATATATATATATATATATATATATATATATATATATATATATATATATATATATATATATATATATATGGTGACACTATATTCCGGGATATCATCCGTTCGCTCGTTGAACTCCGACTGGAATCCTGCAAATCCTGCATCCGACTGGAATCCTGCAGACGTTTCGCCAAAATCTCACTAGGCATCTTCAATGCTCGCGCTCCGAAAACACTTCGAAGTGTCCAGTCGGATGCAGGATTTGCAGGATTCCAGTCGGATGCAGGATTCCAGTCGGAGTTCAACGAGCGAACGGATGATATCCTGGAGTATAGTGTCATCACATTTTTCCATCCGTGAATCAATACGTGAGAATATATATATATATATATATATATATATATATATATATATATATATATATATATATATATATATATATATATATATATATATATATATATATATATATATGTGATGACACTATACTCCGGGATATCATCCGTTCGCTCGTTGAACTCCGACTGGAATCCTGCATCCGACTGGAATTCTGCAAATCCTGCATCCGACTGGAATCCTGCAGACGTTTCGCCAAAATCTCACTTGGCATCTTCAATGCTCGCGCTCCGAAAACACTTCGAACACTCGAAGCGCGAGCATTGAAGATGCCAAGTGAGATTTTGGCGAAACGTCTGCAGGATTCCAGTCGGATGCAGGATTTGCAGAATTCCAGTCGGATGCAGGATTCCAGTCGGAGTTCAACGAGCGAACGGATGATATCCCGGAGTATAGTGTCATCACATTTTTCCATCCGTGAATCAATACGTGAGAATATATATATATATATATATATATATATATATATATATATATATATATATATATATATATATATATATATATATATATATATATATATATATCTTGTTTGTATACATGTTTTGAATTGGTTTGTAAAATTTTTAATAAAAGCTGAATAGCACCAGTGTTTAAGGTCAATTATATTGTAAAAGTTCAATGAGATATTAATGACTGAAATGTGCGATTTCTTAATATTAACATCGAATACAAGAAATTGAAACTGCTCAAGTGTTCCATGCGAGTGCGGAAATGATGATGAAATGATTTTAATATCATTTGCTGTTTAGTAAACGATAAAAATTTGAGTGCAGCTGTAAGTGAGTGATAAAAGAATTTTAAATATCAGAAAGAAAACGAAAAACAAAGTAATGGCGAATTTGAAAATTCTACCAAGAAAAAAGGGGGAAAGTCAGTCCAATTCTCGCAATATCAAAATTATAGTCAAAGTTGTGCATTTCTGAATTTAAATCAATGGCACAGTTAGAATCCGAGCTTTTGTTTTTATACGCCATTTTATGTTCTTTAATGCGTTTCTTAAATATTCTACATGTTTGTCCGGTACAAATTTTGGAACAAGATCCACATTTCAACTTGTAGACTCCGAATTTTTGAGTTTTTCATAATTTAGTTATATTGTTTTTTGAAAATGTCCTATGGTGTTTTCAGTTTTAAAAGCAATATTAGTACCAAATTTAGATAGATGTTTAGAAATTTTCTTGCTAGTTTCTCCTATGTATTTTATTGTTTTATAAATTTTATTTTCCATGTTTAATATAGGATAGATAGAGTTCAGAGTTATTTGAAACTGCTTTTTAGTTATAATCTTATCTAACAAAGTGAGGTCGTAACCATTGTTAAAAGCTATTTGTTTTATAATATTTAATTCTTTTGAAAAAGAACATTTAAGGAACACATTAAAGAACATTTTTTACATAATCATTCAAAAAGCAAAAAACTAAATTTGTTGGAAGCTATGGAGTTAAGTATCGGAATATAGTCGAATTTTGTATTTGATAAAGGCACGGGGTTGACGAAACAGCTGTCATAAGGTATTAAAAACTGTGAAAATTTGAACACTTTTTGTTCTAATTTAATTTGTGTTATATTTATTTGTAATTTAATATGATTAAGTATTGCATTGCAAGTAGGTACTAGCTGAAGCAATCTAAAACATAGCATATTCAAATCCAAAATAGCAAAGCTTGACTAGTAAAGGCTAGTAGCATTAAATGCTTTGCTAAAATCCAAGAGGGCTAGAAGTGTATTTTTTATTTTTTTTATCGCGGTTATGCCTGATTTTATTTAAAATATTCACCAAAACTGTACTATAACCTCGACGAACGCCAGATTGATAACTGTAAATTATGCTGTTTGAAGTTACAAAATGGCAAATTTGGTAAATGAATACTAATTCGTCTGATTTCCTAGAACTCTTTCGGATCTTGCCCAATAGAATTTTTCAAAAATATTTTCCAGAAAACTATACTATATTTAACAATTCAACATAGAATCGAAAATACTGGATAGTCTCTTGCGAGACTATGTTGATATCTGTTGTTTGGTCTTCAAAGTATTTACTATGTTGATAGGCGTTTAAAAGATTTTCTGGCAAACATTTGGTTTTGTTTTTGTTAAGATAAGATGACTCACACTTTTCCAAAAATCTTTGACTTTTTACTTTCAAAAGTGATTCAAATAAGCTATTTTTTCTGGAACTTTATTCTAGTGTTCAAATATGTATTACGAGCTTAGTCTCTCAGACGAACCTCGTGTTGTCAGTTGTCCAAGACGTACGACTTATTTGTTTTTGTTTTTTGTATTTCACGGGAGCATATCTATTAAGAAGTCCCAAAATATTATTGTTAATGTCCTTTATCTTATATAGATATAATATTCCAATTTAACTTTGCGGCATGTGCCGCAAACTAGGTTAAATCAATGTCTTAATAATCCCGTAATTGTATGTATTTATAAACATTTTTTGTTTAGAAAAATTTAATACCGTATTCACAAGATAATGGTCGGCGACTGGCTGTATTGAGCGGAATCCTTAATAATTTACTAAATGAACGCCGAATATTTCGAGATATGGTTTGGCTAACTGCCAGTTTACTTAACAAGTGACAAAAACATTTTTGTTATGTATGTATGCTATCAATCTTGTAAATTTAGGTATCTAATGACCTCCACTGAACAGAATTGGAGTAGTTATGTTCAAGATGCCATAGAAAAAACCGAAAAGAAAATGTGGCCTTCTGATAATCATCAAGATAACGTGCATAAACTTATTATTAGTGTTAAGTCTGCAGACAGTTTTGAAAGAGCCATGGACATTTCTCCACCAAGAAAAAAAATTCACTAATGCATATTAAAATTAGCTAAGCTGAGATAAAATTTGCACCAGAACAGACCTGATTGTCTCCCGACGTCAGCGATGCAACTTCTGACAACAGTGTGCTCCATAAGACTCAACACTGGGTTCTTAGTGTGACTTGAATTATGTATGCTTACAATAGGTTGAAGAGCATACAAGATAGTTAAAACCCCCAAAGTAGTATCAGAAAGGGGTGTACCGGATGATCATTTATAATGTCCCCATTTGGAAAAAAACGTTTAATCCAAAAGTTGTTTAAAAAATAGCAAAACATGTGTTTATATATACATGGTGTTGCAGAAATCAACCACAGATAAAAGTTATACAATTTTTAAATGGAACACCCTATATTCTAGTTGCTGTTCTTCTATAGGAGGGGCGGCATTCTGGACGCCCTCTAGAGTGGTCTGGGGGCACAACGGGCCCATCTGGTGGTCTAAGTGCTTGGACGCCCGCGAGGGCGCCCCCCTTAAATACCAATACCAATAAATACCCTATATTCTACGCTTACTAAATTCTTTTAAGAATTATGCACATTTCTTGTATAATAAGGGCTTTTGCCACACAATGTTGAAAAAATTAACCGAAATGATGCTTATTTAAAAAATGTTTTTTGGGCCTACGAGTCATCGTTTTCAACCACGGTACGATAAATCGAATAAGCACCAGACAGTGGACCACAGTAAATTTCAATTTCAAAAACGTCAAAATGCAAATGTATAGTGTGCTACTTTAAACAACAGGATTGGAAAAGATGAAAAAAAATGGTCATTTAACTCTAAAAGATCGTTTAAACACAACTACCATAGAAAACGAGAGCATCTAAAAACTTGATTAGAATTTCAAATTCTAAATGAAGAATATTCCTAATCTATCACTGCTACTTTAGAAAGATTACGGAGAACATACGTCAGATTTGTAAAACTAAATCACCATATATTGTATTATACCTATCCAAATTATAAGTTCTACAATATTTTTTTATGTTGCGTTTCAGTTAACAAATATTTCGAATACTATTGAAATTGGGTATAATATATAATTAGGTATTAGGATATACTAAAACACGTAATGTTCTCTTCGTTCTAGTTGAAACGTGCAATCAGGGGTTCAAAACACGTAGGACCCTTTGAACCAATTTAGCCCTCTGTTTTTAAAACATGTCTCTAAAACTCATTGCTTTTCCCTTTCTAGACAAGACATAATAAAAAGAATGCAAGTTTTGCTAAATCTGTAACTGGTAACTGTCATTGTCAGATTTATAAATTCTAAAATAGTATTTTATTTTTGAATGTTGATTTTATGTTTAAAGCGCATATATCTCAAAAACTATTGGATTTGGGTATAGGATATTATACAAGAAACAACAAGAATAGTGTTCACTGTACTTTTATCTATAGATTATTTCTGGGACGCCCTGTATATATAAAAATATATCTTGCAAATAGCTTACCATTTTTTGAACAACTTTTGAATTTGACTTTTCTTTCCCAATTTTTCGTTTTTAGTTCCAACAATATATTCCCAAGTTGTGGTCGCAATGCATTCGAAGAAGTACTTGATCGCTGTATCATACAATAATCCAACAGAATGCTTAACTATCGCCTGGTTATTCCCTAGATAACATTGTTACATACTGGTTCAGATTTTCTGTAGGACGAATACGGAAAAGATTTATTTCTTTGTAAAGAAAAGCACGCTCTTGACGATTTGTGCAGTGGTTATGAGAAATGCGTATGGCAATAAATGCGATAGCTGATATAAGCGATCTATTAAAATTAACACATTAAATTCTCGATCGTCAGTCAAACTCTCGGCGCCAATGAATAATGTTTTATAATGTTATATCAGTTTCCAATGACTCACCGACTGCAGTAATATAGTGCACGTTCGGTGTAGTAGAAAAGCTGTACTCGAGCAGTTTATAATATTCGAAAAAATAGTTTGTTCTCAGCTACAATTAGTCATTTATTTTCATATTTTATGCTATTATTTTTGGGATATTCAAATGTTTCATTAAAATTTTGAAGTCACTCTTGACTTCCGGATATTGAGAAAAAGTTTGCAAATACATTCTCCGTGGAACTTTTTGGGCTTCACTTGCCACTGAAAGCCACTGAGATCTCGGCGATAACCTTAAGAATTGCTTGTTTCGGTGTCTTGTAGACTGTAACAAATATAGACTTCAGCCAATCTACAGAAATTCTTCCAACTTTATATAAACTTAGAGTTAAAGAAGGCTGTGATCAGCTTCAATGTTTCCGCATCCGTATTTGGTCCGGTCCTTCTGCTTTATTGTTTTGGTGAAGCTCGACAGCATATCTCACTTCGTCTTTCGTGATATAAGGATTTATCTCTCTCTTAAATCATCACCTTGGGGTTGTTGGTCAGGCCGCATGCAGTTGAAAAAGACATCCACAAACTCCTTCCATCGTTTCAGCCTTCCCTCTACTCCCACTAGGATGTTATTATCATCTTTCTTAAGAATACTGCGACTCCGCTTACGGTGTGTGTTTGTACACTCTTTAATCTTCTTATGGAGATTAAATAGATCGTGTTTACCTTACAGCTCCTATATTTTTCCGCCAGCCAATTCTCTTCTGCTCCCCGTAACTCTGTTCTCACTGTCTTATCCCTGTGCTGGCCATCCGTTCTGTCCTTCTGCTTCCTTCTTTCGTTCATAAGTTTAAGGATTTGCTGAGAAATTGAACATTTTGAAGTCCCCTCGGATGCAAAAGCCCCAGCTGTACTTTCTCTATTGCATCAATGTGACCTCTATAAATGGGATACCATACCCTAAACGCATATTTCCACCTATATCTAATCATTGAGTTGAATTAAGTCGTAAGACTTTGTAATTTGATAACAGTACTACAATTTCTATTAATAAAAGTTCAAATTTAGAATCAGTTAAACTTAGTTTATTACCAGTGTACAATTTCTGGAAAGTTCTCAGAGGCAGATGGAGTCAGCAATACTAAAATACTAAAAAGCTCTGCGACATCATTAAGAAACGTCGAGAATAGCACATAAAGGGTCAAGATAAGATCTTTGTGGCACCCCTGAGGCGTAACCATTGTATGAAACGTATCACTTCCTGTCCCGGAGTAGCGATCCTAGCAGTGGAATGAAAATTCTATTGAAACCTTTATTAAATAATTTTGACCATGGTCCTATAATCAACTCTGTTAAAGATCTTTGATAAAGAAAATAAGAACTAAAAGTTCAGATTTTCACGAAATTTTATATTTTGACATGACAATTGTTTCGACAACACCGTGTCCGAACTGGTATTGTCGAAACAATTGTCATGTCAAAATATAAAATTTCGTGAAAATCTGAACTTTTAGTTCTTATTTATTTTGATAAATGGATTTTCATCAAGTAAAAGCCACCTCAGTTCAACGGTGATAGGCACGATCCTTGCGGGGTACCTCTGCCTACATATTGAGGGCTAGATTTCGAACCGCCGATCACAACCTGCTGTACTCTCTCGGAGAGGTAAGATTAAGCCCATGATTTTGCTGGACCTCTAATGCCCATATTTTCCAGTTGTTTTAAGAGCAGGCTGTGATCGGCAGTGTCGAATGCGCGGCTCAAATTAAAAAATAAGCCCAATGTGGCTGTTTTGTTATTAAGGCCATTGTAGATATGCTCCAGAACACAGTCCAGAGCGGTACTTGTGGAGCGGTTGGCTCTGAATCCGTTCTGAGCGTCAGAAATCAAAGAGTATTTTTTAAGGAACCTCTGCAGTCTGTCATTATAAGAGGACTCAAAAATTTTTGCCGCTTGACATTGAAGAGCTACCGGGCGGTAGTCCTCTATGTTGGTTTTATTGCCTTTGTTTTTAAAAATAGGTACGATTTTTGAGTTTTTTAAGACCTGTGGATACTTGCCCTGAAGGAAGCTCAAATTGACTAAATATGATAGAATAGGAGCTATAATATCTTTAATAGAGATTAACAAAGTGCCCGGTATTTCGTCGATTCCAGATACATACTTTTCTAATTCCTTGTGTTATCTCTACTGTTTTAGTAGGGTAGAGAAACATCAAGCTTGAGTGTATTTTAATATCAGGCGTTAGATTTTGAGGTTGCTTGCTATTGTTAGCAAGATCAGCAAAATATTTGTTAAAAATTTCACAGATTTTGTATCCGTCTTGTAGTGTTTCTACCACCAACGGTTATGTTGGTTATAGAAGAGGATTTACTTTTATGGTTGCTATTTTCCCTGACTATTGCCCAACTTTCCCTACTTATATTATCAGATTTTATTAACCTTAAATTTTGATGAGTTTTCTTTGTGTGTTTAAGTTTTTTGTTGTAATGGGATTTAAGTCCTTTGTATTTTTTATCATATAGATCATTTTTTATTCTTTTGTTTATTTGATGCATCTCGTGTACCTCACGACTCAGCTCTCTTAATTCTCTACTAACCCAATTGGTTTTTTGGAATGGAAAACTTGACATAAATATTTGTTTCAGTTTTTCGTAAAAAGTGTTAAATTTTTTAGCTAAGTCGTCAGATTGAATATCGTAGAGCAAATTATTCCAATCTGTGTTGGATACCATATCTATAAAAGAATTTACATTATTTTCGCTAAACTTTCTGAAAAAGCGTTCTGTACAATTATTATGACAGTAGTTATTATTCGTTACTTGACCATCCCCCGTCCCCCGGGGGAGATTTTGTGATTGCAAATTTACAGATTCCCAAGCAACCGAAAAAAAAAAATAGTTTGACCATTCTACGAGAGATGTCGCCGCCCATTAAGAGCTCAGGTTTCGATCGCCAGATGTCACCCTTAAAGGGGGGTAGGGGGTATTTTTCGCGTTAGTGCCTTTTTGGCAATTTCGCCCCGCTAGGGGTAGTTTTTGCGTTAGTGCCTTTTTGTTTTGACGTATTTTTGAGCGAGGTGAAAAAAGCGACCGGTGTGTCGCGCGCGGTCGGGGGATTCGAACCTCGAACCCCGCGCGCTACGTTGGTCGAGCCTAGCCGAGCCTAGCCGACGACGATTTCGCGGCGGCGGCGACGATAAGAGAATTCAACTAATAAAAGGTCGTCGAGGTAGTATTGACATCCGATATGTTTAAATTTGTTAATCAGGGAAATATTAGAAATGCGCGAATTCAATAAACACGTTTTTATTAACTTACAATGTATCTGATAACGATAAAAAACATAATACGTAAATAAAGCATTTATATTCCATATTTGCTAATGTGATGAAATTTTGTTTAAATTCATCAAGTGTGACCCCGAGGTTAGCTACTTTGTGCGAAATTGCATTGTTCTGGTTCCGCATAAATATAATAAAAGGTTGTCGAGGTCGCGTAAAATGTAATTAAATTAAATAAATGTGCACCGATAAAATTTATGATGTAACATTTTTATGAAGTATCGCTAACAAATGGCAAGTTGAGTTAGCCAGGTCCCTTTTTTGACTTAAAGTAATTTGGTGGTGTATATTGTTTTGCGGTCAGACAGAAACAAATTATAGAGCAGTATATGTTTAGGAATTAAATGAAAAATGACATAAACCAAATACGTGTTACTAATAAAATTATTTATTGATTATATATATTTACATCTCGGTTATGTATATTTACATTTCGGTATAAATTCATAGCTTTAAAAAGACTGTGCCTTTTTGACATAATTTTTTCAATATCTTCTCTTTCCAGAAACATTTGCGACCGTCCATTTTTTAATAGCCTCAAATCACAAAGCTCTTCTTCGTTCCAATACATCACCTCTATGTCGTCACCGATGTGTGCTGAAACGTCGTTCCACTTTAGATGTTCTCCTACTTCTTCGTTTAGAAAATTGAGAAAATCCAAGAACTCTTCTAGTTTAAAATCCGTATGTTCGTCTCTGCTGGTGAAACGAACGCCAGTGTTGTAAATTTCAAATAGCATATTTTCGTCAATCCTAACAACATCAGTGGCCATTTTAATTTTTTTTGGCTGCGTTAAGTACACTTTTTGAGTCACAGTCGATTTAAGAGTTTTGGAATATATGCGAACAATTTATACATCCACATATCCCTACTTGCGAAGATGGGCGGAGCAATGAATTTTTGTCAACTTGTATAAGCACTTTGATAGTAATAGGAAACAAGCACCCGTAACTAGATACAGTAGAATCAAAACCTTTTGGAAGTCTGTCCCAAAATTTTCCTCCTTATCACTACGATAGCTGCTATTATTGAAAGCAATCGTTTGCCATTCGCCGTGGTCGCCGAAACTGCGATCAAAGAAAACCAAACGGACTTTGTAATTTAGATACTGAGCGGTAACGTTTGGTAACCTTGCTCCAAAAATGTGTAGCTTATCGTTACCGTTAACTGTCATGGGATACAGCTGACTCCATTCTTCCGGCCAAACGCCACTGATATTGTTATTTTTAAAACAAACGTTCGCTTCGATAACCCCATTGGGTTTATTTAAGTAGAACATATTTTGCACTACCGCTGTTAATAAAACATATTGAGCACTTAACAAAGCCATGTTTCTCACTATATTGAGGCGATTTAAATCAATGAACTACTTTTTATAACACTCAAACAAAGCGGACATTTATTTTGTGGAGGCACGGGTCCGTCGATATGAGTTCTACTATCCGATCGATTATAGTGAATAAAACAAGGCAAATGAGTCTGCAGGTCGAAATTGTTTTTCTGCTTGTCGGATAACCTATGCCACATAGCCAGCAAGTCGTAGGATTTCACGTATTTGATTAGGTATTCCGCGGGAAGCTCATCGACGTTGCTTATGGGGCGATTCATCACTTAACACTTGAGAATTAATTTTGATTTGCTCGCTTTGCGTTAGTCTGTTTTATATGTTGCCGCTCAAAATAAAATTGCAAATTTTGAAAGCACATCTTTTTATTGTCATTTTCATATAGGAATTTTAGCATATAACCAATTGAATAATAATACAGAGTTTCGTAAGGCACACATGCGTAATCCACCATTCATATGAAAGGTGCACTGAGGTCGATCCAATTCAAATTTGAGCGGTATAAGCCAACTGTCGTCGAATTTTTCGATATTAACAATCAAAGGAAGGTGTAGCTGTAGTTGTTGGATCTTCGAAGTCAAAAAATCAATTTTCGGTTGCCCTCTGAGGTATATAATGTCCGCGGTTTTAACCAAACGCCTAACCAATTCGTCGATAAAGTTATAGTCTATAAGACCTGTACTATATTTTAATCCGTGGTGAAAACGCTCGAGCCAACGTACGCTTCGCTTATCAGCATGAGTCAACGTTAAAAAATCTCTCGGCGGCTTCATTATGTAGTGGGCCATTTGATTTCCGTTGTAAATTGCAATTTCTTTAGCGACGAAACCTTCACCGTCCTTCAGATTAAACCCTTGTATATCTAGTGCCACGATCCGCATGATGACAACTGTCAAAAATGTATTGTTTCGCCTGATATTTATGGCAAATTTTTTGAACATCTGCGAATCGGGTTTTTAAAATCCGTTACATTTGTTTTACTATTTTAGTTAGCGGATTGTAACTAAATACTTTGTCATGTAAAATGAGACAATAAACCGATGTATCCTTCTTGATATTAGCGCTAGTTTCAAATTCAATTCGCATTACCACGGAACCAGTTTGTAGAGACTCTCTTTAATGAGAACAATCGATGTGTGTAATGGGACATTTTTCTTTGAAATGCTGCGGTGTGAAAATTGGCTCAATGGACGTCCCGTAATAAGAGTGTCTAAAATTAGCAAACATATCATACAGAGTCGAATACTTGTTTTCTTTAAAATTTAGGTTTAAATCATGGTACGGATATCGTTCCGAATTTAAAAATACTTTTATATTAGTTAAATCGACGTCATCAAATTGACTCATATCCTTTTCTACTCGACCTTTCCTATTTTCGTGGAAGGCGATAATGATATGACGCGGAGTTTCTAGTTTATTTGTTGTTTTCACGGGCCACGTGTGAGTTGTGGTTTCAGGCAGAGATGAATATTCATTAATTTCCCAAGATCTGAAACCGATTGTTATCTCTTTATTAGACTCCATGATTTTCGTTAAAACAAGTTCTTCTGCAATATTTGTCATTATTTTTGGGATTTTCCAATATATCTTTTTAAGCGAAACTTTAGGTATTTCGGGAGTTGTGGTTTTTGGTTCATTGTCGTCTAAAAAAAGGACCGCATCTAAATCGTTGCTGGCTCGTATTAAAACTAACTCCTACTTCATATTCAATACAATTTTTTGATAATCTTCGAAGAATCTTGATAGCATTTTCAACGGAATAGAGATGTTAAATTTTCCGTGATCGTCGACCATAATTCTGTCACTTGCATTTCGATTGGGAAACCATCCTGCATTTTGAAGTTTTATACTTTAGTTGGTATTATAGGAAAGATATGCTTTTAATGTTGATGCCAAACCAACGTTCCTGACTGCGTCCAAGGTGACGCCATTAAGTTCGTACCGGATCTCTCTAAAGAGAAAAGCAATTCCATTGTTAATAAACCTTAATTTTCCAGTATACTTGTCATCTTCAGTAGTAAGGACCCCCTCGATGTACAACACACTTTCACAGGGTAAAGTGAAGGAATCTAGTTCCTGAATTGGTATGCGTATTTCGTCGTTATAGTCGAATTTTGAAGACACGAATGGTTGATAAGTATGAAACTCTGAACTTACGATGGAGTTGTCGATATAGAGTTTTTCGTTAACATCTAAAATTGTCATTTTAAGAGCACTTGGAATCCCAATGATTTCAAAAAGGTGCGGTTTGTACGTGTTAAACGTTGGCCGTTTCTAATGGCACTGGATTTGCAAACGATATTTCTCTTTTTATAGTATTTTTTTTGTGATTGTACTGTAACCACTGATGGTTCTCTTATAAAAGTCCTGTTATATCTGGTAACCATTATTGCTTTTTAAATGCAACCTCACTGTTATCGTTTCGTTTCTAAAATTAATAAGATCTCCGTCTTGGTCGATGATTTTTATAGTGATATTATTAATTGTCTTAACACTGATTGGAAAATAAAGTAGAGGTAGGGGCGACTCGACTATTTTATACCCAGGAGCTACAGCCAGAAAAAACTGATGTATTATGTGAACCGGTTTACCATTACTGTATGAGCCAACACATATATTACAATCGACGCAAATAGCATTGACTTTATTAATATTTACTACTTCATCCGACTGTTCTGTAGTCGATGCTTCAACTACTCGCTTTTTAAATCCAAGCAGTTGACCTATGGAATTATTCGAGGAAAAGTCAATTCGTTTAGAACAAAAAATTGAACTCTTTAAAGTGTTCGAATTTGATTCCAGAATAAAATCGACCTTCTCTTTAAATATCTTTTTCACTTGGTTTTTGACGTATTTCTCGATATCTGTTAAATCGTACGTTCCCTCTGGAATAGTTATAACTTTCTCTCCTATATGTAACTTGTTATTACCGGGTTCAATATTTGGTATGCTCATGTACGTCTCGAAATCTGCTAGTCCCAAAAAGTATTCCTTATCATCATCTAAATAAATTGGCGGATTGAAATCGGCGGATAATATAGAAGTTTTCCCACTTATGGAAATCGTAGTGGACATTACGATCTAAATTAATCACTGACGTTTCACTTTAACGGCATGTTATTATATAGAAATTTTAGTGACAGATGTCCGCAATTGTAAGAACTGGACTTTTGTTTGGTTTCATAAGTGTAATATATGCTAACATTTCCGTTAGAATTAAGATATTTAACTAATTCTACAGGCGGTTTCAAATTTCCGTAACCATCAAAGTAGAAAGCCTTAGTTTTGTCCTTTATGTAGCTAACCCAATGAGTTCCCTGGTTTTTCTCACTATCCAAGTTAACAATTCCGCATTCTTCAATTTTAATTTTTCGCGGTAAATTATCACGCATAAAAACGCCCCTGAAATGCGGAATTTCTAGTATTTTTGCATATTTTTCCAGATCGAAATTTGTCAAAGCTCTTCGAGGTAAATTTATTTGGACTTTTTTTTTCTCTTTTGGGTATTTTTCTCCTTCGACACAACACCGCCCTTATATGGTTTAATATAAAGACCTTTTCCTTCACTTCTACTGTTTTTAAACGGTTTTACGTATAGTCCTTTGCCTTGGGCTTCGATGGCTCTGTTATGACGTTCTTGTTCTGCCAACTGCTCTTTGGCCGCTTTAGCATCGTTTACTGCTTTCGCGATACCTGCCGCTCCTCCGCCTAGTGCGCCAAGTGCTCCCAATATCGGTAGTAAAAGAGGTAAAAATCCACCAATTTTATTAGGTGTTTTTATAATACGCTTTTTTTTGCTCGCTTTCATTTTGCTTGCTTTTTTAGCACCCATTCCCAATTTTCGCTTTCCTTTCATTACACCTGTTATGCCTAAAGCGGCTGTTTTTTCTCCAAACGAAGAGTCCTTTGCTTTAACCCTCTGCCAAGCTTTATCTTCTAAGATCTTGTCTGCTTCGTGTCTCTTTGTTAAATTGTTAGACTGAGAGTATGCTATATCGTGCTCTTTACAAGCAGCGTCTAAGGGATTTATACCTGGATCACCTCTATTTATTCTCTTTTGTAAATGAGTACCCGGTCCGCAGAATTGGTGACCAGGAATATGCAGTTAGATAGGAAGTTTGTTTATAAGTTTATTTACCAATCCTGAACCTTTCGCCCTGTTTCGATGTACAATCATGAGAGTGTTAGGAAATACTGTTTAAATATTTAGGAATTATGCTATAAATACTTTTGCAGGTTCTTGTTAATGTCTCAGTCGAAATGAAAGTTGTTAAACAAGCCTTTTCTTTACCCGTAAAAAACCATGACGCAAGCTTGGTCCGCGAATTTCAAAAGCACGGCGATCTCTTTGGAGGTAGTTGCAAGAGGGCACTAATTGTAGGACCCTCAAATTCGGGTAAGACCAACGTCATGTTATCATTGCTCGAACATCCTAATGGAATTAGATTTGAAAACGTTTACTTATATTCCAAATCCCTGCAACAGCCAAAATACGTGTATTTGAGAGAATTGCTAAAGCCTTTACAAGAGATTGGTTTTTTTGAGTTTGAGATCGATGAGAATATCGTTTCTCCTCAGGAAATTAAACCCAATTCTGTTATAATATTTGATGATATTCCTTGTCACGACCAAAGTGTCATTAGAGATTATTTCACTCACGGTAGGCATAAAAACACCGATTGTTTCTTTATTTTTCAAGGATATTCTTCTATACTCAAGCGACTTATCAGGGAAAACGCCAACCTTCTGATTTTATTCAAGCAAGACATGATGAGTTTAAAGCATATATATAACGATCACTGTATGTTGGACATGTCATTTGAACAGTTTAGAAATATCTGTGTGTACTGCTGGAACGAACCTTATAATTTTCTTGTGATTGACAAAGATTGTGAGTTAGATAAGGGCAGATATAGGAAAAACTTCGATTCCTTCATTTATATATAATATCCCAAAATGGATAAACGCCTAGCGACGGAGCTAATAAAATCAAGAAACGCAGTTAGAAAAAAATATCAAAGGCTAAAACAAGCCGCAAGTGAATCCCAGACGCAACTCGAACAAACCTATAAACCGATAACTCAGCCTCTGCAGCAATTAATTTCATCAATAAATAAAACGGATATCAAACAAGAGCCGTTTGAAGAAAAAGAAAATATTAAACATGAAGTGTTAACCTCGACGCCTACCAAAATAAAGGAGAAAAGAACCGGAAAAACCCCAATCTTACCTTCAGAATTGCCCTCATTTTTTGATACCTCCTTTCCGTCGATCCAACAACAAAGCAATGTTGTAGCTGAAAGTACGGGTCTTTCGGACAGCGATACTACGTTGGGAAATCTGTCAGATATTTTAGAACAAACTAAGCAAGCTATACAGGATTACGTCGACACTCCCGCTTACGAGCAATGGTTGAATGACTGATAAATTACCACGAACATACATTGATGACAGCGTAAAAGATACCCAACATATATTTGACCATAATTATGGTATCGTTCATGACATAGAAAATGATAAATTTTTTCTGGGCTTAACCCAAAAAGCTGTGGAAATTGTCGGTAAAGATGTGAAGGTACAAGGTATTACATACCCTGGGACTGTGGGTTTGTATGAGTTACTTTTCAAGAAGGTGCCGGTCGGTTTCAAATCGCAAGATCTAGATAATTATATGGATATACTGAAAAGAACAAACGCGTATCGGAGAAACCATAATCCTAATGAACAAGTGCAAGGAAATGCATCATATAAATATATAAATATAATTGGACCTTATTTACAGGAGCGAGGAATAACAAAAACAAAAAACCCAGTGAGACGACTAGCTGACGCATTTTCTAAAGTGCCTCCGCCTTATAGGACAATCAAAACTGGGACGGGGCTAACTTTAAAATCAAATAAAGAAAATACAGATTATATTTATTGGGATAATGTTAACGAGCTTGTCGATAGATTAAGACTGTTATTGGCATCTACTGCTGCGGGGCACACGGGACATGAGAACGAAATAGCTTCAATTATTGAAGAACTAAGAGAGGGAAAAGTTATCTTATAAAATAAGCACGACTGAGAGTTAGAAAATTATTTGAGTAACAACCGCTGTCATGACTATTAATAAATTTGGTACACACATTAATCACCACCTTAACGAGAAATACGATAATTCAATGAAAGAGTTGGAAAAACATTTATCCAAAATAGAAGAGCTTGAGAAGACATTTAAGAGCTATCAGGCAGATATCAATTCCCAACTTAATAAACTTTTGCCACAATAAAACCGATATACACAATGGGTGAACAAATACAATACGAGTTTGGACCAAATAAATCAGTTAGCGACAACAACTAATGAATGATTTAAAATGGTGTTTAATTCAAATTGACGGGCAATCGACAAAGTAATGAGCAGTGAGAAAGCACAACTCGTCCGAGAGCTGCACAAGCCGGCACGCAGAAATTACGCGCGTCGCAGAACTATATTACGAGGGCTGGATGATTTGTGGCAAGCGGATTTGGCTCAGCTAGACCGATATGCGAAACAAAATAAAAACTTTAAATTCATACTAGTCGTGATCGATTGCTTTTCAAAATACGTGTGGTGTCGACCGTTAAAAACAAAAACCGGTGTTGAAGTTACCAAAGCGTTTACCCAAATTCTCAAAGAAGGACGCCGGCCGCAAAATCTGCAAACTGATCTCGGCAAAGAGTTTTATAATATCCATTTTAAAAAAATGACGGGTAGGTTTGACATAAATCACTACAGTACATATAGCAACGTGAAAGCTGCCGTAGCCGAGAGAGTTATACGTACTCTCAAGGAAAAATTATGTAGATATTTTTCGTTAAACGGCACCTACAAATGGATAGATGTTTTATCCTCTGTTGTCGAAAAATATAACAGTAGCGTGCACAGGACCACCGGAATGAAACCTAAAGAAGTGAACAAAGATAACGCGCCTAGTTTGCTGAAATCAGCGTACAGTCACTTGAAAATTGTAGGACCATCTAAACTTAAACTGGACGACGTTGTAAGAATCAGCAAGACCAAGCACGCGTTTAGCAAAGGTTATACTCCCAACTGGACCACGGAATTGTTTAAAATCGTAAAAGTGCAGATTACAAATCCGGTAACTTATCTGTTGGAAGATATGAAGGGTAAGCCTGTAATGGGCGCTTTTTACCAGGAAGAATTGCAGAAAACCGTTAACCCTGACGTCTATCTCGTCGAAAAGGTGTTGCGCAAACGAGGAAATAAGGTTCTCGTGCGCTGGTTGGGCTTGGACAAGTCACATGATTCATGGATCGACACCGCGAATATCCTATAAATTTCTTCTATTATTTTTGATTTTGTGAGCGTCCGAGACAGACATGGAACAAATTGTGTTGCCGGATAATTTTTTAAATTTATTGCAAGAGAATGGTTTGATGGGTCCACCGCCTTCGCAGCCACCAACAGATATTCCAAAACGTAAGCGTACTGCTGCAAATTCACGAGTTAAGAAAATAAAAATTGAATCTCTACCGCAAGCACAAGGAGAATGGTTCGAGGCGTTCAAAGATAACAACGAAAAAAGGGTAGTTTGTGAGGCGTTCAATTTGAAAAACAATTTGGAAAATCAGCTGATGCAATGTGAAGAAGGTATCCAGCAGCTCGAAACTCAGATAGCAGTTGTTCAGGCCGATCTCCAAATACTGCGCTTACGTGCGGAAGAATACAAAGCAAAAATCGGATATTTCCAAAATTTGGCTCCAGGACATATTGTATAAAAATGAAAAAATATTCAGTAACTGTATTTTGATATAAAAATAAAATCGCGTTAAAATATTTTCATTTTATTTCAAATGTTAGCCAGGACGCTTTTGGTCAGATTTAAATTAGGTCTAAAATATCTATGGAACAGCTCTCGAACAGGTCTAGGACAGCCTTAAACAGGCCCAAAACCTCTACGGAACAGGTTTCGACAGGTCCGACACAGATATGGACCATTTTGCTTCTTTGAACAGGAATGTTTATTTCGCATTGCGATCGAACAATTATTTTTGGTGACGCAAAGTATAACATACTGACAAAATGAAATTACGGAGTGTCTATATATATATATATATATATATATATATATATATATATATATATATATATATATATATATATATATATATATATATATATATATATATATATATATATATATATATATATATATATATATATATATATATATATATATATATATATATATATATATATATATATATATATATATATATAAGATTTTTTTTTTTGCGTTTTTGTTCGCGTCGAAGGAAATGCGACGATAAACTCGATGTCGAAGGAAACGCATGCGGTAAGAATATCAAACGTTTCGATTAAACCATTTCTTGTGTCGCAGGAAAACACCTATGCCGTTCCTAAGCGGTCTAATATGAAAGTCTCGTTTAAAACATTTTTTTTTGCGGCGAAGGCAGGCGACGCGATGATCTCACCCGCCAAAGTTTAGTTTAAACATTTCGCAAAGCGATGATGTCATGCATCCGCTGCCGCACACCGGCGACGCGGCGGGCGATGATATCAGCCAGTTGTCAAACGCGACGGCGGCGGTACGCCTGAGTCATCGCACACAATCGCGCTGCAATTTACATTCACGCCGCGACAAACGGTCGAGTTTCGAAGCGAAGCGGCCCCATACGACGACGGTTTGGTTAGGTTAGGTCGCTAACTACGACCAATTTTATCAGCGGGTCGCGTTATATTGCGCAATTCTCGCCAACACAAATCTTAATTATTCTGAAGGAACGTTCTCGAATGTAATTTTAAATTCATTACCCCAGAAAAATTGGCTTAATTAACAAGTGACCGCCGCCATAGTGAGACTTCATTTTTTGGATTTTTGTTTGTGTTTCACCACTTAAAAAAGGTAAGTGTCAAGTAGAGATCTGAAACAGTTGGAGAGTGAGACGCCTATTCCTCGCAGCAAATAAAAATGTTCACCTGCGAATATTGCAACCGCTCGTTCAGCCGTAAAGACCACCTGGCGAGGCAGGGGGACTGTCGCGCAGCAGTACAAATTTGTGACGTTTGCGGCGGGATATACAAATCCGAGGGGGCTCTCCGACGCCATAAACGCGAGAAGCATGAGGTTCCCAAGGCGAAAAGACCCGCCGCCGCCTCTATTGCTGCAGACGAACCCAAGCGCCCGAGACTTGACCTACTGGAAGGTAAGGATTTTTGATTTTATATCCCAAACAATTCTCATATTGTATTTTATAGCTTCGACATCATCATCATCATCACCATCATCCACGCGCCATTGTACGCAGTGTAACTTGACCATTCCTGCAATGAGATGGCAAGGACACTTGCGTACTTTGGCTCACCGCCAAAAATGCAGCGTGGTGCAGGAGCCAGGAGTAGAAATGATACAGACCTCCTTCCGTAACCGCATAGTTACATACCGTCTGACGTCCACCGTTAACCCTACCGACGTTAAGGGCTTCTTGGACCACCTTAGGTCCAAAATCCTTACGTTGGTAGAGTCGAACGTCCGACGCTACGGCAACGTAAAAGTCGGTATGGAGCTATTCGGAAACTTCCTCTTGCAGACGAAGGAACAAGAGGAGGTCAAGTCCTTCAATACCAAATATCGGCTGGTGAGCGGAAACACCGATCTGGAGGAGCTATACGTCCAGTTCGTCGACATCTTGGCTACCAAAGCTACCGAGTTTCAGGAAAGGGACAGCGGTATGATTCATAAAAATGTATATTTCCGAACTAATTTCTTTCTCTTTTTTACAGGCTGGGCGTTGCAGGAACTCCTCCATTTAGAAATAGGGATTAACAAGTACAATCCCCTAAGGGCGTCGTCCTATGTTAGCCTGCCCAAGGAAATCGAAGCCAAAAAAGCTGTTTTGAACTTGCAAAATACGGACGAAAAATGCTTTATGTGGTTGATCTTGGCTGCTCTTCACCCAATTCACTGGACAAATAACGCTAATAGGGTCAGTAACTATGTAGAATTTCAGAACGAGCTGGATTTTACAGGTATCGATTTTCCCGTTAAACTTAAGGACATATCCACTTTTGAACGACTTAATGAAATTTCGGTCAATGTCTATGGCCTCGAGAGAGTCTATAACAAAGTCCGTAATGATGTTGAGGTCGTTGGTCCTTTGCATTTTACTGAATCTCGTAAAGAGAGACATGTAAACCTCTTATTAATTAGTAATGACCATGGAGAAAATCATTATTGTTTAATAAGAAGTATGTCTCGGTTGGTTTCAAAACAATTAACTAAAAGGTCCACTACAAAGTTTTTATGCGATGGGTGTTTGGTTTATTTTTATAACGAAGAAAAACTAAAGCGTCATAAAGAACACGACTGCACTCACATTTCCATCAAACTTCCGACCACCGAATTGCGCCAGGATAAATACGGTAAAGATGTTCCCGCGAATAAGCTGAAATTTGAAGAATTTGAAAAGAAATTAAAAGTTCCTTTTGTTGTGTACGCGGACTTTGAAACAGTCATGACTCCTTTACAGGTGGAAGGCGAACCGAATCCCGATAAATCGTTTACCGTCAAAACTCATATTCACGAGCCTTACTCTTTCGCCTACTATGTCAAATGTGACTTTGACGATTCCCAGTCTACTTTTAAACAGTACAGAGGTCGGGGCGCACACAAAATTTTCATTGAATGGTTGGAGAGCGACTGCAAAGCGCTCTACAACAAGTTCATGAAAACTTCCGTGCCCATGACCACTCTATCGTTTGAACAAGAGACCGGCTTTCGAAACGCTCCGGCTTGTCACATTTGCGAGAAGCCATTTAATGCAGAGGACGAAAAAGTAAGGGATCATTGTCATATGACGGGCGAATTTCGGGGTGCGGCTCACTCCACTTGCAACTTGAATTTCAAAGTTCCGCGGCACATCCCTGTCTTTTTTCACCATTTAGGTTTCGACAGTCATCTATTTGTAAAATTTATGGCTGAAGAAGGGGAAAAGATCGATGTCATCGCCCAAAACAAGGAACGTTACATTTCCTTTACGAAACATGTCCTAGTCGATAACATTGAGTCGGAGAAAGGAGGCAAAGGGAAAAGGGTATTTTTAAAACTCCGATTTTTAGATTCATTTCGATTTATGGCATCCAGTTTGGACAGATTGAGTCGAAATTTGAACGATAGTCAGTGTCGGGAAGTCAAAAAATTTTTTAAAAATGAACAAGAATTTCAACTTATTCGACAGAAGGGCGTTTTTCCATATACGTATCTAGATTCTTTTTCAAAATTAGACGAAACCAAACTGCCATCGCACGAGGACTTTTATGACTCCATGCGAAAGAACAACATAACCAGGGAGGATTACAAGCGTGCCTGGACTGTGTGGAATTTGTTCAAATGTAAAACTTTAGGCGAATATTCAGATATTTATTTAAAATCCGACGTTTTACTTTTAGCCGATATTTTTGAAAACTTCAGAGAGGTGTGTCTGAAAACGTACGGTCTGGACCCGAGTCAGTTTTATACGACACCGGGTCTATCATGGACGAGCGCCCTTAAGGCGACAAAGGTCGAACTGGACCTGTTGACCGACGTGGACATGATACACTTCTTGAAGCACGGTATCCGCGGAGGAGTCAGTCAGTGTAGTGTGAGAAAGGCCGCGGCTAATAATAAATTTTTACCTAATTACGACCCTTCCAAACCTACCTCTTACGTCATGTACTTGGACGCTACCAATTTATACGGGGCGGCCATGTCACAATACCTCCCAACGGGAAACTTCGAGTGGTTGGAGGAGGGCAAAATTCAAAATTTGGATATTACGCATATCCCCAACGATTCACCTAGGGGCTATATTTTCGAAGTAGATTTGGACTATCCGGAAGTGCTGCATGACGCACACAACGAACTGCCTTTTTGCCCGGAATCCATCGTTTCGCCAATCGCGAAAACCAAATTGAGAAAACTTATTCCAAATTTAAACAATAAACGTAATTATGTATTGCATTATAGGAATCTGCAACAGGCTTTAAGCAACGGTTTAAAGCTTGTTCGCATCCATCGCGTTCTTGTTTTCGATCAATCTCCCTGGCTAAAACAATACATAGACTTGAATACGGCGATGCGTAATACAGCTAAAAATAAGTTTGAAAAAGATTTTTTCAAACTTATGAATAACACTGTGTTTGGAAAAACGATGGAAAATGTGGACAAAAGGGTGGACGTGCGGCTCGTTTCCCATTGGGAAAATATTGGGAAAAGGTTGGGGGCAGAGGCGTTAATCGCGAGACCTAATTTTAAAAATGTCGCCATATTTAGCGAAAATCTAGTCGCTCTCCAAATGGAAAGGACTAAAGTCGTATATGATAAGCCTATTTACGTTGGATTTTGCATTTTGGACATATCCAAGACTCTCATATACGACTTTTTTTACGGCTATCTAAAGGCTAAGTACGGCGACAAAGCCGTCTTACTCTACACCGATACCGACAGCCTCGTTGTCCAAATTTTTTGCGAAAATTTCTACGAAGATATGAAAGAAAATTTGGACAAATTCGATACTTCTAATTACTCGGAGAACAACCAACACGGCATTCCTGTAAACAAGTCCGTTCTTGGTAAAATGAAGGACGAGTACGTAGGACGGCCGTTGTGGGAATTCTTGGGTACGGGAGCGAAAGCTTATTGCGTAAATGTGGACGGCAACGAGTTGACCAAAAAGGCCAAGGGCGTTGCTGACTCGGTCAGTCAGCGCGAACTTAGTCTCGACGACTATAAGCGCGCTGTCGACGAGGAAGGCACGCTAATCTTGCGCCAAATGTCTTCGTTTCGCTCACGTTTACATGATATGTACATCGAACTGAAAAATAAGGTGGCGTTGTCTTACGCGGATGACAAACGACATCTTATACCCGGCTCAGAGTACACGCTAGCTTGGGGCCATCGAAATTTAGTTGATTCAAAGGACAGCGGGAAAATCACTGACTGATCGACCACATACCAAGCAGATATTTCTTTTGGCAAACTAATATGTTACGATTCCTTTAGTTTATATTTGTGTTTAATTTATGTATCTATTTATGTCCATATATGCTATTTATATATGCATATCGTTCGAATATATTTATTAATATGTGTCTATCCTGATGGGGTTTTGTATATGATTAATAAAACAATTTGTTCGATATTAGTGTCATTAAACGTCTTTTACCCTGTTGCATTTTATTTAATCCGCAAAAAAAAAATGTTGTCAATAAATTATTATATTTTAAGCGACCTCGACGACCTTTTATTAGTTGAATTCTCTTATCGTCGCCGCCGCCGCAAAATCGTCGTCGCCTAGGCTCGGCTAGGCTCGACTAACGTAGCGCGCGGGGTTCGAGGTTCGAATCCCCCGACCGCGCGCTACACACCGGTCGCTTTTTTCACCTCGCGCAAAAATACGTCAAAACCAAAAGGCACTAACGCAAAAACTACCCCTAGCGGGGCGAAATTGCCAAAAAAGCACTAACGTGAAAACTACCCCCTACCCCCCATTAAGGGTGACATCTGGCGATCGAAACCTGAGCTCTTAATGGGCGGCGACATCTCTCGTAGAATGGTCAAACTATTTTTTTTTTTTCGGTTGCTTGGGAATCTGTAAATTTGCAATCACAAAATCTCCCCCGGGGGACGGGGGATGGTCAAGTAACGAATAATAACTACTTATGACAGAACCGGTAAAATTCTAGTAGGCTCTTCTATAGAAGCAACTAAATTATACTCAAGAAGTATATTTTTTAGTATTTTAGTTTGTTTGTTGGTTTCAAGTTGACGTTAATGTCGCCGCACAAAATGTGCTTATTTTTTGGTTCGTATATAACTTCTAACATTATTGAGAGTTTCTCTACAAATGCTTAGAAGTCTCCCTTTGGAAATCGATATACAGAGAAAATTAATTTTATTGAACACATTTCAAAAGTTTTTTCTTCAGAGTTATTAAATGGAATTTTTGAAAAATTTAAACTTTCTCGACCCAAGATGCAGACTCCCCTCCTCTGCAACTAGTTCTCGAGAAATAACTAAGAACCTTATAATCTAAAAGTTTAAAATCTTAATGTCTGAGGATTCATGATGCTCTGAGATCAACAGCACATTGACGTCGTGGTTATTTAGTATTAATTCGAGGGCTTCTTTTTTGTTTGTGAGGCACCCTTGAATATTAATGTTCATAACTATGAATTTGTTAGGTGTCTCACCGTCTGGTTTAAAAAAACTTCATTTTCTGAGTCGTATTCACTGGCGCTGTTTTTTACATTTTTCTTAGGAAAGAAATTACTGCTGAGTCTTGCACCTTGCGACCATAGGTTTCCGTTTAAAATTGCATCTTTATGCGTGAAAGGGGCACATATTTTAAAGGAACTCCACTGTTTGATAACCGACATCACCACTCTTGGAAAGAGGACATATTGGGGCCAGAAATTTGACAACATCGGTACGGTACCCTGTAAAATTCGACGTTCTTTTTGAGTCGTCTTTTATGTGGCAAGATAAAAAAAACGACTTTTGTGCTGTCTGCACATAATAGACAATCATAATTTCAGAATATTTTCGTCCTTTGCCATTAAGTTTCACATTCATACGTATATACCATTAATTAATACAATTATGATTTGATTGATGAAAGGTATAAATTATATATATTAACTTAATCAGATAATTGCCATAAAATTGCAATCATTACCCAGCAAAATGGTGTAGTACTCGGCATCAAAGGTGTTAATTTGGCGATTTAGCAAAATTAACCGTCGCTTCGCTTCTGAAAAATGTGATTAATTAGATATCGATAATAACGTACAGTTCTGTCCAATAAAAAAACGAACAAATGTTGTAATTATTTTTTGTATTATTTAAGCAATTTAAAACAGGCTTTATGACGCTATTAAAGAAGTGCCTTTAAGATTTGATGTAATAAATGCAAGGCGCATTGGCGTATATTGCGTAGTTATTTGTTTCACATTGTAAAATGAATATTATATATTGTAAGCGGATTATTTTGTAAAAATTTCTTAAATGTACGTTTATTTTTATTTGTAATGTTATGTTTTTTATACTTATTTTTAAGTAGGTTATAAAGACCCAAATGATTGATCCTTGAACCTAGTATTACCAAATTAGACGGTCCATACGTATCGTATTTATGATAAGAGGAAAACATTGGGGAATCTTTTACATGTATGTGGATTTCAATTAGTATCGACAACATTCAATTCGATTAACATTGACAATCAGTCTTATTGCTTATTTTGCAGGGTGAATACCTTGTAAGAGTAAGACGAGGTTCCGCATAGAAAAATACTATACTTAATTCGGCTGTAGACAAGAGCATAATAAACAGTTTCCAATATATTATCACTAAGGCGCTTTTTAACTTACCTTATCCTAAATATCTAAGTGTCGAACACGAGGAAGCCCATTAAGATTAGAACCTGACATGACCTCAAGAAGCTTTATATTTCCTAACTCTGAAAAGAATAAGTATACGTGTGTGTTTGGAATCATTTAACTTTAAAGCATTCGCTAAAAACTCTTCACCAGTCTAGCCAAGTTATCTTGAGCAGTGGGAAAGTCATTTATGTACACAATGAACAGAACTCAAAAACGGATCCTGCTGATCCCATGCTGCCTTCTACTAGTCAGATATCACCTGAACAAGGAGAGCTCATTGTTACCAACTCCATAAACCTCAAACTTTTGTAGTTGAACATCAATCCATCACAATGAAACGCTTTGTTTATGTCAAACATAGTTACATTGGTTTTATATTGCTATGTTATTCATATTATATTAAACAATAATAAGTAGTAGATATAAAAATTAATATTTGGTCATTGAGCCTTGTTTCTCGATTACTTGTACCAATCTATTCCACATCGAAAGTTGATTTTTAAACAACCTTATTTTTCTAAATTACCCAAATTAATAGTTTACCATAAGAACGTATTTAACTCACTAACTGCCAACCCAACTAACCAGAACTAACTGCCAAATAAAACAACAGTTTTATGCGTTTAAAGCTGTCGCGGCAGAATTCAGCTAAACATCTTCTTCCTATGTGTGTAGGGATTGCTCTAGACATAATTCCTCACTTAACAGATTGAACTTTGATAGTTAGCATGGAAGTTGCACATTAGCTAGCTCAATAGCTGGTTCTGGTCTTTTTTCGGCTTCTTTGTTTCGGTAAAGGCCATAAGTTTGGAGACTCGAAGAAAGGACTTAGAGTCGAAATTTCTGGTCGTTTCTGTCTTATTTGACCTTTTTGTATGCAGCTCATCCAACTTGACGTAGTACACCTCGATATTAACAGCTGGTTGGAGTAATAATTGGATAAGATTTAGATTAACCACTTGTCCAAAAATCTCTCAGCATCATCGATCCGTCAGGGACAAAATTCCATTTGAGATGAAAGGAGTTTACAGTATTCCGTGCATATGCTGCAAAGAATACATTGGAGAGACCGGTCAAAAAATATCAACTAGGCTCGAAGAACACGAAAGAGCCTTACGACTAAGACAAATAAACTCATCAGCAGTTGCCGAATGCTGTGAGATACTTATGAAATACGCTGTATTATACTAACTATTTTTATCCCATGCTGCACATCCAAACTACCAAATTGCGCATTTAAAATTTGCAAGAAAATAAGCTATCACCGAAGTATAAAATAATCACACAATACCCTACATAATGTCGAGAATATTGCATTGAGTAAATCCCAAGTTTAATAAATTATTGTAGACAAGTTTTTTCATCGTGCTTTCCTTCAGAATTGTTATGCGTTATAAAAGAGACGATCCCGTCATAAATTTTCGACTTTACGACCTAACAGACGTCTTACAGTTGCGTTCGATGGCACCTTTTTAACTTCAAGGCTGTATATACCTTCTGTCACGTGACGAGTTTCCGTCGGCCTGTAACTTAGTTGGCCCTACATTTTTCGTCTGCGTTGTAAAAGCACTTGTAAAACAAATATTTGCTCTGCTCTTGCCGAATTTCTAAGAGATATTTTTCAGAGACAAACAATATCGTTGTCTTTAATGACCAATAGGGTTATTAACTAACCAAAACTATAAGCGCTAAAAGGCAGGGTGTCCCAAAATTAGTAGGCCACACAGTAACAGCATATTGTACCTCCAAAATAAGGCCCAACTTTCTAGGTAAACATATTTTGAGAAAGGCAGCCACAGGTCTTAAACGGAATTGTCCTCAAAATGGTATTTAATTAATATTTCCTAAACAAAAATATGCTATCTATCCATTTATTCATCAAAAAAAGTAGGTTTGGTATTTGTTAATTTCTATTTGATAATCCACAAGCAGGTTATTTTTATAAAAAATAAAATAAAATTAACCAACTCATAATTCCGCATTGAATCGTTGACAATGAATAAAAAAATCGACACGATTGTTACTAATTTGATTTTTAGCACCACTCATTCGTCTCAGTAACTCGTCTTCACTTTCTATGCGGCATAAATAGAATTACACATATCACAGATAATAATGTAGTGAGTCAATTTACTGGGCAACCTCAACCACTTATTTTCAAAATTTTAATCTAACCAGTTTCTTACACACTGCTCAAAGAAAGCTGGCGTGATATCATGCTGGAAAAACAGTGAGTGCGTGTAGGAATATTATTTTACAATTAGGCCAGATCATTTGTAAGGAAATTTAAGTAAGTGTAATAATAATATTAATAATAATAATAATAATAATAATAATAATAATAATAATAATAATAATAATGATAAATAATAATAATAATAATAATAATAATAATAATAATAATAATGATAAATAATAATAATAATAATAATAATAACAAAAATAATAATTATGATAATAACAATAATAATAATAATAATAATAAACCCTCAGAGTGTTAAGTTTGCTATGTTAACATTTCAGAAATGTTATAGTTAACGTTGACTGATGTTTTTTCAAAACAATTTTTTTTTTAATTTTAACACAGTATGTATAATTGTCCGATAATAAAATATAATCATTTTATAAATTTTACCTTCATATACTCAGAAAAGGATTCTCCTGCAGAACGTATTCAAATGACACTTTCCTTTTGCTTCGAAATTTTCATTAACTCACGGTCTAAACATAACAAATAATGACTGTAGCACCACTAATGGCAAAACTCAAATGATATTAACAGTTCGACACCACTAAAATAAAAATATCACCCTATAGTAGTTTATTGAGAGTGAATTGCTTTGAGTGCTGGACTATACAATGCGATGCCAATGGAATTCCGCTAAGAGAACCGAGTTTTACAGTTCAGAACATAATATGACCGATTTTACATAACAAAAGTACCTAAGTTTTTTAAACCGCAATTTTTACTTTTATTTTATTTATTTTTGGCCCATCCTGCGTATGTATAATTTGAAAACAAATGTGCGCTACAAAAGAATACAATGTGCAACTTTATCGGCGCCATGCTGGCAGCATCTGTAACTTTTTTTTCGTGTTGTCGCTCGTACAAGTGGTTGGTCATTTAAAACGAACGGAAATTGTTTAATCAGACCGACTCGTCGAAGAGTATAGCCTAAAAATTCGAACCAACTAAATGGCATTTCTGGTATTAAATTTGATTAAGATTGCACGTAGATCACAAACAATCTGTATGTGCAAAAATCTAACTAGTATTACGTTAATTACAGAATTTTGTATAATTTAAAATAAACGTGACTAATAACAGAAAGGGAAGGAAAAGTGAAAAGGAAAAAAACGGGAAAAGAAAAAAATATGAAACCAATACCAAAGGCGTTAGGATCAAAATACAGTAATACGTTATATGAACCCGAGGAACGTTCTATAATTGATATATACAACTGGCTTACACTTCCTGGCAAATATTTTGTAATTAGAGAAATTTCTTATGCAAACGTGTAAACAATTATATAACTTTAGACTCAAGCCTGCAACAAATCTGTGGTTACCGTCCTTTTTATAGAAGGGAACAGATAAGTTCTGGTTTGATATTTGTTGGGTTTGGTATGCGTGCTCAACTGTAAATTTGTGTTTCTTTCCATCAGAAGACAGGTGTTATAGAAATATAACATTATAATATTTAATATATTTTCATTATATAAATCGTTATTTGAAAAAACATCTTTTTTTTTTAAATACAATTTTAAGCAACGTTTAGAGGTTCAAGTGTAGAGACTACCCCATACAACTATAGCATATTGAAAAATAGACTCAGCCAATGTTTTATAGATAGATGTCAAGAGTTTCTTACTCATAAATTTTCGCAGTTCATAAAATTTGTCGACAACTCTTCTAGCCTTAACCTGATAGGACAACTTTAGATTTTTGTCAATTATAACACCCAAGTATTTAATGTTATTCACCTCATCAAACTTCAATCCTGTTCTTGTTAATTCTAAAGAACTAAAGTCCGGTTTGTTTAAGTTCGTAAGAGAGAATGCAACATATTTAGATTTATTGACAATGATCGTTAATTCATTAAAGTCTAGTCAATCCTTTACAATTTCAATACCTTGCTCTGCTTTATATTTAATTTCATGACAATTTATTTATTATTTATGACAAGTATTTTATTTGTTTATTGAATTAATATATAATAATATAATAATAATAAAGATATTAGTATCCTTTTCTAACTAATCTAAAGAAGGAAAAAGTACAAACTACAAAAGTAATAATAACCAAAATAATAAATAGCTTTATTGCTTAAACTGTTAATAATAAAAACAATAGCCAAAATTTACAAAATTATACCCTGAATTAAATTTGTTAGCAAAGGGCTAAGAAAGTTAAACACACAGATACTGTTGCAGCCCAAAATTTAGCATAAAATTAACAGACACATAGAAACAGATAACGCTGGGAGTGGGAGTGGCAAGGAATTAAGCATATGTAAGAGAAGGTTTAAATAGGTAGAAAAGAAAACCTTGCTAGCTTTGCTTACCAAAGGCAACTGTTAATCTTATTTTTCAGGACCAATAGCGTCACAGCTTCAGATTTATCCGTCCGAAATCTATTTTTGTTATACAGGGTGAGTCAACGATAGAAAAAAAATCATTATTTCATTAGTTTCAAAATTAATGAGAAATACGTAAGTTGTAAAGCTTGTTAGGATGCACAATTTAAAATTATTTTAAAGAATGCACTTTTTAAATGGAAATGTTTAAGTTCTGTTTTCAATTAGTTTTGAAATTCTTCAACTTTTATATTAATAATAATACATACCTAAGCTTTGAAAAAATTAAGATTAAAAACTGAACAGAACTTTGTTGGAGCCGTAGCTAAAAGCAATAGATAGCTATTAACAATTCTGATAGAAATAAAAAGTCAATAATATTAAATAACTATTACTACAAATTAACTTATTTTATTTTTAATTATTATTATGGCCCAACAAATGTTCAAAAATATTCTCTTCTACTTGGATATTAATGTTTAGTCTTTTTCGTTGCGTTTCCATATCTTCTGGTGTTGTAAAGACGATTTTTAACATATCCCCATAAAAGGAAATCTTCCTGAAACCACGTTTGTTGGATCTCAATGTTAACTTCTTGAAGATATTGAGGTAAATCATGTTGAGAAAATATTCCGGGATATCATCCGCTCGCTTGTTGAACTCCGACACTTAGCATCTTCAATGCTCGCGCTTCGAAAACACTTCGAACACTCAAAGAATTAAAAATTAATAACTAGAATATATGTTACAATAGAATAGAATATTATTATGCTAATCTTAATAATGGAATAACCAATATATAAAGTGAGTTTTACCTTTATTTCTCTGTTTGTCCTATACCATTTTGTATTTTATATATTTTGTATTTAATAAATTCAATTTAACCAAGAACTTTATAATTATCACTTTGTGTTTCCCTTGATATATTAATTAGGTAAATCTATGTTATAATTATACAATGTTTTTAATGTCACAGCCGCAAGTACCCCGAGTACAAGAAAACGCCAAATCGTAGATAAGAAAATGGCAACAAGAGAAAAACGTGTTTCAATTTATGCCTTTATTGATCAATAGTAGAATTTACCAGATACAGATAAAAATATTAAAAATATTAATAATATTACCCGGAACATAATAAACCATCCCAAGCAATTCCTGCCAAAAGCAAGAGAAATAGAGACAACAAAGATAGAAAAAATCTAAGGTATTATCACTGCGCTAGATTAATATGCTAATATGATAATATTGCTGGAAACCTACGACAAAAACACTCAAGAAAAAAACACCTCTTCCAAATTTCTTCGAAACTTATGAATATTGTTGGTTAAAAAATCAATATGTCTATAAACAGAGTTCACAACATACTGCATTCTATGGGCAAACAACATTATATTTATTTTGTCCTTGGGTATATAGAAACAATTTCCGTTGTGTCTAGATAATGTCCTAGGGATAGAAAAAAAAGTATATATGACTATATAAGTATATATGACTATATGACGAAAGAGTTCGATAAATTCCACTCATTTTTAATTTAATAATATTAATTAATAATATTAAATAAATATGTTACAAATTTATTTTGAATTCTTTCAATTTCTTCATGAAAATATTCATAATTCTTGACCCACATTATATTATCTTATAATTATCTAAAATTTTTATTACGTTTGCATTTCTCAGCTCCTTGTAATTTCTGATCAGAAAACGCAGCATATTAAAGGCTTTGCTAATAGATTTTTCCAAATGATCTGAACATGTAAATTTCGAATCGGCGTACTACTCCAGGTAGCTAACTCCTCCCTCTTTAAAATATTGTGCATTTTTTTTTAGATTAAAATAAAGTTGGTTTTCTATACTCCGGTTAAGTATGCTGTTAATATCCTGTTGCAGATTGCGACAATCCTCAATTGAGTGTACTCTAACGCAAAATTAAAAAAAAATATATTTACTATGGAATATAACATTATGAAGATCATTTACAAAAAGTAGAAAGAGTAAGGGACCCAAATTAGTACCCTGCGGAACTCCTGATAAGACATCATATATTAAAGATTTATAATTATTAAAATGACATATTGTTTTTTTTTTGTAAGAAGACAGTTGATGTCATTAATAAGATCATTATCAAAATTAAAGGCAGCTATTTTTTTAAGAAACAATGCATGAGGCCTTTGCCATATCAGTATATCCTGATTCTTGCATGCATATCAAAATGTTTGTTGTTTTTGACATGCTGAAAAATTTTATTAATTAAGAATTATCATAAGAGGATATATGCAGGTATTTCATGTGTTCCCACACTCTTTTCTTGATTTTATTTGTCCGATAACAGCTATATATTTTACTAAAGTTTTTTCATAGAAGGCAGCACTAATACATCTATTTTAATGTAAAAATTGATTTTAAATTATAAAATTACCGGTTAGCTTAATAACAAATTCAAAATAAATGGTCCATCTAAATAGACACTGGATCTCAGGAGGATAAAATCATTGGTAGCTATATCTTTAATTACCAAAGAGACTGGTCTCAGTGGCGTATCACGACCACTAACAATGAAATTCAGATTACCCTAAAGCAGATCTAACAAGATTGCTTTCTAAAAATCGTCGCCGGGAGGGGCATGTTCGTCGCAAACAACGCTAATCAGCTTTTTGTTTTAAAAAGAAGGCGCTTCGTGGATTCTTGTCCTAGAGGGACGCAATGTTTTTCTATCGTGCTCCTGCGAACGACTATGAAACTTTCGCAAAATCGATGTAATTTGATTGTGGATACACCCTGTATAAAGTGTCCTTCACATATCGTCGAACTTCAAAGTTACGGCACACTTCGGTAAATATTAAAATTTGTACTTGTAATTGCAATTTACAATTATATTTTTTGAAATATCTTGCGTCCCCTGTATTATAGACGAAACCTTAAACTATTTTTCGACACAGTTTACAGTTTTTCATAATTAACCCACAAAAGCGGAAATTTCTAGGATCTATCAGAATTTTTGCCCACAAACGACGTACCCTGTATATAATTCCAACAATGTTCGAAATAAAGGATATAGCCCTGGATCTCCTTATCCGAATTTTTCCAATGGAGTAAATGGTTTTCAGAAAACTACTTGTTTTCTGAAACCATGCAACACGTGGTAATATTAAATGACGTCATCGCGTCTAGATTGTGGCCGAGAAATGGTGATTTTTGTTTGGATTTTTTCAAATATCTCGAACAGAGTATGTGATAGACGAAAACCGTAAATACAAAAATTGTAGCCCTTGATACGGCCTATAACACTGTTTACGGTTAATAGTTTAATCTCTAAAAGATCAATTTTCAGGGTCTTTTAGATTTTTGTCCATAACTAAAACACCTTGTATATACTCGAAAAAATGCGTGAAACCAAAGTTCTAGCGCCGGGTGCCCCATATATTACGGATGTAAAGTTTTTCCGATCGGATGAATGGCTTTGAAGGAAAAGCTGTTTTTCTGGATGCCAAAATAACCACAAAAAAAATTCTAAAATTAAAAGAAAATACTTCGCGTTATTTTATTGCTCCCAATGTAAAAAGTCTAAATGCGGGTCCAGACTGCTACTCCCAAGTCAGAAGTCGGTAGCTGCAAATTAATTTTTCATTTTTTGAATTTGCAGCGCACTCCGTATATTTTTGAAAAATTGTCAAGAATAAAAAATAATGGTGTCGTTTCCTCTGCGTCTTCTGGTTCAAGAATTTTTTCGGTCTTGTAAACGGTTTTTGAAAAATTGTAGAAAAATTGTAGACCCTTGAAAAAGCGATTTTTATTTTTTTTTTTAATACTTCCCGACCCCCCAACCCCCATTTTCAATAGGTTCCGTCACGGGGCAAAGCTGCATAGATGTGCCAAATTAAAGTCTATTGCTTCAAATTTCGGATACTTATCGTGTTTCATAGCAAGGTCCACAAAACAGTCGAAAATCGCGAAATAAAGATGGATACCGGCTTCGGATCAGGGCCATTTCTTATAAGCTTATGTGCCTCGTGGAGGGTTAAAAAGGGGGCAAATTTCAATTTTGTAGCTCCAACGGTTCGAAAGTTATTCAGCAAAAACTAACAGACGAGTACAGAGAACGGAGAACGGACAGACAAAAAAAAATTTTTTTCGACGGTGATGATTTCTGTACCAACGGCGATCCCATAGGACCTACCGTTACCGAGATATAAAATTTTTATACGAGCGCAGATATTTTCGAAAAATTCAATTCAGTAACAAGCAGTGATTCGTATTTAAAACAGGATATAACAACAGTACAACAGAAAACTCGACTTTTGACACCTTTCAGGGATAAATTATATTTTAATATAATAATAATATAGCAATTTCTGATTGTTGTTTTGGTAACCAAAATTCTATATTTATTGACCTTTATAATGGTCACGTCGAAGTTTCAGAAAAAAAGTGTGGTGACGTATTTTGCTGCTTGGGAAGTCACCTTTTTTTAATGCTAAATACAAATGCAACGCGCAAATTTTAATATAACAAAGAATAAACTATTAGATCTTTAATTCATTCTGGTTGGTTAGCGGTATCGGGCATAATGCTGACTGTGGTTGAAACAAACCTAATTATTAGTAATAAAATGTGACCACTTTATCCGATCCCAACCTTCACTTTAAGACCTTCCACTTTACTATTAGAGTTCACGGAGAGGCTTATTATTAGTATTATCGCAATTCGCCATCTGCATCTGACTAGGTTATAAATAACGGAATTACACTGTCAATTTTAGTTGAAGCTAGCTTTGTTGGGTTATAAGTCATAAAAATGGATTACAACACCTGAATGGATTTTCAGTAACGACCGCCCGCAGCAAATAAAACAGTTAATAACTTTAGGGTGTTAAGTTATTAATTTTAGTGCCCGTTTATATCGTTCAAGCTTAGGCATCGGACGAGAGTTTACGAAATTGCTTCCTGGTATTATCGGATAGTTACAGTTCTCCAAAAACTTGGGACAAATGCACAATTGAATTATTGGTTTGGCAACTTCAAAAGTAATAAGTAAAAGCAAAAGCCTATGTTACAAGTTAAGAAAAAAAAATGTATGCTCTGTTTTGTTATGTCATGCTTGCTCGAATCTGTTTCCTAAACCTACCCTCAGTAGTGAAAAAGTCGTTCGTTTGTTAAACTCAAGTACTTCCACTTGAATGAGAACGCCATACATTTTTTTTCAAAATATCAATTGTCAAATATCAATATCAAAATATTAATGTGGACGAAGATGTTGCTCAAGGTAGTATTATTGGTCCACTTATGTTCTCTTTCTATACCTCAGACTTCAATAAACTAATTAAGTATTGCTCCTTTCACCAAAAAGCGGTTGATAACTCCACTTGTGCTTCAAATACCTGGAAGCTATAGCGGCTCTTAATAAAAACAATCGAGATCTAGAAACTCTATTAAGCACCTTCCTCAGCACCTCAAACTAACTACCCTCCCATCATCAAATTTAAATCGTATATAATGCAAGTTTATACACGTGATTTCTTCTCCTTTAAGTTATATTTCTCTTCCCGTTAACTGCCTGGCATGTTTTGTTTTTTAGTGAAAAAAATAATAGCTTTTCTGTTGTGTTAAAATTATTATTTAAGTAAAATTTGTAGCTTCTGGAGTTGTATTACTTAAATGTAATCTTTTCATTGAAGTTTGAAGAAATAATAAAAACTCTTTATTATTGTTATTATTATTATTAATATTATTATTATTATTATTAATATCACTATTATTATTATTATTGTGCGCGCCGTGCCTAACCTTTATTGTGCATTTCTATCGTCTCTAAAAACAATCTCTGTTTGTCTATTTCAAGTCAATTTAATTTATTAAAAACGGTTCATCGTGCGATTTAGTGTGTGTAGTACGTAATAAACTGTTATCAGCATCTTTCGTTTCGTAAAAAGTGTAATCTCACGTGCAACACGTGTTCACGTTAGAATTTAGACAATATTTTTTTGCTTCACGTAGTGTCACTGTGCTACCGGGAAGCGACGGCGTGCACGGTCGGTGAATAGTAGTCAATTTTTATTGAGATCAATATCGTTTTACAAAGTAAAAATCTAGCCGACTGTGCGGTTGAAGGCTCTTTTGGTATAGTTAAAATTATGGCTGATCAAAGCAATGCTAAACCCGATATCGCATAAATCGTGCGTGAAAATCATGAAAAACACGAAAATTTTAGGAGGCAACAAGATTGATTGCTGTTCCTACTCCAATTCCTGATGATTCGGGAGCAAACGCTGCATTTGATGCCGCAAAAGAAATCATGTATTTAAAAGAACTTTTGAAGCAAAAAGATCTTGTTATCGAGAATCAAGCCATAGCCATTACCGCTCTAAAAGAACAGGTGAGCCTACTAAAAAGCAACAGACTCCTTGAAGGGCAAACTCTGGATTCTGCAAATAGGGCTAAATCATCACAGACAGGTCCAATTAAGCAAAACGCCCCCAAGTCGGAGCACCTGAATAAAATTACAAATAAAGAACTATCTAGTGCAGTCAGTGAGGCTGTATCACGTCAGATATGCTCTGAAATAATAGAACTGGATGGTGGGTCCAAACGCAAAAGTTCCAGAGTCCTAAACATAAGGTCAAACCGCTTAAAGGATCTCTTAGCGATAACTCTAAATGTGCACTTCGAGTTGCTGAACGTAAAATCAGTTTTCACATTACTAAACTGCATCCGAATACCAAAGCTGAGGAGGTCCGACAATATCTAGCACCGATAGTTAGTGGAGTAGAAGTGTTCCAGGTCCCATCAATGTATCCTGAGAGTTACTCCTCGTTTAGGGTATCGGCCATGGATCACGAAGCGCAAAAAATTCTGGATACTTCCATCTGGCCCACGGGTGTGTTGATAAATCATTTTTTCCCCAGGCGTCTGACAAGAGGAAAAACCGATCCAATTCCAGTATCAACAGAGAGACGTCTAGTGAGGGAGAATCCCGACCCAAGACTACCGATGGAGGTAGGAACAGCATTAATATCTTCAGCTACAATGTGCAGGGTCTCCTAAGTAAAGTCGATGTGGTTACTGAATATCTAAATTCTATTGGTTTTGACATTGTATGTTTCTGTGAACATTTTGTAAATGGTGAGGTGTTGCTTAATATTATTAAGGTTCACAATTATAAATTAGTTGGATATTATTGTCGTCTCAGTACCTCCAGAGGAGGAACTGCTATATATGTTAAAAATAATATTGCCTATAGCAGCCTTAATCTGAGTAAATATTGTCTGGATCTTCACGCAGAGTTTTGTGGTGTGGAGATACCAGTGCTTAATCTTATTTTAATCAATGTTTATCGCTCTGGCTCTAGAGGCAATTTTTCTATATTTGTAGAAAAACTTGAACTCTTGCTCGCTGAAAGCTTAATATTTTGACCTTATATTTATTTACTATACAGTCACTCTCATACATGAGTTAAAGAACGATATGCCTAAGCACTGTGATCGCCACAATCACTACACCAGGGGATCTGAATTAATTGTCCAGGGCCATTCTAGGCTGCGCACATCCGAGTTAAATAAATTGTACATTAATTACTACAATGTTCTACCAACCGTTGTCAAGGATCTGCCATTCACTAAATTTTGTAATATAATAAAACAATTTCTATTGGAGAACGCATTCTATACTGCAGATGAGTACATCCGTGTTGCGTCACGAGTGTCTCCATAATACTAATTGGGAATTTATTTATTTATTTATTTACTTATTTTTTTTTACCTAATTTTTGTTTCAATGTTTGGTGTTTGTCTATCTGATAATTATGTTGCTCTCTATGAATGTTATTAGAATGTGTTTGATATTGTGACTTGCCATTTGTTGTTCTTGTAATGTATTTAATGGCCAATAAAGTCTAAAGTCTAAGTCTATTATTATTATTATTATTATTATTATTATTATTATCGGGATTCAAGAAAGATGTAGCATATTCATATTCCTAATGGTGTCGAACAAGAGTACAATACAGGAGTTTTATGGAATTCACATTTTGAAAATCTAGTTATGACCTCTTAATAATGCCCCACAATTTCTTTAACATTTGTTACAGCTTTTAGGTTTTCATTCATCCAAGTATATTCGAAAACTATAGCACCGACTGAAAACCATATTGATGATCTGTAATTGTATTTTTGAAAGAAGTTGTTACTTAGTTTTCGAACAACTTTGGTATGGCACTTAATATGAATACAAGTCTATTTATTGCTTTCGAATATACGTGGTGTCAAAGATTCGCCAGTTTTGCATCAATTATAATTATCCTGTTGAGTTCTTCAGACTTAAAATGAAGAAAGTTCGATTCAGCAACAACCAACGCAGGAGAAATCCATAAGATATGTAATTAGTACAATAGCCTGTGGAAGTTTCTTCGAAAAATTAATACCAGAGAGTAATTGGAGACAATGTGTTAATCATGTTCTTGAACTATTAATTATATCCTATGGTGATACTAACTAACAACTAACCAAAACTATTCTGACTAATAATTTGATTTAATATGCATTTATTATTTATATAATCACAATTATACAGTACGCAATACAACAGAATGTGTTAGTATATTTTGTGTTTTAATTTCCTAACTACTACCTCAACCAGTTTGATTTATTGGCCCGAAAATTCCTTCGAGTAAATGAAAAATATCATTTATCGTGTGTCGGACTATACTTTTACCTCGTACAAGAAGAATATCATCTGCTTCTGGGATTATTGCCTATTTATTTACACTAATTCGAATCTAATTTTTGTTATCTTTTATTTCATCATTGAAGTAAATAAGCAAACTCGTATAATATTGTTATTATTCAGTAATCAAAATGAAAGATAGACTTTTTCTTCTCTTAGAAACCGCCGAGTGCCGTTTTAATTGTTAAGAAGTACCATTGATTGGCTACCGCACAGTTCCGGATTTATAGCGTTCCGCGTTCCCAAGGAAACGGCTTATAGTTTATGTCGTCCAATGAAAATAATAACCTTATATCCGCCCGCAGGTACGTTATCTCAGTTCGTTGCAACTTCTTTTCCTTCGTGCGCTCAGACATCAATTATTACGCTCTGGAGCAGCTAAAGTTTTAATATGGTTTTTATTTGTCCAGTTACTTTCTGTCCGAAAGTGGAGTAACTGAACTAAACTAAATTAAAATCTCTAAAATTTGATATGTATTATACTACTTATACTAAACTAATAGCCGATGCACTGAGGGCCCCCATAAACTAGGTTGCAATAAATCATTATTAAAAATGCAAAATTTGTCAATGTTTTCAATTTAAGAACATACTGAAACATGTAAAAACAGTATTGCCTTCTAAAAATACTTTACCAAGAATTTTTTATGAAGGCACAGTATCAGATGTTTAAAAGAAAGTCTATTTTTATTGCAATCGCTTCAATAAAATAATGAATTTTTCGTACTTTTTAAATGGCTTAGTAGGCCTTGAAATCAAATGCCGCTTTAAGTATTTGACAACTGATGTCAGTCCTGTTAATTATTTTAGTCCTGTACATGCAATGTAGAATGTTTATGTTTTTTCTGCAATTTGACAAGAAATGACGGGATAAGTACCATTAATATTTAATTTTTCAAATTCTATAAAGTAAAAAAATATGAAGGCCAACGAGTGCCAAGCAAAAATATACATTTTTTATTAGGCAAGGGTGTAAACTACTAAAAACTGTTAGCCAAAAATGTCGCAAATAGTCGCAAAGCTTATGCCAGTTAAAAATGTCAACCTCTGAGTGATAAAATTATTAACAATTAATATGCTCTTAAAGTTGTTTATCGCATGTATTGCTTGCGCAATGAGACAATTATAATGCATTATTTTTACACATATTGTTTTCATTTTATACACACGTTTAAACTCCAAATTGCAAGACTACTTTTGTTTTTTCGTTTTTAAAAATGTACGAAATATCGAAAAAAACGTTTCAATTCAGGAGTGTCTCTAGTAAGAAAAACCTTATAGAAGAAATATTTAAAATATTTTAGTCTTTACTCGTGGTATTATATGCCCATAACCGTCCAGAAACTGCTATACCATTCCACAGATATTATTAAACATTGTATTGTGCCTATTGGGCAGCTCTCTGAGGAGGCCCAAGAGGCACGTCACAAAGATTGTCGGCGATATCGTGAGCATCACACCCAAAAAAAATCGCGCATTGCCATGAATAAAGACTTGATGCGAATGTTATTAGTGTCCTCTGACCCCGTTATAGCCAGTTACCGACAAAAAACTGTAAGACCAAAAAAACCACTATCACCTGATATATTGACTCTACTTAAAAGCTTCCATGCCTTACAAAAAATGACTATTTTTCGGAGACCTCCGAATATGACTGTGAGTGTATGGGTAGTGAGTCTGCCATGTCATGACAGCGAGAATGACTAAAATTATAATTTACCTAATGGGTTTCAGGGTTAAAAAAAGTATGTTAAATAGACAACATTTCTGCCAAAAGGTTATTTATAAGCCAATTCTAAGGCTTTTTCTTATCCTTTAAGTTTTTTGTGTTTTGTATGATCTCTTACTTGGTGTGTTGTTTTAATAAAATAGTTATATTTTCAATATGTTAATGTAATTTAAGTAAATAGTTCATATTTGGAATTTGTTAACCAGTGTGTTTTCTGTTTACTTAAATACAGTTAAATTATTTCACGTGACTGGAGATGCTTTTTGAATAAAACTGTGCAGTAATTGCAAAATGGTTCCAATTTTTTTTATTCTAGTATTGGTATATCTTTAAAATATACTCCGAAAAGTACTAATGTGGCAACGCTAGAAAGTTGAAAAAAAATGTATTATTATTTACCGGAAATGTATAATACTAATAAATAATAAAATATTTAAGGTTTTTAAGTAACTAGAAAATAATCGAATTAATGTAACCTAGTTTGGGCAATGGGCCCACAGTGCCATGGTTGTCAATTTGCTTATTTGTCTTATCTAAATTTGTTCTTTTCTAATGCCCCCAGATTTTATACACATATTCCGGGCGTCTATCGAACTAAGATATTTTCAATGTTGCCGCTTGTATCCAAAAGATTTTTTAAATGGGACAATACACAGGTGGTCTGTTAGAGTAATATATTTTATGGTCTGTTAAAGTAATATATTTTATTTATTACTCCTTTTCGAAAAAATATTAAATACAAGCGTTATAGATAACACTAATAGAAACAATTTAACAGTATTTTTAAATATACAGGACAATTCATAAATATGTGGGAAACATATGAAATATGTTGCGAAATATATTACTTTGACTCACTACTTGAACACCCTGTAATTCAATAAAATTTTGGGCTTTAAGAAAGGCAGGATTTTGAAATTAACGGAAACATTTTTTTCATAAAGTTATAAATTTACCAATTTATTTTTATTTTTCTTGGCTTGTTGTGATACTTTCTCATAAATTGGCAAAGTGAAGTTTGTTCGTAAAAATATGTTTGTTGGTAATATCCCGGAAATGTCTAAAGTGGCTCGGATCCGTGCAAAAGGAATCTGACGTGGTAAAGTGACGCTTCTCGCACGCAAGATCGGTTGTGTGAATTAGGTGTTTTACAGACGGGAGTAGAAAAAACTTATTTTGTATACTAACTACTACCCTGCTGCTTTGATTTGTTGGTCCAAAAATTCCTGGGCATAACATGATAATTTATCGTGTATCGAACTAACAGTTTAACAAGCCGGCAACTATGTGGAATAAAACCAAAGAAACCACTTGGGCATGCAATCCCTGCTTAGATATTGCACAGTCTCAGTCAGGAAGCAAGCAAACTTCGAATAGCAACCCTCGGCGCTCAATTGGACCGGGTGCTGCGTCGCTCCAAGATATCTCTGGTGGTGATGTCTCCAACCCAGCAATAACCCATAACCAAGTATCTTTGAACGACATAATGGAGAAATTAATAGTCATCGAGGCTCAGTATGTCAACCTGCTGGCGAGATACGAAGATCAAATCAAAATTAATGCTGATCTTAGATCTGAAATGGCAGAGTTACGGAATCAAATTGCTAATAACAATCGCAGTGACAGCACTACAGCCGCCGAACAAAGTCATGAAAACGGCATTCTGCAAGAAGTGCTGCAGAGACAGGCACGCATTAACAATTTGATGATTTTTAATCTTCGCCGAGACGAGAGCATTCCTAAATCACTTCAAATCTCTTCACTGCTCTCCAGCAGTGGGTCTACTCAGATTGAAGTCACCAACGTTGTTTCCGTCGGTAAACCAAACCGCAATGGCTAAAAGCCAGTTAAAGTGACGCTGTCTAAACCCAGCGACGTGTCACTTGTGCTGAAGAGTAGGAGAACACTCGCTGTGAATCAAGAAATTTACGTCGAGGCAGATCTTTCTCCGGCGCAACGTAAGCATATTCAGGATATTAAAGAAGAACTGCAACATCGTCGCTCGAATGGTGAAAACAATCTGATTCTAAAATACATCCGTGGTGTTCCCACTATCGCTACAAAAAACCCAGCTCCGCTGCCACCCCAGCCAAAGAATTGACCTGTATGTACCAGAACGTTCGGGGTCTCAGAACTAGGACCCATGTCTTTTACAGTGGCGTAACTTCCTCAGGGTATGATATCGTTGCTGTTACTGAATCCTGGCTTCAACCAGATTTTCGGGACACTGAACTCTTTCCTAATTCTTATCTGGTCTACCGCTCAGACAGACGGCAAGATCTAACCGGAGTCTCCAGGGGCGGTGGTGTCATGCTCGGTGTTCGTGACAGTTTTGAGTCCGCACTTTTGGATACCTCCGGCATCAGCAACAGTGCTCCAAGCATAGACTTTTTAGGCTGTAAGATCTCTTTAGATTACTTTGTATTTTATGTATTTTTAGTATACATTCCTCCCACTGCTGCCAACTTCGAAGTTGAGAACTTTTTTGAATCTTTGTCGTCGCTGGACTTGTTGTTTGGTGGATCTGTCTTGCTATTGGGTGCCTTCAATATTCCTTCTTTCACTGTTTCAGCTCCTGTCAATGTCCGACATAGATCCCTATTCAACCTCAGCGCCATATTGAATCTTAAACAGCAAAACTCTGTAACTAACCTAAATCACCGTTGCTTAGATCTCGTTTTTGCCAATTTCGACGTTGCGATAGTGAGAAACGCAGTACCACTTATCGACGAGGATCCACACCATCCCTCGTTAATAGTTTTTCTCCAAGTCGCTTTTCCACACGTCTCTAATTTTCCAATCAATAGGAATGATCAAACCGAATTTAACTTTAGGAAGGCCAACTATCCTCATATGTATGAACTGATGCAGCATGCAGACTGGAATAGTGTTATGGAGTGCTCGGATGTCGACAGGGCTCTAACACTTTTTTACGACATGCTAAACAATATTTTTGCCCTTTGCACGCCCACTAAAACACCGAGACGAAGGCGATTTCCATCATGGTTCACTAAAGAAATGATCGCAACTATATTTGAGAAGAAGAAAGCTTTCCGCAATTTCAAGCAACACAAATCTGCTTATTATTTTGGTCGATATACCGCGCTACGCAAGTCAATCAAGTTCCAGTCACGCATTGCCTATACTGATTTTCTTCGTCGTGCTGAGTTAAGTATACATGATAGTCCTACCAATTTCTGGTCATTTATTCAGCGGAAGAAGGCAGATTCGCGAATCCCAGTCTCGATGTCCTATTCTAGTCAGCCATGCCAAGGACCTAATATGGTTGTTGCAGCTTTTGCTAAGTACTTTCGTAGCGTTTACACCATATCCCAGCCAGATCCATGTTCATCTTCAAGCATGTCCTCTAATCCGGAACTAGTGAACATATCTAAGCTTACTATCCAGGATGTCTTGTCAGCAAGCAAAGCACTCAAGAACAAAATTACCGCTGGTCCTGATGGCATACCAAGTTTTATCGTGAGAGACTGTTCCCACGCACTGTGTGCTCCTTTATGTCACGTTTTTAACCTGATACTTGAGACGGGTGTTTATCCAGAGCCTTGGAAATATGTCAAAGTTTATCCTATTCTCAAAAAAGGTGATCCCTCTGTTGTTGAAAACTACCGGCCTATTTCGATCTTGTGCAACTTTTCTAAAATATTCGAGATTATATTTAATAAATTTATTTTTGCTCAAATTAGAAATAAACTATCTACGCAACAATATGGTTTTTTTGCGAAAAGATCATGTATCACTAACTTATGCTCCCTGTCTTCGTATGTCTGTGACTCTCTGAACAAGCAAGGTCAAGTTGACGTTATATACACTGACCTCCACAAAGCATTTGACCAGATAGATCATCACTTACTGATTGAAAAAGCATCTCATAAATTTGGTTTCTCTGATTCGCTGATTACAGTGTTGAGGTCCTATTTGGTGAATCGTCGACAGTTTGTTGAGATTGAGGGGTTTAGATCAGTTCCTTTTGTTCCAACTTCTGGCGTGCCTCAAGGTTCTAACCTTGGACCTCTGCTTTTCAATATATTTATAGATGACCTCGTATCTTCGATCATCTGCAACAAGCTTGCCTATGCGGATGACCTAAAGCTATACGAGAGCATTGAAACTGGCATGGACTGCGCGACTCTCCAGGACAACATCAATATTGTCAGTCAATGGTGTACCAAAAATAAATTACATCTAAACATCAGCAAGTGTAATGTGGTTTCTTACCACCGCACAAAAACTCCTATAGTCTTTGATTACAATATGGATGGTACTGTCCTGACTAGACTTGCTACTGTGAAGGATCTGGGGATTTTATTTGACCAGTCGTTCTCTTTTGTACCTCACATTACAAAAATGGTTTCCAGTGCAATGCAAATTTTAGGATTCGTAATAAGAAATTGCAGGCATTTTTGTAGCTCAGCTACTGTTAAATTGTTATTTAACTGTTACGTTAGGTCCAAGCTTGACTATGGCTCACTGATATGGTCACCAATTTATAACTGCCACACTCAGTCCATTGAGAGTGTGCAGAGAAGGTTACTAAAGTATCTAACGTTCAGGGAGGACGGTTTCTATCCTGAGAGGGGAGTTGATCACGATCTTCTACTAAGAAGGTTCGCTATACTACCTGAGCTTGCGCAGAGACTTGCAATCTCTTTCATTTCTCTATAAGTTAGTTCATTACGGAGTCGATTGTCCTTGTCTTCTGGAACAATTACGTTTTCATGTGCCGCGGCTGAAAGGGAGACATCAATCAACTTTCTTACCGCAGTTACCCAGGTCCAATATCCATTTTCAAAACCCTATTTACAATATGTTTGCTACCTTCAACAAACTATCATCGTACTGCGATTTATATTGTGATGGTCTCCAGGCCATACTTCAGCAACTTCGAATGGCGTCGAGTTATGCGTACCGATAAGTCTTATCCTTTTCTTTCTCTTTCTCATTCTATCCTTCTTCATTTTTTTTTTAGTTATAACATTAGTTTCTACGTCCCCTAGTATATATATTGGATGATTTATTTTTAATATTTCCTGTAATTGGGTCATGTTACCTGTTGGAAATAAAGTGCTATTATTATTATTAAACCCATGATAATTTTCAAGCGTTAAAAAGTTATTGGCAAAGTTCCTTATTGAAAACGGTAAATACTCAGTTTCGTTCCTCCTACGTCTGCCATAGTCACTGATAATGCCAGCTACTACTAAAGACGGAAAAAAAACTAAACCCCTTTGTACTCAATTTGTTGTTGACGAAATAGCCATAATAGTTTTACATGGTTTGTGAGAGAGAGTGAGTGAGTAATATTTAAGTAGGCTTGAGAGACTCTTTCCAAATATTAAGTAAAAAATGCAGGTCCGTATTTTAAAAAAATAAATTAGTGAGAGGCACACTAAACCGAAACGTCATACTTAAAACTTAATAATGCCAGGGAAGAAAACGTTGCAATGAGAAAGTGTCATTTATCTTGTCTCTATTTTCCGGTATTCCAACATTCTCCCTGGGATTGGGGACACCCCGTACATTTTAACCATCAATCGGAAGTAAAGCTCTTAATGTATGTTTTAAGCTAGCAATAGCGAACCTAAAGAAAAAAAAACAGAGAAAAATCGCCAGCCAAAATTGGTTCACGAAAAATTATATATATTTTATATTTATATATAATTTTTACAGTTCAATTCAGTTTTCTCTTCAACTTTAATTAAGTAATTTGCTTAATAGAAGAGGGCTTTAACTCATTTAGTTGTGAATTTTGATAATTATAGGGGGTGTTTCACGGCTGACGGTACCTTACGGTGAACGGTAATTGTTCTGAAACTTGGTTGGTTCCGTAACCGGCTATGCTCTATCGATCTAAAATGTTTTCAACCCTCCGACGTTGTTGCCTCTTCGATAAAGCAGCATCAACATGGGACACCATGTATATCATTGCATTTTCAATCCGCCAATACTATATGGTTGTTTTAGAGTAATATGCTCCCGTTATATATAATAACGTAATATTTTAAATCAATCATACATGGTATCATACACCATACATTTAAAATTTCCATGTTGATTCTACTTTCTCCAAGAAGAGGCGACGTTAGCGTTAAAAATATTTTAGATTGATAGAACAGAACAATCCAAATCGTTCGCAATAAACGTCTAAATTGAAACCATCAAAATTGAAAATGCAAAAAAAGGCAAATAAAGAAAATCATCCGATATGTGGAAACCTTACGGCCTTATCTTATGGATTATATGCGCGCATTATACGCGAGATGGATTTAGCTGTAAATAAGCTGCAGTAAAGTTAAAATAAACACTGAACAGTTCTAAAACAGGATGGTGCACCCTAAAAAGAAAAAGAAATTATTGCTAGAAATAATAACTTCAAAATATTTTTAAACGGAGAAAAAATATTGATATTAGTCTTGAAAAATATTGTGTAGTATCGATTCTAGTTGGCAGTTGTATAATCATGTTAATAAAATATTGCAAATATTATATTATATACATAAATCCCTATATTTGCCTAAAAAAATGAATGAACATATAAAACGCAAGCTTTGTGAGAGTCTTCTTATTGTTATTGTGAAATAGTCTACTGGTCAGCTATAATTATTAATACGGATAGAGGGACCCTTCAAAGGCTTCAAAACTCACTGCTATGAACTGCGCAAGTTGTATCACATATAGATGATATAATAAGAGCTGTTTTCTATAAAACTCAAAAAAGTGGATTTCACTTGACATGGTGGTTTGTATCGCATCGCCTGTAATGAAACAGCTCTGTTTAAAAGGTGTTCTAGTTACAATATCATGAAGTGAAATCACACCAACAAGAAAAAATCTGACTAACGTTATTATCAGAGCATTTGAGTTCGAAATCAGGAAGTTTTGGTAAAATCATACTGCATGTGCATTTTTTTTTTAATTTTTATATGCTTGCCTTTTTTGTATTTTGACTATTTAATCAAATTTTGTTTTTAATCTTGTTAGCGTGCGACCTTTTGTTTTCTATTTTTGTTGCTTTCTTTTGTTTTCTGGTGGTTCTATTGAAAAGCGTATTAAATACGAACATAATTTTTATATTATTATTATAACTGTTTTAAACGAAGCATTATTTATTTATTTATATCTTACAATATTAAACATGGAACCTCAGTTTGTTGAATTTATTGAACGGATGATACCCCGGAATACTCTAAACATTCCATAAATAAAGTTCGTAGTTATAGTAGTTTAACTAGTTATCAACAGAAGTAAATGTTATTTCAACTTGAAGAATATGTCTGTGAAATATGGTTATTGAATTTTAAAAAACATTGTATTAGGAAAGTAAATGTTATCGAATTACACGTATTGTCGTTAACTTAATTTCAATGGGAATCTCTAGAATTTAAATGTCCTCTGAACAAGGATATAACTTTTTAAATATTTAAGGAACTACCCTCGAGTCAATTGGCAATAGCAATCTTCCGTTATTATACGAGAAAACAGAAATCTTTCTACCTGCTTAACTCCATTTTTATTACTTTCTGCGCACCAATACATTTTAAACACAAAAGATTTTTGTAGTGTATTGGGAAGTTGAAATTCGAAATGTAAGGTTCGATAGTGTGCGGGTGAATTTAGTGCTGTCTAAAAACACCAGAGGACCAAAAGACTAAAGAAATGATGAGTTTTGTTTTCTAAAACATTGATGATTAAAGGTGAGTTACTAATTTACTTATTCGTTCGATAAAACTCAATAAACAATTATTGTTATAAAAACCATGTTACGCCTATATTGTACATATCATATCAATATCTATTTGACGAATTTCATTTTGAATCACCAGAATAAAACAAAAAGAAATTTGCTCTAACGTGCTTTGTTAAAATAAAAGGCAATATTATTATAACTTTATTTTCTATTTAACTTATACGAACAACGTCACAAACCAATCTTGGCTTTGATTCACCTTAGTACTGCATACGCAATTTAGCACATTATCTGGAAAATGAAATAGATGTTTTAAAATTAAATTTAAAAGTTAGTCAAATTTTATAATAGAAAATTATGATTAATAACGGGTAAAATTGTCTTCCTCTTTCTCATTCATACAAATCGGAAAATGTGCTGTTCTCATTATTTGATTTTTTTTTTACTGTTTACCGAAATAAAATCATTTAAACTTACATATTTATTTGATGAACAAACTTTTTTTATTTAAATATTTTAATATAATAAAAATACTAGTTGATATTGTAATAGTTAATTTTTATTAATTTGTCTTTTCTATGGTATTAAAAAAAATATATAGGATGATTAAAGAAAAACTTAAAATACGGCTCAATAATATTTCTTTTTTTAATGTTAATCAATACTTACAATCCAAATAAATGGGGTGTTTCAAAACACATGTACCATCACTGATGTTAATAAGGGGTGTTTTTTTTCGATGTATTGAACTTTAAGTTGCAATAAAACAACGATGGGTTATTCGATTGATATGAATTTTATTTATGCGAAAGATAATCTTGTGGCATTACATTTTAAATATGACTTCTGGCATATCACCGCCAAGGCTGGCGCGGATGTAGTCCAATCTGGACGTGCAATTTTCGATGACTTTTTCCGACATTTGTGGCCGTATATCGGCAATAACACGGCGAATGTTGTCTTCCAAATGGTCAAGCGTTTGTGGCTGATCCGCATAGACCAATGACTTTACATAGCCCCACAGAAAGTAGTCTAGCGGTGTTAAATCACAAGATCTTGGAGGCCAATTCACAGGTGAAATTAGGCGGTCACCAAACGTGTCTTTTAATAAATCGATTGTGGCACGAGCTGTGTGACATGTTGCGCCGTCTTGTTGAAACCACGTCTCCTGGGCATCATGGTTATTCAATTCAGGAATGAAAGAGTTAGTAATCATAGCTCTATACCGATCACCATTGACTGTAACGTTCTGCCATTTTCGTTTTTGAAGAAGTACGGACCAATGATTCCACCAGCCCATAACCGCACCAAACAGTTAGTTTTTCTGGATGTAACGGTGTTTCACTTGAGGATTAGCTTCGCTCCAAATGCGGCAGTTTTGTTTGTTGACGTAGCCATTCAAGCAGAAGCAGCAATAGCTTCTTCTGTACGCACCGTACGGCGTCTCTGGGGATACGAGTTATCAATAAGAGTAAACGTGGTGTAAAAACGTTCCATGGTTAATCGAATTAACTGCTCTGATGAACGATTTTGTCGACGATAAAATGGACGTAGTGCGCGATACGTATTCCGCACAGAACCATTATTTTCTAAATAAAATTGCACTATTTGCAAGCGTTGTTCAGGTGTGAGTCTATTCATGATGAATTGCCAAACCAAACTGGGAATCAGTCACTTGACAGCTGTTAAATTGGTGGCCATCTTGAACAGTAATCCCAACTTAAAGTTCTGTACATCGAAAAAAAAACATCCACTATATCAACACCTCAACACATCGACTGGGTCCATTTGAAAAGTAAAAAAGCACTATGTATCCTAGTGTAACACATTTTTTGTTAAATACACCAGTGGCGATCGCCCGAAATTTGACCTGCAGATTTTGGCAGATGTTAAGATAGTATGTCCGAGTTTTCTCTTAAAATAACAATAATTCTAAGAATCTTCAATATTTTTCTAAAGAAATTTAATTTCTTGAATTTTTTCAACCTGTCTATCTGTTTTATGAAAACAGCAGGCTGGAAAAAAGATCTGAATATCTCGCACATCTTGCTTTGGAAAATTGTTGGACGATTTTCTATTGTACCCATATCGTATTCACCGTTCAAGCGTTACTTCCCAGAGATTTTCCCGTGCTTGTTTATTTTTGTCAATGGTTTTTGCTCATTATATCTTGTGTGGCTATGAAATACTATTTACCGATAAAGCTAACTTTTCCAGAAATGCAAGTAGAAATTTCCACAATAACCATATTTGGGCCGATGAACACCGCCATACAGTTGTAGAATTTAAACAAATTAAATGTTTGGGCTGGAATTGTTGGAAATTACTTAATTCCCGACAGAAAAGCTAAATGGTCATAATTATCGTCGGTTTTTAGAAGAGAAGAAGAAGAAGTGATCACTTGAGTGTTGAAGTAATAGAATTTTTTTTTTGAGTGCATATTAAAAGTATGGTTTATCGCACCCCAGTTAACACTGAAGAACAACAGCTGAAGGATCGTATAAGAGCTTCCTAAGATTTAATAAGAAACACTGGACGTATACTTCAAAAATTGTATTCATCATTTACGATAATTATTCCCTTTACCTGTACTGATATATAATTCTTTTAGTGGCAAATATGGCCTAACCAAACAAATTATTTTCTGTTGTCTACAAAATTTGCAACCCTTACCAGTTCTGTTTGGCAAATGCTCAACACCTAGTTTTCTATCTTCTACTTTTTTTTTAAATGTTATTAATACTTTTTATAAAACTTCTGGATTCTTCCTGGGTCGGTTTTTGTTGAGTCGAACTAGCTAACGTTTCGCCAATAATGCTGTTGGCTTCTTCAGAGCTTGATTCAAACCGGCTCGCATTTTACTCTGTACCTGCTTTTATATTGTTTGAGGAGGGCGGAGCTAAATAAGTGACATGTACGCAGTCTCGGATGACTGATTCCCATATTGATGACAAGTAAAGACCTAAGTCGCGATTAAGATTGTTAGGTTGCTTATAGATTTCTATAGATTCTCGGATTTTTCGTTGGTACAAGGAATTTTAGTGTTATGGAATAAAATTTTATGTCCGGTTTCCTGATTGTATTCGAGCACTGCTGATGAGTTTATTTGTCTTAGTCTTAAGGCTCTTTCATGTTATTCAGTTTAACTAATATTTTTCGTCCGGTCTCTCCAATATATTCTTTGCCGCATATGCATGTAATGCTGTAAGCTCCTGGCATCTAAAATGACGTTTTGACGTTATATTTCTTTAGAACTTTTGATATATGGTGAGTGACGTTTTGAATGTAAGGAAAGTGGCAAGTGTGGGATTGCTTATAATTGCAATTTTTGAATAAACGTTGAGCTATGGGTTCTCCACTATCACAAGTCATCACGAACATATTTAAGGCTTTGAGAAGAAAGCTCTTGACAACTTTCATCTAAAACCAAAATTATGGAAACGCTACGTCGATGATACTTTTTTGTTATTTGGCATCATGGTCAGGAATGCCCAGTAGGTTTTCTTAGAAATTTAAACTCTATACACCCGGACATACTTTTTACTATTGAAATAGAAACTAATAACAACCGTCCATTCTTAGATATTCTTATCAATAGAACATCAGACATTGGATCATTGTGCATACAGAAAAACTACGGACAAAGACCGATACCTTAATGCATTGTCACATCGCCATCCGGCCCAAAAATCATCGATTATCAACTCTCTTGTTTACAGAGCCGTAAAAATATCTCAGCCCGAGTCATTGAACCCAGAATTAAAACATCTTACCCCCGCTCTTCTCTCGAATAATTTCTACATTAAAGATATAAAGCGTTGCATCATAAAATACACTTCACCTCAACCTTACAATAGCACTGAAACGGAAAGCAATCCCACACTTGCCACTGTTGTCCTTCCTTACGTTCAAAACATCACTGACCCCACTGACAAAAGTTCTAAAGAAATATAACGTCAAAATCAGAATATCAACCGGGCTCAAAGAACATGAAAGAGCCTTAAGACTAAGACAAACTCATCAGCAGTTGCCGAACACAATCACGACATAAAATTTTATCTGATAACACTAAAATTCTTGCATGTAATCAATTCTTCTACCAACGAAAAATCCGAGGGTCTATAGAAAATCTATAAGCAAACTAACAATCTTAACTGCGACTCAGGTCTTTACCTGTCACCAATTAGGAAGTCAGTCATTCGAGACGGTGTTTATGCCCCTCTTTAGCCGCCCCCCTCAAACAATGTAAAAGCAGATACAGAGTAAAATGCGAGCCAGTTTGAATCAAGCTCTGAAGAAGCCAACAGGACTATTGGCGAAACGTTAGCTAGTTCGACTCAACAAAAACCGACCCAGGAGGAATTCGGAAGTTTTATAAAAAGTATTACAGTAACCTGTGAAAGTTTCTTTTAAAAAGTAAGGTTGTTATTAATTTATAAACACAAAATTAGTTAAAAATTATTAATATTAGGTAGCGTTTTTTTTTTTAAATTAAGAATCGTTTATTATTTATCGTGTTGTTAGCATGTTATGTTATTTCATTAAAACTGTAAATGTAAAAAGAACCGTCTTCTTAATTTTTTTTATGAAGGGCACTAGTTGGTAACTAAGAACTGGATATTTTGTTTTAGACAGATTTTTTGATTTTTCATAAGTTCTCAATTTAACCAGTGCAGTGGCGACTTCATTAAATAAAATATTATTGTTACGTTTATAGACGGTCATTACCACGCCACTGATTTCCTTGAAAAAGAATGACAATTGCATTCAAAGACCGTCGCACTAACTCTAAACTAACTTCTCTGCATGCTGTCGTATTAACGATATTGTACTGTTTTGATCATGCGGAGAAGAAGTCTTTAATTTTTTAAGTGAAAATCGTACATGGAATTACAAAAAATCAAGTAGTTATTTTTTTTTTAGAAATTATTAAGAGAACATAGTGGCGTACAATGTCTGCCAAAATATATGAGATTCCGTACTCTCGCCACTGGCGTATTTTACAAAAATAGCAGAACACTAAATAATCCCTCTTGATACTTAGTGAAAATATCTAGTGGTATTATACATATTAAAAAAATGTGTCATTTTTTAAACTTTACCGTTAAGTTAAGACGTTTAAGATATATGTTCGTATATTTTTAAAATGAACCCATAAAACTCCCCCTAATTATTGATATTCAATTAGAAAACATCCTGTATTAACTGGTCTAAAAGTTGTCAATGCCATTGACTTGTTTGTCTTAGAAACTGAAATTTTACTATTTGTTACAAGTTATTTATAAGTATTTTGTCATTTGTTGCCTTTATAGTTCTGCTATGTTTGTTAAACATTGCACGCCTTTCAAATGATCTTTTGTCATTAGAAGTTGGCTGAATTAACTGACATGTTTATGGGAGAGTGAGGCAAAATTTAAGAGAACCAACTAGACCAAGGCAGATTTCCAGAACGAAGAGCACTCAGCAAAAATATTTTTGAAAATATCTGCAGCGGTTTAACAGACACATACCGGCGAACTGTTCGAATTAAGCAGTCAGTTCTCGATCCAGTGCAACTATACCTATATACCTTAAGTACGACACTAAAAAAAAACAGTTAAATACAAAAACAGTTTGACCCTAACTACATATTTTATTTATAATACTTTTTGGGCCCAACTTTATTTTTTTAAACTGAATACTGTTAATATTTATATAAAATCAAATTACTCGCTTGATTTTGAGTACTTTTTGGCATTACATAGTATACGAAATTTTGAGTAGTATTTGAGAAAAATGAACTTTTCCATTTTTTTGCGGAAAAATGTGTTATTTACAGTTAAAACCTAAAATTGGAAATTTTTATTATGCATCGATGACTGCTATGCTATGACTTATCTATGACGAAAATATATTTCACAGGGTGGTCACAATAGACCATCAAAAAATGATTTTTCTAATTAAAAAAAACTCGTTCTTGTTAAATAGAAGATCCTGTATACGGCAGACCAAGGAAATTCGAAGACTGGATGAATTTCTGTTTCGCTCGAAAGACTTAGACAGATCTTTAGCTGCAGTTAAAAAAATGCTTGATTACCGGAAGAGAGGAGGCGAGATGAACATTGGTAATAAATATATGAATGGTCGTCAGCAGATAATACATTTAAACTGATTGATACTCCCCATTACACCCAGTTTTACTGTTATTACCTCTGCATAGGAGGCATTAATAGTAATGGCAATATATAATGCAGTTTTTGCATGTGGGTACGAAATAGTTTGTTTATCGGATGAGGTCGTTCCTGGCATACTATGTTCATCAAACAGTAGTTTTCTGCTAAGTAACAATGATAAGATATTCATTCCAGAATCTTTTATGCTATATTTTCGTCTTAAAATTCGTGCTCCTGCGGACCGCTATGGAACTTTCGCAAAATCGATGTCATTTTATTGTGAATACACCCTGTATAAAGGGTCCTTCACATCTCGTGGAACTTGAAAATTACGGCAAACTAAATATTAATAAACTAAAGATTAATTATAATTAATTATAGACGAAACCTTAAACTCTTTCTCGGCACAGTTTACGATACTGTTCATATCAAATTATCACATCTTTAAAAGTTTTTCGTTTATCGCCAATAATTCACCCACAAAAGCGAAAATTTCTAGGATCTATTAGAATATTTTGCGCTCAAGCGACGTGCCTTGTATACAATTCCAAGAATGTTGGCAATAGAGGATATAACCCTGGATCTCCTTAGCTTTCTGGTATACGAATTTTTCCAATGGAGTAAATGATTTTCAAGAAACTACTTGTTTTCTGAAACCATGCAGTACGTGGTAACAAATGGTGACTTTCATTTGGATTCTTGCAAATGTCTTGAAAAGCGAATGAGATAGACGAAAACCGTAAACACAAAAATTGTAGCCCTTGATACGGTCTATAACACTGATTAGCTATTTTTCTACGAATTTTTCTTAACTCTCTAAAAGAATAATTTTCAGGGTCTTTTAGATTTTTGTCCATAACTAAAACACCTCGTATATAATCGAAAAAATGCGTGAAAAAAAGATTATAGCGCCGGGTCTCCCACGTATTACGGTTGTAAAAATTTTCCGATCGGATGAATGGTTTTGGAGGAAAAAATGATTTTCTGGATGCCAAAATTACCAAAAAAAAATCAAAAATTAAAAAAAAACTTTCCGTTATTTTGTTAATCCCAGTTTAAAAATTTCTAAATGCGGGTCCCGACTTCTACTTCTCTACCAAGCCTGAAGTCGGTAGCTACAAATTTGGGGCACTTATGTTTTTTTATATGGCACGGAATATCGCGAACACTCTGTACAATATCTAAAAACCTTAAATACAAAAGTTTTGGCTGTCTATGCAGGCTATATCGCAATATAAACAAAAGTGAGATCTTAATCATAGTCTTTCAATTATAACCAATTTTCAATAATAGAAGGCCCATTTTTTAGATTATTTTTAAATTGCGGCGCACCCTGTATATTTTAGAAAAATTGTCTAGAATAATAGCTTATGGAGCCGTATCTTCTAGGTCTTCTGGTTCAAGAATTTTTTTGGTCTCGTGAACGGTTTGTGAAAAATGATCTTTTTTGTAGACCCTTGCTTGCACACGCGATTTTTATTTTTTTTAGAATACTCGTCGACCCCCCCCCCCCTCTTTTTCAATAGATTCCGTCATGGGGCAAAGCTGCATATATCTGCAAAAATGAAGTCGATTGCTTTAAATTTTGGATACTTATCGTGCTTCAAAGCAAGGTCCAAAAAATAGTCGAAAATCGCAAAAAAAGATGGATACCGGCATCGGATCAGGGCCATTTGTCATTATGTGCCTCGTGGAGGGTTAAAAGGGAGGCAAATTTCAATTTTATAGCATAGGACTTACCGTTACCGTTATATGAGCGCAGATACAAGTGTTCTACTTTTCTTCTCTTTATGGTGTTGAACAGTTGAACAGTTTGGTTTGCCGCCTATCATGCTGAGGACGTTCTCATTGATTGAAAATAAATACTTAAAATAAGTATATAAGTACTTTCAATGGAGTCGAATAAGACCTGATTTTTTTTTTCATTTCCAACTACTTCGAGGGTGGACAGATAAAGCAAAAAGTAACCGCACGAAGGTCTGTAAGTAGCATGGCTATAACCGTTGTTCTTTTAATATCATCCATACAATTGATGCATCAGTATTTAATTCTGCTACAATTTTCATAGTAATTGCCTCCGGTTGTCCTTCAACAACACCAGCAACTTCTTTTGAACATTTGATAAAGACACGGTGTCGTCGAAGCAATTGTCATGTCAAAATATATAATTTCGTGAAAATCTGAACTTGTAGTTCTTATTTATTTTGGTAGATGGATTTTCATCAAGTAAAAGCTACCTCAGTTCAATACAGCAACTTCTAATACGGGTATTCGAACTTTGCGATATATGCTATATCAAAACTCTTTTTTAATGTAGCCTGATAGACAAGCTGTTATGAGGAACTCCACGATTAGCAGACGCTTGTATATTAAGACGACAAACTTACGAGGAATTTCCGTTCGCATATAAAGGGCATATCTGCCGTTTCTGTGTTAGAGTTGTTCGACATTAATGAGTTGAAACAGTTAGCCATTGCATAAGTTTTTCTTTAAATTTAGTTAAGAAGAATGATAGGGTTAGTTTAATTGAATTCCGTCCTCGTTCCAAAACAAATAGCAAAATATGCGGAAAGTGTGTGTTTATAATATAATGCTTCCGTAATATTTTATTGCTTTTATCTGCTTTCATTGTCAAGATGTCAAAATAAATACATTATTACACTAATGCTTTTCCATCGACCCAGCTTTTATAAAACAAGTTACACTTTATTTTAAACAAGGACGTGCCCTTAAGTTTTTCGCATTTCTTTTGACGGACCCTGTAATAATAATAATAATAATAATAAATGCCTTTATTGACAAAAAAATACAAATAAAATGTACGTTATCTATTGCTCTAGGCGAATTTAAGTTCAGCCAGAAAACTTATAATAATATAATCTTTCTTTAGCATTAAGCTACATAAAAAATATAAAAAATACAAAATACAAATTCTAAATATAAAATATAAAATTCCAGATAAACGGAAACCAAAAGCCAAACACACAGATATCAGAATTTTGCCAATACATCGTGTCTTAAAAGTCTTTTAAATTAATTAAGAGTATCACAGTTTTTAATATCATGCGGTAAATTGTTAAAATGATTTAGGTCTTTATGTAATATAGAGTTTTGTACTTGACTAGAATAACATTCTCTTAACATAAAATTGTCACAATTCCTTGTATTGTAAAGATGAATGTCTCTGAAATAGGTAACTTTTTCACAAACATAATTGGGAACACACTGCTGTTTAATTTTAAAAATAAATACATAGACATTGTTTTAATACATCAGTTCCATAACTGTCTGTTTGGTTAACCTAAGAGTTGACTTATAAACTAGACACCAAAAATATATTTTTTATAAATTATAAAAACAGTAAATCGTATGAAATTTGAGAAAGGGAATAAAGCAACTTTGTCTGAAAATTAAAGAAAGATAATTCAGCCACATAAAGGAAGGTAATAAGAAACTGTCAAATATTATTTTGCTCGTACATAGATGCAGTGAGAAAAAGCAAGTATATTCAGTAACGTTTAATTTGCATATTGGCTGCAGAAACGCCAATGCATTAAATGTTTAGGTGACAACACGGCGCGATTATATGCAACCAATCATACGCTTGCGAATTTTCTCTAATCCGTTAAAAAGTTTTTTTTTTCTTGATTGTAAGAAAAAAGACCCGTTTGCTCAACTTTTTAAGTTGACTCCATTAAATCACATTTTTATTACGGACAAAGCATCCTACAGTTTCTGAAAAGAACAGTTGACTATTGCTGCCCTGAAATAAAAGAAAATAAGAATATGAAGTTACAGTTACAGATACAGCGGTACAAAAATTGTTTTTCTGCTACGTAACTAAAAGGAGCCCGATTGCGATTACTTTAGAAAACACATACAAGGAATCGTATCATTAATAATGTATCGATCGTCCATTCGAATATCCCGCCAGCTCGTCTACAGCGCCATCGTTGACGTGACGGCTGAAAGGCGAGTGATCGCTTGACCTGGCGTCACAAAGTCGTTTGTGTGTTGATATTTTTTAGACATTTTAGCCGTTTTTCTGACAAAATTGTGCTCGGAGGTGTCCCAGCAGCGTTATTTCCTACTCGATAAAGGTAAGCACCTCCGTGGTTGGTTAATACGGGACAGGATTGCAGCGGTGGACATTAGCGAGGCATCAAATGCTCTCTGACTCGGTCATATCTGCTTTATTTTTGTTGTTCGCAAAAAAGCCTATTCAGTTGCTCCTGATAAATACCAAGTTTATCGGAAGCGCGCTCTTAGTGCTGCACTTCTGTTTGAAATGTGCGCTTAGCGCCACTTTAAATCATGGCTACGGATTATGAATTTTATGTGACTCATTTTAATAATTCGTGAGTCACTTGAATGTTTGTTATTTACTAGATCAATTGCTCTGTTAAACCGTTTGGCCATTTTCGCAGGTTTAAGAGCGACTGATCTAGAGTACACGCGCCCGCTTAACGTAACAAAGTTGTTTGTTTGTAGCTTTAATATGGAAACCGATGAAGGCGAATCTTCAAGTAGTGGACCAATTTCGACACTAAATAGTCTTTTTTCGTTCACGAGCCCGGCGGTGAAAAAACTCCTCGGCTGGAAGCAAGGTGACGAGGAAGAAAAATGGGCAGAAAAAGCCGTGGACAGTTTGGTGAAGAAGTTAAAAAAACGGAAAGGTGCCATAGAAGAGTTAGAACACGCATTGTCATGTCCTGGACAGCCTAGCAAATGTGTAACGATTCCGAGGAGCTTAGATGGACGGCTTCAAGTTTCCCACCGTAAAGGCTTGCCGCACGTTATATACTGTCGCGTGTGGAGATGGCCTGATCTCCAAAACCAGCATGAGCTAAAACCACTGGAGCATTGCCAGTATCCATTCTCGGCCAAGCAGAAGGAAGTGTGTATAAATCCTTACCATTATAGGAGAGTGGAAAGCCCAGTGTTACCCCCTGTTTTGGTCCCAAGACACAATGACTTTGTACCTGGTCACTCATTGCTGCCTTTCCAGCAGCTGGTGGAGCCCACTTTGCCTCACAATGTTGGTTACTCTTCAAGTACATTTAACTCAAACCATTTGAACCCGGGTTCACCAAACTCAAACGTTTCTAGTCCAGCCAGTGTCATTTCCAACAATCCTCAGTCGCCCTATGCGAATTTGGCAGAAACCCCTCCGCCAGCCTACAGTCCGACAGACGAAAGTGCCACAAACACTAATAATAATCCCAGCCCTGAGCCGTCTCTTAGTCAAGATGTCCAGGCCGTCGCTTATCAGGAGCAACCTTTTTGGGCTTCCATAGCGTATTACGAACTTAACAGTCGGGTAGGTGAAGTGTTCCATTGTCACTCGACATCGGTTATAGTAGATGGATTCACAAATCCTAGCAATAACAGTGATCGTTTTTGTTTGGGACAGTTGAGTAATGTGAACAGAAATTCCACCATTGAAAATACTAGAAGACATATTGGCAAAGGTGAGTTTTGTATTTTTATAGGGGAGTACAACTGTTTTTTTTTGTCTTATGTGTCTTACTTCATGAAATAGTTTACTTGAAAAAACCCTTTGTTGACTTTACTTATCATTTTGTGGTTCTATACTAAATTTATTTTGAACACTCTGGTGCTGTATTTTATTGCAAAACAAAGTGGAGTTAAATTCAGTTCAAAAAATTTATTGAGATGCATTCCTTCCAAATTAAGTGAATATAAAAGGACTATTTTGAACCATCAGCAAAAACTTTCAAGTCATTTTTATTTTTTACACGCTCGCTGAGAATTTTTTGCATCGAAAATGAAGTAAATATAATTTTTGGGGGCGATTCAATAGTTTAATTGGTTAAACTTAATTAAAAAATCACCACCACTGCTCAAACCAGCATTGCCACATGGGGTTGAAAATTTAGCTTATAATGCATATATTTTTTTTAAATCCCTATCTTTAGTGTTTAATGTTTATAGGGTGTTTCTTTGTGAGTTATTAGTATAAACTCTCGAAAAAACTATTCTTGGATGGGATCCATTATTTTAAAAAGAATCAAATTCTATAATAAGTAAAAAACCAATGAAATCCAAAGCTAAAGCTTAGTTCAAAAATTTTTCATGCAGAGTTAAACAATTTATATATTGACATATGAAATCCATATATCAAATAATATTATTTCCATCTTTGTCTTTTAATAACTAATAAGTAGTTATTTTGTTAGTTATGCACCTAGTTTCATGATATACAGGGCAGGGCAGGGAAGGGAGATACGGGGTGATTCTTGGTTTATAATAAAGGGTACTTTGTTATATAAACGTTCAAAAGTCAATCTTTAGAGATATATCGCGCTTCAAATACCTCCGAAAAATAATGTTTTTACTTTTTACCTCAAAAACGAAGTTAAAAAAAAACAATAAAATATTACGGAAGTATTACTATTATAGAAATACTTACTATTTATAATGTTAAAGAAAATTACGCTATGACATCATGAAAAATAAATTTGGAAAAACATTTAATTTTTATTTTAGATTTAATTTTTTATTTGTTAACGGTGAGTATTATACAAAAAATGCTGGAAACAAAAGCTTATAAATATAACAAAATAAAAAACATATATTTTTAGTGGTAGCCTAGTTCGAGGTCTATCAAATCTATGAAATTTTGAGTTTTTAGCAGTTTCCATTAGTTAGATCATGTTTAAAGAATAAACAAATTACTCTAAAAAAATCGAATATGTTATTAAATAAATATTTGAAACTTGTATTAATTTTCTTTTTTTTTTAATGAACTGATGATTCACGGATAGAACATTATTATTTGTTGAATTCAACAAATTTTTAACTTTATTAGTTATAAAGCATGAGAAAAAAAATATTTTCTCTGCTTTATTTCTTTAATTTAATTACCTTCGAAATTGCTAACTAAAAAATTAATCTAAAAATTAAATAAAAAACCAAAATTTTGAAAAAAACTCGGAAAGAACATTTACGCCGTTTTGAATTTTCACCACTTAAGTGTAGTTTCTATATATTTTTGCTTAATAGTTTTTTAATTACTACGGAATACAAAAATTATCCACATAAGCTAAAAAGTATTTTTTAAAGTTGCTGAAACCTGGTGTACCAATTTTGGACGGTGATTTATTTGTCGCTCCGGAGCAGTCTAAAATGAAGTATATGCAGCAAGTGTCTTTTATAATAGTAATATTTCCATCGAGACTTTCATTTTATTATTCTATCCATTTTCGTTTTTAAGATAATAGTTGGCTTTTGACCGAACGTTTATCTACCCTTCACCCCTTCAATTATTCGCATTTGTTTTGAAACACGATGCTTATTATATATCGTGTATTTTTTAGGTGTCATTCGATTTAGGAATAGAATTTTTTTCTAAAGTGACTGCCGCCAAAGACATTTCTGTTCCTTTACCTATATTTTTCGCGAGATTTTCCTATTCAAACGGGTATTCCTACTGTTTTTACAAGTGTTATCATGAAAAGAATAGGAATAATTTTCATCAATTATAAAATGAGTGCATCCGAAGGACAGCAAATAGTAATGTCTAAAAGTTCAGATTTTCACGAAATTATATATTTTGACATGACAATTGTTTCGACAACACTGTGTCTTTATCAAATTTGATAACACCAGTTCGGACACGGTGTTGTCGAAACAATTGTCATGTCAAAATATATAATTTCGTGAAAATCTGAACTTTTAGTTCTTATTTATTTTGATAAATGGATTTTCATCAAGTAAAAGCCTCCTCAGTTCAAATAGTAACGTTATATTTCTTATTATTTTTAAAAAATCTCGCCTCTAAGTACCATTCTTGTTAAGTTAAAATAATAAACTCGACAATAAATGAATCACTGTATTATCAGAATCGAGATTAAGATGTTGCCAGAGCAATTTGTAAAAAAAAATTGCAAACGGTTGCTTATGTAGCTCATTTTACGTACCCAACTTGTTCCCACATTTTTGTTATATTGTTAATATAATTTGTTTAATATAAATAACCGCATTCGAAAAAAGTCCGTTCTTAACAGCAATATTTTAAAACCATTTAATGTATTTATTATTTAGGTTTCACATCTAACAAGAGTTGCTGATCTCTAAATGGTCTAAATGATTTTTCAGATTTCAACGATCTTGAAAAATAATTTTTAAGTTGTGAAAAATTTTTCTATTCCACTTTTTTTTTTCGTCCAAAAAAATAGGATTAAAGCCAATTAGAAACAAAGTTTTATGCCTTGTATAGTATAACCTTAAAAATACCAAACTTGGGGGAATGAAAGTGAGGAAGGATCTTGCCGATTATTATTACTAATAATCATTGTTATCATAATTAAAAGATTTATTCGAACATCATGCAGGAAAAGTCAACACGTTATTCACAGTTAGTACGATAAAAAACATTGGTATCTTTCATATATATATACTATCATTTTATTTTCAATTTAATTAAAAAAAAAGCTTAAAATTTACTGAAAATATCAAAAATATTTTTTTTTTAAATTGCTTATCAGTGACTTAGTGTGACGAAGTTTTGTAAATATTACGCCCGTCAAGTTTGTTGAATGCAGAATTATGTATACATTTTTGGGTTCATTTTAAGAAGAAAACTTCATATGAACATATGACCTAAACGTCTTAACTTCTGAGATACAGGACCATAAAATTTTCAAAAATAAAATATATATTTTTTTAATAACCATACCATTTTAGATATTTTAATGAAATTTGACACATATGAAGCATTATTTAGTGTACCACTTTTTTTTAAATATGCCAGTAGCGGGAGTACCGAATTTCACCTGTCTATTTTGGCAGACATTGATGGTACGCTACTGATTTCCCTTGAAATATAAATTATTCTTATGATCTCCAATCATTTCTAAACAAATTTAATTTATTTTTTTTATCGGATGTACAATTTTCGCTTAAAGGAATAAAAACCTTTTCCCTGCATGGTCATAACAACATCGTTTATATAACAACATGCAAAAAGAAAAAGTTTTTATTTTTATGTGAAAACCGCGCGATGGACTAATTAAAACTTGAAAATTAAGAGATCAATTCTGCTCATAAATGAATGTAACTGTCTTTTTTTACAAAAATCAGTAGCGTGCCACTGACTGTCTATAAACAAATAATATTTTGGTTAATTAGGTCGCCACTACACTGGTTAAATCGTGAATTTTAGAGAAATTAGGAGACCGTTCTTTTTAGTTTTACAGTTTTAATGAAATAGCGTAACATCGTAACAACAAGGTAAATAATAAGCGAATCTTATTTTTTCAAAAATACTACCTACTATTGATATTTTTTGAAAAAAGGAGAACATATAAACTAGTTAAGTTGTCCACCTTGAAGGATACGCCCTTGAGCTCTTTTTATCATATTGCCACCTACTACAATGATAAAAAATAATTAAAAATTAATATTAATAATTATACCTACTTCGTATTCATACTTCAATTTTTGAAGTATACTTCGACCAGAATTATAGTGCTTTTACAACCGACCCCGTGATTAACTTTGCCTACTGTTTATTACTCCAAAACTGCAGCGCCTTATAGAACACCCTGTCGAGCAGACCCTTGCCCGTAACCATCCAAGACCCGTACTATTAATTTACATACCTACACCCACAACCGGGATATAAGTATGTTTTCAATCTTTTTCGCCGAACAATTCTTGAAACATGTACATAAAAAACTTAGTACAAAGTAACAATTTATTACGTTCTAGGTCACTTGTTTGCTTGCTTTCTGCTTTTGCTGCTCCTATTTCTCCTTCTGAATTTCTTATTATTTGCTGAGGTAGTTCGTCTTCTAAATTGTCATTTGGTTCGACTACCATCTCCACTTCGTCTTCAAATTCTGCGTTGTTTTCCATGTCTTCTTCTAACAGGGGAACATCTGCTTTATTCCACGGTCTCCATGGTGTTAAAAAACCTTCAAAAAATATTTAATTTTAAAATTGTAATATATATTTATATGTATTCTTATGACTATCTATCCTTTATCTACCGCGAATATAATCTATAGTCTTAAAAAAGACTGTTGTTATTTATAAATCGACGAACTACGTAGAAGACACCAAAATACAAGAAGAATGTTGTTAATCGACAGGCACATAAGAAAAAATGATTATTTTCAAACTTATCTGTAAGATGGATAGAGTACAGGTACTTACCCTTACCCTTTGAACTATCGAGTGAAAACAGGCTCTCATAATTAAAGCTGGAGAATCAGGTAAAGTCTGTTCATAGATATAAGAAAGTAACTTACTGATACGAATTAAGGAAAGACCCGGGCAAGCTGTAAGAATTAAATATGGCCGAACAGGTTCGTACTTTGCTTAGAATTTAATTATTTAGGATTTTGTTAGGAAAGATACTATACAAGATTTATTTATTTATGTATGTATTTATGTTTAAATCTAAAATAAAATTACAAATTATTATTATTACCTACTTAAATTACTTAAAATTATTCACATAATATATCGGTGTCACTATCGCTGTCATCGCCTGTTCTAATTATTATTTGTTCTATATTATTTGCAATATTTTAACAGAATTTGCCCAACTTTATGGAGGGATGTTAAAAACTTCGGTTTCTATTAGTTTGAGGACCTTGGAGTTAACACGGAGAAAAACATTGTTACGACGAATGGCAGATTTCAGTTGGTGCCAAACATGTTCAAATAGATTAAATATACAATGGTAAGGTGTAAGCCTTAAAACTGTATGCCGTAGATTTTTTGCATAATTATCACAGACGTATTCTTTTTGTAGGTTCAAGCTTTGTAGAACCTCAATTAATTGGTTTTTAGTATAATCTTCGTGAAAATAAATGTCGCTATTGTACATGTAGTTTTGGATTGTTGCTTTTGTGTCACATGAGAAAGGGGTTTTAGTCAACTGTCTACTCTGATAACTAGCATTGTCCATTACAATTGCGCTATTAGGAGGAATGTTTGGAACTAGTTTGTTTTTAAACCAACTTTCAAATAAATCAGCGGTGGTTTCTTCATTGCAATCCAGAGAAGAATCTTTAATATTTTTCGCAGACAGAGAAAATCCATTTGGAATCCAACCATCTTTAGAGCCAGCATGCAAAATAGTTATTCTTTTAACTCTTTTTGATGGCGCGTTTATTTTACACTTATCAGTTGAGTCAACCCAACCATTTTTCGGGGTATCATAAGTGTCGAACCAGGTTTCATCCAAGTAAATAATTGGCCTTTGTTGATCTCTGTAAATCCAAATTTTTCCTAGATATTCCAGTCGCCATTTCCGAATTCCTTAAGCTTCCATTAAAACTTGCCTTTTGTCAATTTTTTTAAATCTAAAACCCATGTGTTGAATACACTTCCATAAGATAGTTCTGCCACATTTAACGCCGGTTTCATCTTTTTCAAGCCTCCTAATTAAGTTATCTAATGTAGGCACGCTTTGTTCCTCGTATAACTGGTAAATTTTACGTCGTATTATATCTTGATCGCTTTCATCTACACTCAAGAAAATGTCAGCATCGCATCTTTTTTTCATCGCTGAAAATTTTCATCAATTTGGCCGTTTCCTCTAAAGATGCTTGCTGGCACCACGTTCAATGAGAGTCAAATAAACATTGTTTATAATTTCCTTAGTCTCAATACTTGGGGCGGGAGCATCTCCTGAGATATACTAGACTCACACATATTTTGCATAATTCGCAAACGATTCAACACACGCTGTATTACACATGAAATAAGAATGATTAGGAATAAACTTAAACTAAGTAGTATACCAAACCAATGAATATTAAACACAGGTAGGTATAAAATTGTTTTCTATTACGGAGCACAATTTTACCTGAATTTAAAGTTCGAAACTTTAGGTAATAATCTTGTTGCAAAAGCAATTGGTCACTTTTTTATATCTATGAACAGAACATACATAAATACGTACTTACTGGAAGGATCACATTCTAATACCTCCGTATCATATACGAATATATTGCAATTTAGATTAATCTCAAATTAAAAACGCTATATTTACATTTCAAATAATAATTTCAAGTTTCTATAAATATTCGTTACGGTCCATCTAAGGCAAGACCTAGTTAATGCAGAATAAACATCTGTTGTAATGGGTTTTACCACGGTCCTGGAAAGGTCTGCGGTTAAGGTACAGTAAAATACTTAAAACGTCAAAGCAATAAATGCACAATAATTTTGGTCTTACAATATTTTAATAAAACAGAGAGACAAATAATGATAATAATTCTCTGCATGCCGACATTTTAGCGATATTAAATGAAGAAATTAATTTCTTTAGAAATGATTGATTTATCAATATCTGTCAGGTGAAATTTCGTTCACCCGCCACTGGTGTATTTAATTAATAATTAAAGTGGTACCACCCTCAAAAGTTAAGACGTTGGGAACATATGTTCATATGAAATTTTCTTTTTAAAATGGACCCAAAAAATCGCGTCCAAACACTTTCTGGTGTCGCGCTAACCATTTTTTCATTAATGTGCTTGTCAATGTAAATAAGTGGCGTGTGTAAAATGATTTCGTTAATGCCGGTATTTCCACGTTCCCATTCAAGGTGTCCACCTGTACTACGTGAATGGCGAGGTATACGCCGAATGTCTCTCGGATTCACCTATATTCGTGCAGTCGCGAAACTGCAACCACCACCACGGTTTCCATCATTCGACGGTGTGCAAAATACCAGCCGGTTGTTCCTTGAGGATATTCAACAACGCCGAGTTCGCTCAGCTCCTGTCTCAGTGCGTCAATCACGGTTTCGAGGCCGTTTACGAACTGACCAAAATGTGCACGATCCGGATGAGCTTCGTCAAGGGTTGGGGCGCGGAATACCACAGACAAGACGTGACCAGCACCCCCTGCTGGATCGAGATTCACCTTCACGGACCGTTGCAATGGCTGGACAAGGTCCTGACCCAGATGGGGTCGCCTCACAACGCCATCAGCTCGGTATCGTAATATATTGGGGGGTAAGTCGTGTGTTTGGTTTCGTGGCGAGTAGGGTAGGTGAACGTCTCATAGGAAGTCCTGGTTCCAAACTTTGTCCCATTTAGGATGAAGACAGGCTTGAAGTTTTGCACATTCACACAGATTGATCGGTCACATTTTTTAGGTACTCAACGGAAATTTAAGTTTTAAACGCGGATATTTTGCTTAGCGTTAGTGATATCGGAAAACGTTATATTATTCTAACCCTACATACCAAACTTAATGACATTATTTTGATCAGCACTCTTCATTTGTCATAGACGGCTTTTATTGCTTATTTAGGTTTTTCCTTTCTTTTCGTTGTAATTTTATTAAGAAATTTTTTTTATTATTACAATACTGGTTGTTTAGTGTGTCCGTTTTGTATTATTTCTGTATCATATCTCTCGCGTTCGGTTGTACAGTTCAGTACCGACCAACTTTTTCCATAAAACCCCTTAAAAAAATACTTAAAATTCTCGCATGTTATGCAAGAACTGTGAATATTAATTCAGTTTCATTTCAAGCGGAAAGTCCATGAGGCTAAGTCACTGTTAGCTCCAAACGCTATACCGTTTTTACAATATAATCCGGTATTTTACTTTGGTAAATTTTTACGAAGGTCTAACCCCAGGCCTACCTCGCTTGGGTTTCTCTTTGTCACCCTGAATAATTAGATTCGCAATTCCACAATGACGTTCCATTCGGTACTTCGTGCATACAAATGCTGAAAGTTGACGGATTTGTGTAGAGTTTTATCGGTGAGATACAGTGAAAAATACATTCTTACTTTAAAATGTTTATTATAAATATAAATGAAGGACTAAATTTATAAAAAAAAGTTATTCTACATCAAAACAATCACATTGATAATTAATTCTGGCACTAGTCAACTTCTGTAAACATTTCCTTCTTCGATGACATGTTCTACACATTTTTTTTATCTAAAAGCAGATATGTTTCTACTTCGCTTCTAATTAATTCTGTTGTCCCAGAACTAAATTTCGACGAAGTGTTGGGTATGGAAGACGGACAATAGAATTCCCGCTCCATTTCCACATTATACTTTTTGTCAAACGTTCCCGTCCTAGGAACTTCCTTTCTTGGCGGTATCGTAGCTATCAAACCAGGTGTCATATGATGATATGAAAAATTATTTTAGAGTCATTATGTTAAATTCTTAAATTGAAAATCAGTTTAAGCTTTCTAATTCAACGACTTGAAATCGAGCTACCTCAAGTATTGACTGTTTTAGGAACATTTATAAAAAGCACACTAATATGAATTAATAGTTCAATCAAAGAAAATTTCCCAACTCTTAAAATGCAACAGTTCCCACGGCACAGTTCTTGTCTGCTAACAGCTTAGGTACGGCCCTGGCTTGTGGTACACGTGCTAAAAAAAATTGTCCCTTCCGCTTTACAACGGCTGTGTCTTAAACTCATTCCGAAGTCAAAACCATAAAAGTTTGTAAAACGCTATATGGTTTGGTAAACTTTACACGATTGACTTGAACTCACCCATAACACCCGCTACGGGGTGAAACAAATACCTGCACAAAATTGTTAACAGTTGATTTTTTTTATTTGATAAATTGCATCTCAGGCAGAACTTTGAAATAATAATAATAATAATAAAGGTGTTTATTTGGATTATAAACAGTATAACAATAGCAAGATTCAGTCTACTAATGATTAGTATACTAAAATCTTAAAATATTTAAAATATTTAAATACGGTATTTCTCAGACAGTGGATTGGTAGAAAGGGATCAACGGCATGCAAGGTCTCCCGATATTACCTCCCTGAATTTTTTCGTCTGGGGATATTTAAAATGAAAATTATATAAGGAAAAACCAAGGAAAAAATTGAGATGATTGAAAATTTAGAATTAGATGCGAAATAAGGCAAATTAATGATATGCGTGAAATTTGACACAGAATGAATAATCATAATAATAAAAAATAATTATTCCCAAAAAGGGACTGAAAGCAATTGAGAATTGATCCAAGTTCAGCAAAAAAAGTATGTATAATCGGGAAAAAAATAATAAATCCTCAGAATTATATGTGTAGACTGAAATAAGAGTTGAGTTTTATGATACTTATATTAGATTTTGGATTAACAACATAAGTGGTAGAGAAAACAAAACAGGATTTAAATGCGTATTTAGAATTGGGGGTGCTGTTTATATTTTTTTTTAAATTGACCATCAAAGATTTAAATTTTCTAGGAACACTATTGCGTAGTATATAAGGGCTCTAAGAAGACGACCTTTCTTCAGACGTTCCATAAAGTAAGGTATAACGAAGAAGAGGTGAGAGATAACTCCAAAATCTTTCTAAAGTTCAAATTATGAAAATCGGTTCTGTATTTAAACTTATTTACTAGATATGAACGATATTGAATATGTATAATACTCTATTAAGTATAATAATAATTATAATTAATTATAATTGAAATGTGACTAAGCATTTTAGATCTTCATTTAACCTTTCTTGGGTGGCTACTGTTTCGTTGGGCGGAAAAAAGCTGGGTGTATCATCTGCGTATAAATGTACACTACCATAACGTAAACAATTACTCAAATTACAAGTGTAAGTGGAAAAAAGAAGCTGCCCAAAATTAAGCCTTGAGGTACCCCACAAGATGATATTTCGCTAGATGATATGCCTTTTCTAGTTTGTACAAATTTCGCAAATAGGTTCTAATAAGTCCAATTCGCGCTCTCCGAGGCGCCAACAAAGTACAAAATCGCTAAAAGTAACTAATGGTTTAACTTGTCAAAAGCTTTAGAATAATCCAACAGCACAAGTTGCCTTACCAACATCAGCAGCTCGAAATATGTCATCGGTTATGCTTAACGCAGTTGCACAACTTTAACCTGGTTTAAAAGCAGACTGGTGCTTTTAAATATATTAAAGCTTCTTAAATGTTCCTTAATTTTACAATTCACAAATTTTTTCTACAAGTTTTGAAAGACTAGTAGTATGGTATCGACATCTATTTTTTAACCTGCAAAAAATTCGCTAGAAAAAAATTTGATTGACTTGTGCGAGCATTCACTGTGGGAGCTTGGTTTCCAAAGTTATGAGAAAATCACGAATACAAAAGTTATAAAGATTGGTCTGATGTACAATTTAAAATTATTTTAAAATATATAGGGCAGCGTTTTGAAATTCTTCAACTTTTTTTATTAATAGTAGTACATACCTACCTAATAGTTTTTTCAATTTTTTAAACTTTCTAAAAAAATACTAGTTTTCACACAAAAATTACGATAACATCATTATTTTTCCAGGTAGATCACTCGTATTTGTATTAGCATTATTTGAAAATTACGTAACGCAACGAATATATTTGCACATTTTATTATTTTTTGCCAAAGATCTTACAAAAACCGCTATACCTTTTATATACCTACCTTTAATACTTTGCGATTTATTTTAAGTTTGCCAATATTTACCCTTCTTTCTGTCTAAGACCAAAACTAATCGCAAACAGGGCTCTGTTAAGGTTAAAAAATGAACAGGGAAAAGAACTTTGTTGGAGCCGTAGGTATAGCAGTTTTGGTGAGAATAACTTAAAAGTTTTAAATGTACAAACAAAGTAAGTAATATGAATTACCTATTACTACAAGTTAACTTATCTTGTCCTTAATTATTGTTAAGGCTTAATAAATGTTCGGAAATATATCTTTCTACTTGGATGTCTTTTTCGTATATTTCTTGGACGTGCTTGTGGTGTTGTAAGGGAATTCACGTAAACCCGATCTTTAACATATTCTCACAAAAGAAAAATCTAGTGATGTTAAGTAACAGGATCAAGGGGGCTATCCGATTCATTTCTGCGTGTAATGATTATTTAAACATTCTCGATATTCTCAGTAGTAATGCGGAGGAGTTCCATCTTGTTGAAACCACATTTGTTGGATCTCAATGTTATCGACTTCTTCAAGAGATTGAGGTAAATCATTCTGCAAAAGGTTTAAATATCTAGGTTAACGAAAAAAATTTTATCGGCTCTATTGCTTTATTTATAACGGCGCGGAAGTTTTGCCTTTGTTCAAAATTACGGGTCTAGGAATTCTTCGTTCCATAAGGAAAGGGATTGGGCTTTAGAGTGGTGAGATTAACGGTAGATTGGCATGTATCACTGATTGGCAACTGACCTGGGGGTTATTTCCAATTCCTCTTCTTCATTGGTACTATTCCGGTTTTCCACTTTCCGTTTTTCATATTTAATACGACCACTCCATTTACCACTGAAGAGATTTTCTAATTGGTATACGTCTATTAGAATCCTTCGCCTTAGAAAGTCCAAATATATGCGTTTATTTTGAACACCCTGTAGCACCTAATTCAAATTCTGTTATATATATCTTTTACGTCATCTTCCAATTGCGCTTATATCAAATATGCGCTATCGTATTTTTTTTCCATTGTGTGAAAACTAGTACCTAATTTTTTAGAAAAATTAAAATATTGGAAAAACATTGAGTTTAGGTATGTATTATTAAAAAATAAAAAATATATCTACGTTCTTATGTTTCTAGGACTTGGTTCAAAAAGTGACAACTGTACTAAACAACTGTGGTGTCGACGCTCTTGCGTCGCCTAGGGAAGCATGGAATAGAGCCTGGCATTCGTCGTCCATCCACCGCAGATCTCGATTTACCGAGGGCTTTTGGTAACGTGTTAAAGGTGGAGAGAAAAATGTGACCATCAACAGCTACAGCGTCAAACACAACGAATACGGTTCGGTGTTTAATTCGCTCCCGATGCGATTAGTGGTTGGATACACGAATCTAACTGTGATCTGTGGCGGAGACCGAATTAAACGACCGACACTTCCTTCGTGTCCGGTGGTTGTTCCGCGAGTTCATTTTCCCACGTGCGAGAAACCAGTTCCACGATGACGAACGATTTAGCCGCCGTGAAAATTGAAAATTGTGTTTGTTGTCGATAATTTGCCGTTATTTAGCGTAACAGGTGGGACTTTGCGCATAATAAATACGCTTTCCGTGCGACTCTTCCACATTACACTGGATGTCCTACGACCGCTATTGAAAGATACAAATTAAAAACCATCTTTAATGACGGCTTTTAATTTGTACGTTTGAAATGTCTGCGGAAGAGTTTTTTTTTATCTAGTGGATACGAGGGCGTCATTGGTGATATTAAATTGCCCGTTCGCGGTGAAGAATTTAAACGTTTATATTTACCAAAATACTGAAAACGGTGACGGGGCAGGTGTCACAAAATCTCGTCCCGTAGAACTATTAATTCTAGTAAAATAATTCGAAATATTTCGTATTACAAACGCAAGACAAAATATTTTTTTTTTATAAAAGGGATGTTTATATATATTTTTTGTTCAAGTTCGCTATTTCCTTTTTTTTTTTTTCATCCGTTGGTAATGAAAATCGAGTGTCTCAGTAAGGGCGACGAAGTACGGTATTAAAAAAACGGACGTCCCTAGAAATTAGAACAAAAATTTTGGGTCAATCGGTCAAATTATTGATTAGTGTCTGAAATGGCCGCCAGGGCGGACTAGCTGCCATCAAAAAATTTTGTTAGTACTATTTTAAAACTGGAACATAATAAAATCTTTTTTGCTTAATGCTTAACGCTGTCTCTCTGACTTGTTGATATCTCCAGAAAGGCTTAGTACGTTTTAGTAAACTTGCAGTCGTTAAAAGTGCTTCGAGTTATGCACCACCATAAATGCAATTTTTTTTTATATCATACAGGCTGTTTTGTAATTTGTGGTTTTTCTTTTAACGATTCCTATAGTAGCGCGTCAAACAGTAGTTAAAAAAATTATATATAGGTTATGTTGAGAGCTTTGTTTACAATGTTTTATGTTCTTATTTGTAGATTATGGACGTAGAGTTCATAATTCCAACAGGATTGGTATCCTAACAATTATTATAAAACTAATTTTTGCATAACAACCTGCCTAAAATCATAGCAAAACTTTTTGTTTTAGTGTTTTTATTGAATTAGATCGATTACAAGAACCACCCAAACAACCAATTTTTTTTAAATAAAAATGTTCACCTACATGTGTCCATTTAGAGAGCTCTTTTTAACAAAATTACACATACATTACAATACATAATATATTTTTCCCATCTTAATAGATTCAAAAAATGTGTAAGCACATGAATGTTAATTTTAGAAGAAATTAAAAATGCAATCGAAACACCTCAAATTTTAATAGTGTTTCTTTTGAAACTGTGTAATGAATATTAATATAAATATCCTTTTCCTTATATTTACTTGCATTTTGTTCACCTTGAGTTTTATACAAAAACATCTGAATTTCGTTATCTAGGGCTTTAAATCGCTCAATCCGGCATCATTTTCAAATAACTGTTATAACACTTTTTAGACCAATATCCCTTATGATGTTTCTCAAATTCTGACAATCTAAGTGGCTATACCTCTCAAATGCACCGTACAAAAAATTACTACTTACTAATGTATAATAATTAATAAAACAGGTTTGTCTAACAATTAATTAATTGTGATTAGTTTACTAAATCCAATTTTTAATGACATAATAAGTGATAATAATAAATTGATTGAAAACGGGCAATTTTATGGACTTCCAAAGTATTACAAAAAAGTAAAATATAAATAGCATTTTATTTTGATTTTCATTTGACATCCTAAATAATAAATTTATTAATAGCGTTTTATTTAATAAATACTGGACGACATATATATTTATAACCACCCAGAAACTGGAAATATATTTATATATGTTAGTATAAAAATTATGAATAAATAGTATTATTTTTATCTTTTTAAAACGCCACCTGGTGACAAATTTTACCAAGTTTTTTAAAATACGTCAAGCTTTTTTGCAGCTGTGGACATTTATTTTCGATAATGTTCTCACACTCCTCAGTACTATCTTTGCAGTGATAGAGCAAAGAGCAGTAAACAAAAAGGATTTCAATTTGCTTCAGCTTTAAAATAGTATATTCGGTTTATGGTTAATAATAGAAAATTTAGAAATAGGAAAAACTATCCTTGGCCAATTTACTTACTAAAAGTTTTTTCAAATACCTTACCTCGTTGCCGATATTAGGACAGTGGTATAGAGCGTCTTTTGGCGGAAGGAAAGCATTAAAAATATTGTCATTTACCTCGGCTTGAAATTTGAATATGTTTTCTTTTTTTTTTCGATTTTGCGAGGAAGGTACGCTTTTCGTGCCTTTTGTGTCGGATGTATTTGGGTACTGGGATACAAAAAGCTAATTCGAACGAAACCAAAGTTGTGATCTCAGTGATTTTTTTTTAATTTAATGTCAGCGGTGAAATGTTTCCGCAACTCCTAAGCCGAAAATTAATGAGTACTTTAAAAAGTTGCCAGTAAACCAAAAACAAAAAAGTAACACGCCTTCGGGACTCGATTTTATCGATAACTATTCACTGCTTTTTTGTAAATTCTTTTTGACTTCTAAATCGTTTAAAAATTTGAATGGTCTTGAGTATAAAAAAATGCTCTTTTACTTAAATTGAAAAAATGGTATTGTTTAATAATAAATGACAATAAATTTTGCTGCCCATTACCCTTTTTTCGCGTGTGGAATTTTGTAGGTGACAATATTTTCGACCAAAGAATCTTTGTATTAATTGATATTTCTCACTCAATCCGGTACAATAAAAAAAAGTATGTGCCTATTAAACTTGCAACCCGGACGCTCTGTCGGCTGGGGAGAGATAACTTCGCCTAATGTCACGTGCCTGTTTTTGTCAGTGGGTTTTTGTCAACGTTTCTACAATAAGACCGAATAACCGCTGTTACGATGTAAAGAGTTTTTAAGAGAAAAAGTCTATTTTTAAGATATTCAATATTATTCGTATTATCCAAACTGCTATGTCTACTGTATCGGGAATCGTATGTGTTAAGTAAAAATATGTTGTTAGTGTCGCTGAAAATGTATGCAAAATATTTTCCTGTCTCAACATAGCGTCAGTTGTGACTGTATTGTGGCTTAACAGTTAACTAACTTACCATTAATCTTTCTATTTAAAGGATAAAATTATATCGATGGGTTCAAGTCAAAACGACAACTAGAAAAAAACGTCTAATTTGGAATAACTATTTAAGTTTTTTCTTTTCCCCAAAAAAATGATTTTTTTATTTTGGCACTTAAAAGAAATACAGTGCAACATCTGTAATCGGGAGAATTGCATGTAACAGTAGATAACGTATATGAAATAGATTTGCAGATATATAGGAGCATGCTATTGAAACTATTCTATATTAGAGCTCAGGTGTTTTATTTAACATATTGAAAGAAAATTAGTATTTAAAAACAGTACATAATTATGAAAAAAAACGTAATATATACAAGTACTTAATAAAAAAGTGAATGTAGAAAAAAAACAAAGCACATAACTTGAATTTACAAAATAAAAAAGAAGTCTGTAAAAACAGAAGAATACAATCTTCAATTGACTTTGGTTTATTCAAATTCATCTCTTTATCGACAGCTTTATTGAGAAGGTCGATAGTTTTTTACAAGTGTTAAAAGCTGCTTTACTATGTTTAACAACATTTGAATGAACTTCATCCTCACTGGAGCTAGATTCTTTATCTGCAACCTCGTTGATTGTATCAGCATCTGTCAAAAATATCGCCGTCTCATTTCTTGCTGTTGCGCAATCTTCAACCTCTTTAATTTAAAATTGTCCTCGGCTGCTTTTTTTATATAAATTTTAGTTCAGTTAGCCCTTTTAGAGTACATATCAAAAACTGACAACGTATGAAATCTTCATCATCAAGCTGAGGTAAGATAGGCTTCATCCATGGTTTTTTTTATTGAGTGGACAAAATCCTTCAAGTTAATGTTTTTGAGTGTTGTAGGAATACCCGGTTCCCAATCAAAGATTGTTTTCGGCAATAAAGCTCCAAGGGTTCAATAACATGCTGATCGATAGATTGCATTAATGACGTGCAATTGGAGGGCATATACATAACGGTTGGTTGTCATCTCTCGTTAAATCGTCAGGATGACCTAGAGCGTTATCTAAAATTAGAAGCACTTTTTGAGGTAAATTTAACGCGGCATAAACTCGATATGGACCCTTTCCTTTGCCCTTGAGTGAATTTTTTGTGTTTGTGTTGTAAATCTGGTCTATTTTAAGATTTTTCAACGGGTCTACTGCATCGGAGTTGCTGGAAAGTGATACTCGTGATTGTCTTACCAAACCTGGTCGAATTTCTGAAGCCACCCTGAACTCGCTTTTAATTCCCCATTTTGAAGGGTTATTTGACGATGAAAGAATTTAACTTCTTAATATATTTCACCTGACAAAGGGGTACCTGTTGATAATCAATCTAATCGGGGGTCGAACCATGAACTGTAGAAAGGCTATAATAATTTCTAATAACTGCTTTCATGTTAGTATTTCCTTGAGTCTATGTCTATGTCTGTGTTAACCATGTGGATAGTCCATTTTACATGATAGTCGTAAATTATTCCTAGTTATTTACTACTGCTACTACTACTCTAGCAGTTTATTTTGATGGAACTAGGAGTATATAATATCCAGAGTTCATGACATGGCTGTCGAAAGTTCGGATCATGATTTTGCTTTGGCAATACAGTATCATCCGCATATACTATTAAGTTATTTTGCAAAACCAACAAATCATTTATATATAAGATGAACAATATTGGTCCAAGTATTGAGTCCTGAGGTACTCCAACCTTTATTTTAACTTGTTGCCTTGCTGCATTTACCCTTATACCTTGGCGCCGTATCTTTCAGATAACTTGCTATCGAGGTGAAACTTGATTTTTATTGGTATATTATTATTGTCAATAGATAATTTCGTTATCTATTGTTACTATTCTAATGTATTCAAAGAACACTTCATTTTCACGAGCTATTATATTTAATCTAATATTACAGCAGTTGTCAGTGTTTAGTTGGGTTCTGTTGTAGCTGTTTTTTACCTAGCACCATTTCTTTGCAAAATGGCAGGGGCAAGGCAAATCCTTTTTTGCCTTTCTTGGAAAAATGTAAAAAACAGTCATGTATAAATTTAAATTAAAAAAAATACCAATAATAACAGTCAAATGAAACTTTAAAATAGGTCATAAAGATACTAGTTCGCTTTAACATTTTGTTCGAAATGATTGAGCTGTTAGTTGATACCACTAAAAGTAATGGTGTTATTATTGATATCGATGTATATTTAATGATTAATCTATATTAATGAAAATAATAGTTACACTTAAGGCTTAAATTTCAATTTTTTGGCGCTTATGTCGTTTTGTCTTGAAAACGTCGATACTTTGACTCGTCACATGACCATGAAAAATTTCAAGACGCGGAAATGATTTGCTAACATGTTTGATGTACTTAAAACTGATTTTTCCTTGCCTAAATGAGTGCAAGCGTGTCTTAAAGCGGCCAGTTAACGGGAAAAAGGCTCGCTTAATTGGACCAACCTCTGTAGAAATAGCGTCCGTGTATGTGCAATTGGCGTTTGATCAAAAATGAATTTTGGTTATCTAATTTCAAGCCCGTATTGTAAAATATTTTCGCAGTTAATTAGTGAATTAGTGTTTTTTTTTTTTCATTTTTGTAGCTTAATGGTAGTTTATAATATGACCGTACGTATGCGGAAATTCGTTTGTTGTATACCTAAGTGTCCGAAATTTGTGATCGGTCGTTATTAGTTTCGTAATGTTGCCATTCTTGCTTATTTTTTTTTTTTAGATAATTATGTTACTTATGTATTTAATATGTTGCAATATTTTATTTTACTTTTCTGTTACTACTTGTATGTTTTGTATATATATATATATATATATATATATATATATATATATATATATATATATATATATATATATATATATATATATATATATATATATATATATATATATATATATATATATATTATGTGTGTATATAATATATTTATATATGAATACCGACTATCCCGAAATTAATCCGCAAAACCGAGGCAAAAGTCTATCAATGATTTGATATCGATTTGGCGTAGCAAACCCCTAGTAATGAAGTATATTGACTTTTTTGTTTAAATCAGTTTACTTAAAATGGTGAATGAAAAGGCAGAATATCAAAATGCGTCAGTTTAAAAAATAAACCTTGGTGTGTCATGAACTTTAAATTTGGATCTCCATTTTGTATGAAACTGTAACATTACATAGAATTTGTTATTATTTAGTTGGCTCTGGGTACGGAATAAAAATGCTAGTCACGCTTAACATAATACCTACTATAAATTATTACGAACAATTTTAATGTTTTGTCATATATTTTTATGATTCAGGTTTAGTTTTTCTTAACACACTAAGCATTCCAGTTGACAAAAAGATCCACATTAGAAGAATGTATTCACATAAGAAATTCACATAGAAAAATCTATTCACATAACCAAAGCGTGACTGTTCTAGATAAACTAATAAAGAGTTTAAAAAAAGCCATTCCCCCTTTGAAAACATTCTTTAAAAAAAACTGTTGGTAAAAGCGATTTGCAATCAACAGAGATCGCTGTTTTCGACTATCGGTTTGGTTTCGGATCGTCCGGTATATATAGTGTGAGTAAAAAGTATGGAACGATTGCGTTTTATATCCTAGAAATATGCCTTTTTGAGTTATTTGTCCGTATTCCTGTACCGTATACACTTTCTTCCATAAATTGAACAATTCTATCAGAAACTTGTGATATTTTTTTACAAGCATTTTCCATACTTTTAATCTAACACGTATGTATACACACACGATTTACCTTTAATTAAAACGAAATAAAAAGTTGCTGGACTTTGGTTGAAATCCTTTCCCAAATATCACTTCGACATGAAATGGCTACACGGGAGGATGAATTGCAGAAATGCAAGAACTATTTGAAAAAAATGACTAAATTATCAATATGCTGCATATACTCTACTTCTTACCTCAGCCCAATTTTAAAATTGGGACTAGTTTTCGTTGAGCTACAAATGTGTCGAAAACGAGATGTTTATATGAAGCGTAACTTTTTGCTTAGAAACCATCACTTTGTCCTTATTAAACTTACACATGAAACTGGCTCGCATTCTACATTGTACCTGCTTATATATTATTTAAGGGGTCGGAGCTAATGAGGGGCATAAATTGACTTGCTGATTCCCATATTCGTAAAAGTCGCTGTTAAGATTGCTTGGTTTCTAGATTTCTATAGACTTTCGAATTTTTCGTTAATAGGAGAATTGATTACATGCAGGAATTTTAGTTTTTATCGAATAAGATTTGATGATCAGTAACTGCTGTCCGATCCGGTAAATGTTGTAAACTACTGGTGTGTCAAACAGAAATTTGTCTTTGACGGACGCAAGATGTTTTCTTGAATGTGACGAAGGACAACAGTGGCAACTGGGGTTGCTTTCGAACTGATTGTTTTTGGAAGGTTGTGGTGAAGTGCATTTTATGATGGAGCATTTAATTGCATTTTATGATGGAGCATTTAATATCTCTAATATGGAAAGTATGTCTCGGGTTGAGATAGTTTTAAGGTTCTGTAAACAAGAAAGTTGATAACCGGTGATTTTTGGGCGAGATGTTCATGTGACAATGCATTTTGGTTAGTGTAGGTTCTCTGTAAACAGAAAAGGTTTTGTTACGTTGCATATTAACATCATACATATTTTAGAAAATGATACTTTTTCTCATTCAATATTAAAAATTGAAATATTTTTATTAGATTCGAAATGTTGCTTCTCTTAATTTTTTTAAATCAACCATGTACATTTTTGCATTTTGAGATAGCATTTTAAAGAATGAATCCAAGGATATATATGAAACACTGGTCTGGACGAAATATATTAACGTAATTAACCTTAATTCTGAATGCATCTCTAATGTTTTTTGTAAAAATATTTTATTTTTAAAATTTTGAACAACTCAAGTGTGCAAGTATGGCATTTAATATATAATTGGTCGCATTTAGTTGATTAATTCCAGCCCGAATTTGTTGTAAAATATTTCTTTGCAAGTGCCCCACAAAAACAAGTTCAGTCCATAAATTTTTGCTCCTTGGTAGCTACAAAATGGTTCCCTTTTGACCAGTCTAAGTTTCTAACATTTTAAAATTTCCATTTAAAAATTCACTTATAAGGACGCCATCTTGGTACCAAATTAAATTTGGTTGTTCTATTTCCGGAATAATGTTGCGAATAAGAGGTTTAATAAAATTATTAATAAAATGCTGCACCAAACTTTAATCGATCTTCTATTTTGTTTTGTTTGCCTGACATTCTCAAAAGGTTTATTTTTAGAGCGCCAGTAATGCATATTTTTTCGATTATGTAATGTTACTCATGTTATAAATATGATTAAATTAATATTAATTGAATTGAAATGATTAAATAAAATAATATTTATTTCTTTATTTTCTAATAAAGATTTTTTATAATATTTAACGGTATTTGAAATATCCAGTATTTCCATAAAAAAAATATTGGAAACGCATTCAGAATTAATTAATGAATTAACTACTCAGCATGACCGTTGCCTTTTTTAAAAACTTTATTTAAATTTACAACCGTTTAAAATTGTCTGTTACAATAACATATCTAGACAGAACTCTGCGTCAACGCCGTTAAACTACGTTTTTATATGTAGAAATAGGCCTCTGCTGGGTCAGCATTCTTGGATCTTCGCTAGTGAGATAATTCCTCCCCCGTAAGCTTCAACTATACCGTCAAGAGGGGCAGTTGAACACATTTTTAGGTTCTTCGACTTGTTGCTCCTGTTTCTTGCTGGATTTGGTACATCTCGGCTGTAACAATCTTCTATAGCAAATAAATAGACACAAACTGATTATGGCCATGTATGCTCGGATATTTGTAAAATTCCGAGAACTTCAGAAGTGGGTAATTTAACTGAATTTCATCCTTTAAAAGGTTTAGTTCGTCTAACTTCATTTAATTTGACAGTTAAATCCGTCTGGCTTGGTTGTGTTCGAATATCTGGCAGATCAGGAAATAATATTGGCTGAGTACTAAGGTTGATTGATCTGACATCACTAATTATTTGTTTGATGATCAATTTTGGAATATTGGAATTTTACCTGTTAAGGGATCAAGAATTTTGTTTTAGAATGCCTTCGGCTAACTCATTTTGGTTCCGCTGCAAGTTTTTAATAAGCTGTTCATAATGCTCGCCTTCAAATGCGTCAAGATTTCCTGTAATAGCTTTAAAAATAGATCCGAGTACATTTATTAGCCCTTTCTTAGATCTTTTTTGATGCGGAAGGATTTCTATAATTTTATTTTCAATCCTAGATTCCAAAATGTTTAGAAGTTTAATATAATTTTGACTATCGTTATTGTAATATCCCGGGTGGCTAGATATTATTTTTGAGATATTTTCCTTTTTTAAATATAATTTATTTATTGTTAAATAATGGATTAAAGTGTAAGTGTATTCGATTGATTTTGCATTTCCCAATTCTACTGGCATAATTCCGGGGTTGTTGTTCAATTTTCTTAAAGTTATTTCATCATAAACAAATAAATAAAATGTTAGGAAAAGGTATAATCCGTCCTTCAACGAGCCCTTAGAGCTCACCCATTTGGATCGTTCCAAAAAAAATCGATGCTTCAAACGTACAAAAGTGGCGCGTAGTAATAGATTATCGTAAATTAAACCTTAAAACAATCAACGATCGATACCCCATTCCAAACATTTCTGATATACTAGATAAGTTAGGATAATCACAATACTTTTCGGCTTTAAACCTAGCGAACGGTTTTCACCAGATTGAGTTGGCACAAAATTCGATAAAAAAAAACAGCGTTTTCCGTGGAAAACGGACAATATGAATATCTCCGAATGCCATTTGGATTGAAAAATGCGCCGAGTACTTTTCAACGCGTTTTGGACGCGGTACTTAAAGATCTTCAGAATAAAATTTGTATGGTCTATATGGACGACATAATTATTTTTAGTACAGGCTTGCAGGAACACATTCAAAATTTGCGCCTTGTATTTTCGAAATTACGCAATGCAAAATTAAAAATTCAACTGGACAAATGCGAGTTCCTAAGAAAAGAAATCGAATTTTTAGGACACGTAGTAACGCCAGAAGGCATCAAACCAAACCCGAAAAAGATCGTGGCCATTCAAAAATTCGCGATACCCCGTACACAAAAAGAAATTAAACAATTTTTAGGCTTGCTCGGATATTATCGTAAATTTATACAAAATTTCGCGAAGATTAACCATTAACTCAATGCCTAAAGAAAAACCAGAAAGTAATGCACTCCAAAGAATTTGTGGATTGTTTCCAACATTGTAAAAATATACTAAAATCAGAACCAGTACTTGCGTACCCCGATTTTACCAAACCTTTCGAATTAACAACTGATGCATCAAATTATGCTATAGGAGCAATATTATCGCAAAATGTTCACCCAATTAGTTATGCATCCAGAACGTTAAACCCCGCGGAAATAAACTATTCGACCATCGAGAAGGAACTGCTAGCAATTGTATTTGGTCGTAAATACTTTAGACCATATTTGTTTGGACAAAAGTTCTCACGGACCATAAACCCTTAATCTGACTTCCAAGTTTAAAAGAACCAAATAGTCGCTTAATTCGCGCCTCAAACTCGAAGAGTTTGATTGTATTTTAAAATCTCAAAAAGGAAAGAAAAACCAAGCCGCAGACACACATTCGCGAAATCCCGTAGATACTAGCGAAAACATTGACCTTAACGCCTTGGAAACTTTATCTACGACTAATGAACTCGGTGACGGGAACGAAACAATAGAGAAATTCCTGGAAAATATCGAAGAATTACCTGAATTAAATCCGGACGAATTAAAATCAATTCTAGGCAACAATTCCCAAAAGAAAATAAATATTTTGTCAGACATTATTCTGCGACCCGCTCAATATTCACAAAATCAACCGCCATTACTAGATACTAGCGATTTAGAAACGGTACATACATCTCACGAAAATTCAATTTTTAACACTCCCTTTACAGAAAGAATATTGAATATTTATAAAAATCAAATAATTGTAACCGAAGGAGATATTAATCAAATCCAATGCCAATTTTCAAATATTTTCAATAATACTAGAATTTTAGTGGTATTTCCAAAACTTGAGCCTTTCTCACATATAATTAAATTCTTAAAGGAATTTATAGACCCCAAAAATCTTTACGCACTTTATTTTAAAACCGAAAAACCAGCTCAAACCTTTACTGTAACACTACAAAAAATATTTCTAAATTCTTCCTACAGGTTTGTTCAATGTTCAAAATTCTTAGAGGATATTGAATCCCAGGACGAACAACAGGAAAAATTCAAAATTTACCACACCACAAAAACTTGCCATAGGGTCAGCTCTGAAATGAAAATAGCATTGACCACTAGATTCTATTGGCCTAAAATGACCGACGATATCGAGCGGTTTGTAAATATTACAGATATTACAAATACGACAGAAATCCCCCTGCCATTAAATTTAGTCCATTAGAACAAATTCATATTGACTCTTTTAAAATCGACAACCAAATATTTAAAAGTCTGACAGGAACAGCTGTCATTGATTGCCTTCTAATTTTTGTATCACACCATGGTATACCTTTATAAATCACGTCAGTTTAAAAATAAAGACATAGAGGATTTTTGCAAATTGTATAAAATTGAGTTGCATTATACTACTTCAAAGAACAGTAACTCTAACTCCCCCGCGGAACGTTTTCATTCTTCTATAATTGAAGCATATCGATGTCTTAAAGAGGAACATAAACAATACAACCCGGAACAAATCGTAAAACGCGCTTTATTAAGATATAATAAATAACTCCATACACAGTATCGCGAAATTTACGCCTTTTGAAATAATCAAAGGTCATATAAATGACACAAATGTTTTTGACGTTAGTGACCACGTGATAATTTCGGACTATGTTCAAAAACACAAAGAGAGTTCGAAAAAGTTTTACCAATTAATTTCGGAAAATAATCAAAAAACAAAAGAAAAAATAATTGATAAAAGAAACAAAGAACGCGAGGACCTCCTGAATTTCGATATTGACGAACCGGTCTACATTCGTACTAAGTTACGTAATAAAGCTTTACCTAAATTTAAGAAAACTACTCTAAAAAATCAAACAACCTATAAAATTGAAACCAATTCGGGAACGTATCATAAAAATTCTGCCAAACGACAAAAATCTAAACAAAAATTAAATTCGCAGGAAAATGAACCTCCCGAGGATCCTAGTGGCATCGGCGTTAGCAACTCTAGCCCTTCGACGAGTAAATAGTGAAGATATTAAACTAATCCTCTTGAAAACTTTAAACTCTCAAATATCTTTATCGAAACGGCTGATTGATAATTATAACTTAACGATTTCAACCCTACACCGTAATCAAAACCAACTAGAGAAAGCAATGTATATATTCAAAGGATCTGTTGATAACACGATCAAAAATCTTCAGTTATATATAACCTTTCAAAGTGTTTTATCCCACATTATACTTGACTGTCAAAACCTGATAAATTTTCTGGATAATATAGAGAACGCAATTGTGTTTGCACACAGTAATGCTTTACACAATTCAATAGTTTCTGTTTTGGAAATTCAGAAAATGATCGATTATTTAAAATCAGTTTATGATATAAACGAATTACCAAAATTTAATAACACGTTATCTTATTACCAATTTTTAGGGACTCAAGTAACATTTACAGATAGTAAAATAATTTTTGTTATTCTCTTCCCTATTTTAAGGCTTAAATGTTTTTCTTTCCATCACCTGTTTCCTGTTATCCAAAATAACACGATAATTATTCTAAAATACCCCTATGTCGCACGAGAAAAAGAAGATATGCATTTCAAAGAGTCCTGCTGTCCCGAAATCGAGCATACTTTCTACTGCCATGAAAACTACAACTCGAAGGGTGAATGCACGATTCAATTGCTTGATCAGCCTATAAGCAACTGTCGAAAACACCATATCGAATTATTACAACCTCTTGCAGAGCAAGTAACGCAAGAAAAAGTGCTTGTCTTACCTGTAAAAAATACGTTGGTATTTGCTAAGTGTAAAATTGATCGATACCTTAACATCGATATTCCAACACATATAGAAATTCCAGCTGCTTATCAAATTACCTTGGGCAAGAAAAATTATTATAACAATGCCAAAACTATGAAAGGAAAGCCTTTGCTTTTACCTGAAGTCTATATAGAAGAATTTAAACCAATTACGTCACACAGATTAGCGAACATCAGTCAAATTAACTTGCAAGACCTATATCAATTGGTGATATAGGTCTATATCAAATTGGCGAGTCTATGTCTACAAGTTTAATAACTAATATTATTGTTATTATATTTTTTCTAGCGGTCATTGCAGCCCTAATGATCGTTTTTAGAAAGAAACTTCTACCGAAATGTCGACATAATCAATCCGAACCCAATAAATCCAATCAGCCGGAGCAAACTCATTCCATTATGTTTGCTTCTTGAGGAGGGAGGAGTTATGTACAATGATTTCTACGTAATAAGGATAGGACAGCGTGAGATCTACGATGTCAGCATTTGGCCACGAAGGTACTATGAAGAGACCGTGAGATTCACATTGTCAGCGTTTCGGACACGAACCTATAAAGTCTTAGTTTTAAGTAATATGAAGGATTCTTGTTGTAACTGCTGCTGCAGAAACTCTTAATTTTCGATTGTATTTTGAAAATAAAACCTCGTCTTTGCTTGAACATAATACGCACAAATTACATGTTTCCAACGGTTCTGTGTGCAGTGTTACTCGAAAGAAAGCACCGTCTAAATATACCTGATTTGCCGCTAATCCGACATGCAATATCCGTTTTTCTCAATATAGACATTTCTTAACCTGGCGCCAATTACTATTTTGTTACTATGTTTGTTAAAATACATTACGCTGATAATGCCGCACCAAACAAGATTGCATCGAACTTTATAGTTAGGGCTAACTTCGGAAAATGCAAAAGTTTGTACTAGTAATAGCGATTTTCAATGATTTTCATTTTTTTCAAAGATCTCGAGCACCCTGTATGATAAACGAAAACTGTGCAGACGCAAATTGTAGCTCTCGACACAGTTTATGACACTATTTAAACCAAATTATCCCATCTTTTACAGTTTTTCATTTATATTTTACCGCAAAAACAGCGATTTCCACGGTCTTATAGAAATTTTGCCCATTACTGACACACGCTGTACATAACTGAAACTTCCACAGGCTACTGTAATACTTACTAACGTTTCGCCAATCATCATGTTGGCTTCTTCAGAGCTTGATTGAAACTGGCGAAACGTTAGCAAGTTCGACTAAACAAAAACCGAATCCCGAAGTTTTGTAAAAAGTAACTGAAAAATTGCCAGAAATAGAGGTTATAGCCCTGGACCTCCCACTTTTCCCGGTCTACGAATTGTCCCAGTAAATGGTATTCGAGAAAATATTTTTTTTCTGAAATGATGCAGTAGGCTGTAATAGTAAATGACTTCATCGCGTCAAGGTTAAACGCAAGAAATAGCTATTTTCATATGCATATGTAATACAAAAATTGTAGCCTCCGATGCGAGCTGCAGGACTTTATAAATGATATAGCCATCTTTTTTACGAATTTTGATTTGCAGCTAATAATTTACTCTGAAAAAGAACAATTTTCAGGGTCTCTAGATTATTACCCACAACTAGAACACCCTGTAAATAAACAAAACAATTCTTAAAATAAAAATTATAGTACCGGATCTTCCGCGTCTGCTGGTTAAATAATCTTTCCGATCAAGTTAATGGTGTCCGAGAAAATATTTTTTTTCTGGAAGTCAAAATAAACCAAAAAGAAATTTCAAAAATTAACAAAACTAAACTCTATACCTGTGCCAAATTTAAAGTCAATATATCACTTATCAAGTATCATGGTGATATCCAAAAAACAGTCGAAAATAAAAAAAAAGATGAATGCCTGCGTCAGCCCGGAACCATTTTTATAGGCTTATGTGTCTCGTGAAGGGCTCAAAAGGAATCAGATCTACAAAGAAACGGTGAAACGAGAATAGAAAAAAAAAAGATTTTTTCGATGTTGATCATTTCTGTACCATTGGGGGTCCCCTAGGACATATCGTTGCCAAACGCGTATGCTTTCGAAAAATTCGATTTCATCGATTTTTAGAAAGCAATAAGAGAAAGGACACAAAGGCGCATATGAAATTGGTACCACAAAGTAGTTAATAATAATAATAGCATTTATTTCAAAATTGTTATATAATATAACAACGTAAACCGACGTCAAAAAGAAAGTAACAAAAGGGTCATACGAACAAAGACATATACAGAAAACTTAACAAGCCTAGAACATATTAAATAGTAATAATAAATCAACAAAGCAAAACTGTTCCAACTGAATTAATATTTTTCTAATTTCTCCCTTGGGCCATTGCAGACTGTCAATGCGTTTAATACTCGCTGGTATTATACAATTTGACAAGCATATATTCTGGACCTGTTTCAGTGGTTTGTACGTGATGTAAGGGGGTAATTGAAATTGTCACCTCTTGTCGCTCTCCATTTCGACACTATTGAACCCCACCCATTTTATCTACAACTCCTAAAGAACCCATCCACGCCCAATGGCCAGTTTCAAATTACTTTTACACAAATAAAACCAACATGACAAAATTTACCAATATTATTAACTAGGGGGGCTGTTACTTACTTAAAGAGGGGCCTAATTTTTTTGTAATATTACATACAGGGTGGTCAACTAAAGTTTTATTTTCTTAAATGAAACACACTATAATTTATTACATTTTTAAATAAAATACCTATATTTCGCACGTTCTTAGCAAATATCTTCGGGGTTCAGTTTATGTTAGAAAGGTTGTTAGTAGTTTTATAAGATACGGTAGAACTGCCCCATTCCTCTACCTTTTGGGGAGTGTCCTCCTTCCCCACGGCCACCTAGGACCTCCCACAAGGCCTGTAGACCCCGCCCACTTTGCCCACAATCCCTCGAAACTCTCCCCATTGGACAAGCAAGCACCAATGTGGATTTAATCAATCCTCCTCCTCTAATATACTCCCTCCTAAGCGATGGCGGCATATCTAATCAGAGCCCAGATATTTTCCCACCCGTAAGAAAACTAATAACTGTTCCCAAAGGTGTTAATGAGACAAGGATAGGGGAAATAACACACGAGAGCTAAGAAGTTTATTATTTATATCCCACAAATCTGCAAAGAAATTTAGAAATTTAGGGGGTGAGCGTTATTGTGGAAATAGCTTGATGATGGTACTTTTAAAAATGTTCAACTGCCACTTCTTCCAAATGTAGCTCTCTGTGCTACTCCTCGAGCTTGGTGAACCCGCTCTAACTTCGTCTTCTCCGCCAGGCCGTGGGCATTCGACTGTCTCCACGCGGAACTCGTCGGAATCAGCGTCATATAAGCTACTTGTAGTTAAAAAAAGATATTAATATTTTTATTTTAAAACATTATTTAACTTACGCTAGGGAGAGTTCTTCATCTGCTACCAATATGACCGGGTCCGGTGTTAGCCCCACATGGTCTACGCTGCAACATAAGTTATATTTTAGCTCCAAAAAAAAATCAAATAAGGGTGAAATTAGTTACTTCGGCATATTTTGAATATGGAATCCGGATGGAGGGGTGGGTATCCTCTGCATTTTTTGCCGTTGTTCATAAAGAACAACAACAATGTATTTTGCTTCCTTATAAACAAACATTTACCTTTCTTCTAAAAAAGCCATGCGTTTCAGCACCCTTGAGCGATAAATAAAGATTCAGCAAAACGGGCATGTTAGCGGGGGTACACATTGCAACCATCCTTGCACAGCGACACATGAAGCGCAGATCGTATGTACCTCAACGCCCTCGCAAACTAATATCGCTTCACGAGAAACAGTGTCTACTCTGACTAGGCACAAGCACCATCTTAATACCTGATTAGCAATGCACTTGGATATTGCGGATAAAAAAATAATAAATTAAAAATAATGAAACCGTTGCCCTCAATTAAACCATAACAAACCAATAAGTAATATTCAAGAAAACAAGCATGATATAACTACTTTCGACAAAAAAAAATGCACCAAATATATGCAAACTCTAATGTAAACAAAAATATGAACAAAAAAACGAGATAAATTTCGGCATCAAACAAGTAACTATGAAGGTTTGGCAGCTGTCTTTTGTGCGTTTAAGGCGCCAGAAAACGAAATTGCGGTAGTGGTCTTAGGGGTAGATATATCGAGAATCATCTACGAATCTGGGAGTTTTTAGTATACAAAGAAACAACACATCTTGCAAGTTGAGGAGTTTATTTTAATCGCTGGCTAGGTATATCGACCCACCCACGAATCAGTGGTTTTTGGTATACAAAGAAACAGCATATCTTCCAAGTTGAGGAATTTGCGACATATGCAGAGAAAAGTGTGAGAAAATCCCTTTGGACGGGAATTCATCATGCAGGGGCGTATTTTTGAAATTGATCCTCCATTCTGGTGTAATTTAGGTAACGTATTATGCAGTCATTAAGCTGAATATTTTTCTTTTAAACATTTTCTCTTGATCAGTGCATTCTTACAAAAGCTCAAATAAGAATATTTTTATGAATAACTCGATAATATCACTCAATATGGAAATCGCACTACTAAGCCAAATCAAGTCCGGTCCTGTATTTTTAATAGACTTTTTTATTTAGAGGAAACCAAACGTGATCAACGGTTTAATATCACCTTGTTTTGATGCGTGATACAAATTGATATTTATTCGTTTTAATACCATTATTATTATTTTGCTCGTAACCAAGTAAACTAGTTTGTGGTGACTTTGTCGTCAATTTTGGTTAGTTTGGTGTTTGTTGAGTTTCCAAATAAAAAAAAACAAAAGCTATTTTGTCATTTACGTTAAAGGTTTTCTTTGGTAAATTAACTGGAATGAAGCAAAAATGTCTGTTGAATTTTATTACATGGTCGGCAATAGTATGTTATGCAACAAGTGCTATAAACGGCATTTGACTCACTAATTTATTTGACATGAGCGGAGCGAGTGTTTAATAAACGAGTGACTTAAAAAGTTTAATACTAATTTTTCTGCGACCGTTAGTTTTTGGGTACACGGCCCCAGAGCGACCCAGTAATGTCCCTATATACACTTCGAACACTGTGTTTTCGGAGCGCGAGCATTGAAGATGCCAAGTGAGATTTTGACGAAACGTCTGCAGGATTCCAGTCGGATGCAGGATTTGCAGGATTCCAGTCGGAGTTCAACGAGCGAACGGATGATATCCCGGAATATAGTGTCATCACATTTTTCCATCCGTGAATCAATACGTGAGAATATATATATATATATATATATATATATATATATATATATATATATATATATATATATATATATATATATATATATATATATATATATATATATATATATATATATATATATATATATATATATATATATATATATATATATATATATATATATATATATATGTATATATATATATATATATATATATATATATATATATATATATATATATATATATATATATATATATATATTTATTATTAATGTAGAGGTTACCTTTGTTACCTAGGTTACCTTTGTCCTAAAAATAAAAAATATATTATAGGATTTTACTTGGACAAGGCACTGTGGATTCTATGTCAAATACATGAAAATGTGGATGGAAAAGAAATATGGCGGAAATACTATGTGTTGGGAATAATTATTAAAATACTTGTGCTTAAAATTTTTGTTTCATTTCAACTTTTTGAACAGTTTTACATCATAAAAGAGAACAATCAGTACAAATATTTTCTGCTACACCAATTCAACAACAAAAGATTTGATGGGGCGATTAGGGACATTACTGGGTCGCTCTGGGGCCGTGTACCCAAAAACTAACGGTCGCAGAAAAATTAGTATGCAACACGTTCGGTAAACTTTTTAAGTCACTCGTTTATTAAACACTCGCTCCGCTCATGTCAAATAAATTAGTGAGTCAAATGCCGTTTATAGCACTTGTTGCATAACATACTATTGCCGACCATGTAATAAAATTCAACAGACATTTTTGCTTCATTCCAGTTAATTTACCAAAGAAAACCTTTAAAGTAAATGACAAAATAGCTTTTGTTTTTTTTTATTTGGAAACTCAACAAACACCAAACTTACCAAAATTGACGACAAAGTCACCACAAACTAGTTTACTTGGTTACGAGCAAAATAATAATAATGGTATTAAAACTAATAAATATCAATTTGTATCAGGTATAAAAATAAGCTGATATTAAACATTCATCACGTTTGGTTTCCTTTAAATACCAAAAAGACTCCTAAAAATACAGGACCGAACTTGAATTGGCTTAGTCCTGCGATTTCCATATTGAGTGATATTATCGAATTATTCATAAAAATATTCCTATTTGAGCTTTTGTAAAAGAAAAATACTCAACCTAATGACTGCATAAGCAGTTACCTAAATTACACCAGAATGTGCTTTTTTCGAGAAAGATCAATTTCAAAAAAAGGCCCCTGCATGATGAATTTCTATCCGATGAGATTTTCTCACACTTTTTTCCGCAGATATCGCATAACTTACGCCTATATAAAAAATTCCTCAAAATGTGAATACCAAAAACCCTTGATTCGTGGTTGTCGATATACCTACCCTTTTCTGCAGGTGTCCTATAACTTCGAGGAATTGTGGTCAGTTTTGCCGAATCTTCAGCCCCGTTTACTCGTATTTCTTTGTGGATGTTCGAAATACGTAATTATGTAAAAAGTAAATATTTAAAAAGGTGCAAGTATCATTTAATTTTCGAAACGTTTGTGGTTTTTCGGTGTGTCGGTTACGGAGAGAGATACAGTTGGGTTAAGAGATCGTTTACTTTTTTTTTGAGATTATTACCATAAATAATGAACGGGCAGTAACTAATTAGATATTTATTTGTAAATCTGTGAATGCTTTATCCTAAGCATTTTAATTAACTATTCGATTCCGGTTTATTGAAGGTTGTTTCGCAACATTCAAAATGAAAAGAAAAAGGAATGCCTCTTCGAAAGAGCAATAAACCAAGGGTAGATTTTTTTCCTGGTGTGTAGCCTAGAGAGGTAATTTAGCTGATTTAATTGCGAGCGCTTTAAATTTGTTTTTTTGATTACTTATCCATTTCTTTTCGATGATTACAGTTATCGTTTCAATAACAGTTACTTTTTTGATATCGAAATTTATCTCTTTTTTTTGTTTTGTCAAAAGTAGTTATATAATGCTTGTTTTTTTGAATATTACTTATTAAGCGATGGAAATGGCTCTCTCTTTTAACGGATTGTTATGCTTTAGTTGAGGGGAACGTTTTTATTATTTTTAATTTATTATTTTTGGATCCGCAATATCCAGGTGTATTGCTAATCAAGTATTACGATACTGCTGGTGCCTAGTCAAGACAGACACGGTCTCTCGCAAAGCGATATTCGCTTGCTAGGGCGTTGAGGTACATACGATCCGCGCTTCATGTGTCGGTGTGCTAGGATGGTTACAACGTGTACCCCCGCTAACATGCCCGTTCTGGGTGTTGAAACGCATGGCTTTTTTAGAAGACATGTGTTTGTTTAAAAGGAAGCAAAATAAATTAAATTAACTCGCGATATTCTTGTTCTTCATAGACAACGCCAATAAATGGAAAGGACACCCTTTCTTCCAACCGAATTCCATATTCAAAATATCCCGAAGTAATTTCACTCTTATTTGAATTATTTTTTTGAGCTAACATATAATTTGTGTTGCAGCGTGGACCATGGCGGGCTAACACCGTACCCGGTCATAGAGATAGCAGATGAAGAAGAACTCCCTATAGGGTAAGTTAAATAATATTTTAAAATAAAAATATTAATACTTTTTTTACAAAAAATAGCTTACATGACCCTGATTCCGACGCATTCAGCGACGAGACAGTCGAATTCCCCCGGCCTAGCGCAGTGGACGAAATTAGCGGGGGTTAACCAAGCTCTGGGATTAGCACAATTTTGAAGAAGTGAGAGTCGAACATATTTAAAAGTACTATCATCAAGCTATTTCCACAATAACCCTCATCCCCTAATATTCTTTGCAAATTCCGGAATATAAATAATTAACTTCTTGCCTCTCCTGTTTTATTTCACCTTTACAAATGTTTTGGTCAATATTCACTAGGAAAATCTTATTCTAAGACTCTGGTTTTCATTCCAACACTATAGGATAGAATGTATCTAGCGCAGTTTTTTTAAACCAATTTGCGTGTTATGCTTTAAAAACAATGCGGTATTCATTTTGGCTAAAAACTAATTAATAAATATTTTACATTTCTGTATATAATGTTATCTAAGCTTAAATCGTCAAAAAAAGTTTCGAGACTATCACAACCATCACCATCATCGCTTTTCTCTATAGGTTTTTAGTTTTAATTTCGATTTTCGCGATCCTACAGACAAACTTGAAATTAATGGTTCTCATGTATCCATCCAAGCTCTATTGAATATGTCGGTAAAAGTATTAGTCCTGCTGTTTTTTCGTGCATGGTTTTCCCGGTCTTTGTAAAATTTATTGCGGAACTCTGCTTCTTTCTTCCCTAGGAATGCTGAGTGGCAACAGACAGTTTTGTATAATTTCTCTATTATGAATAAGTACCTTATGGGGACTTGCTGGCATGGAGAACCAAGAGTATGTTTTCAAAAAAAAATCAGATTTAACCAAATTTAAAGGTAAAAGGTAAAATTAAGTAAAAGGAAAATAAGTTTACATTCGAAAACGCTTTTTTGTGGGTATTTCCGTCATTTGTTGAACCAAATCCGTTAGGTTTAGGTTTGTCAACGGGCAACGAAAGTTCCAGAAACGAACTTGAATAGATTTTTTTCTTTCAGCGAAAAGATTTTTATTTTCAACCTCTAACTTGCCAAACTTTAAGATGGACTCTATAAGAAATATGTAAGATGCATTTGAAAAATCGTATCCAACAGTGAAGAGGACTTATGCCATATTAACGTAAAGTTATTGTCATAATTGTCCATTTGGAAATAGTTTCTAAGAACATCTTCTTGAACCAATAATATTCTCTTAGTCGTATGATGAAGAAGATTTTCTAGGGGCACCTTAGCTATTCCTTCACTTAATTACAATTATATCTGGTGGTCTGCATTCAATTTAGGCAAATATTGTTGTTTTGTGAACTTGTTTTCCAGTAAAAAAGATACAATACTTGTTAAGAACTGTGGTCTATTAAAATTTACAAATAACCTGACATTTCTCTTAAAAGCATAAACATTAGGATAGCTAAAAATCGTATCATTTCAAAAACTGACGTCATCTTGAAATTCATAATGGCGTTCGGTTTTTTTACCAAGTGGACGGGCTTAGTGTTTTGCTATCATTCAATGTTTGATTTATAAAAATCGGTCAAAAAATAAAAAAAGTTATTAAGAAAAACATTTGTTTGGCTTTTATGATCCACTCGGCATCGGTAGTAAAAATATGCCTAAAACGTGTTTATGCAAAAATATACCACACGCTATTTAGGGTAATGCTCCAATACACAGTAAAATGTTACTTAAATATCAATGAATTGCAATCAAATTTTTGTAGCTCTTACTTAAAAGAAGTATCGAATATTTTAAACAACTTTAAACCCTGTTTAGGTTTTTTAGATGTAAATCTACACATTTACATAATTAATTATTTTGAACTTACCCTGAGTATTGGCTTCACTTCAAAATCTATTTAATCACGCCGTTTAATTAAAATGACACTAAATTGTCACAAAAACAAACAATTGTTTTCTTTGACAGGCAAAGTTAAGTTTTTCATCCGTTTTAAAATCTGAATGATTAAAGGGGTATTTGATAATGTGTATGTATTGTTTTAATGGTCAAAATTAATTCAATCTATCCCAAAGTGTAACCGCTAGAGGGTACTGACGGTCATTAGAAAAATGTCTTCATGTCAAGTCTCATTGACACCTTTGGGGGCCGTCATTACTTTTCTCACGGGTGGGAGAATATCTGGGCTCTGATATATTGCAATGAAATTGAAATATTTTTATCAAACGCGCAGTGTTGCGATGTTTCGCGGGATGTTACGGCCCTCAATTTTTTAAATCAAACAACGATATGCATGAGATTTACCGTTTTGAATTTATTAACTATTTTTATTAATTCCGAGACCATATTAATGCAATTAACCTTAATTCTCAAAACGTCTCTAATATTTTTTTATGAAAGTGATGTATGGATAAACATTTATTTAAAATTTTGTAAAAATTATAAATTCTTTCATTTTTAAAACAGTAACATTTGACAAACCTTTCTAAAAATAAAAGTAATAATTTTATATAAAATGTTCCACTAATGCAAGTGGAATATATATTATATATTGCGTTTATATTCCCTGGGAATTCTCAAAATCGCCAATAAACTAGCATCGCACGCCAATGTTCACATATATTGTTGGATTCGTCTTTTAAAGGGCTATCCTAAAATGCAAAAATATACAGAGTGTTTCATTTACAAAAAATTGAAAGAAGTAACAATTTGCGATGCATCGCAACACAGCGCATTTGATAAAGACAATTAAATTTTGATTTCGTCTTTTAAAATGGTATTTAAAAATATAATAAAATATCGGGTGTTCCTTTTAAAAAAACGTAACTTTATTTGACCACCATGTATCTAATTGAGTGACAACTGATATAATAGATGAAAATTAAAGATTATTTTACTAGAAACAATTTTTGTATTCAAAACACTCATAGATTTGAAGATAAGGTATAAGCCGTTCTTAAATCGGCCGCCCCGTACATATACACAATAAATATACATAATTTTGGACAACAAATATCACAAAAATGTCAACTTATGATTCTTTTTTAACATTTTGTTAAATATAAGGATCAAATTTTCGAAAACTTTTGTAGATGTATTTCAAAATTGATTAAACGGAAGGGTCAAAGATCAAATATTTCAAAAACGGTAAGACATAGGTATAAGACATTATATAAAAAATATGTTAACAATTTCACACAGAATCTCAAAATTGAATAATATACGGGGTGTTCATTTGACATAATCAAGTTGACAACAATTTCCGACTAAACAGGAAGTGGCCAGGCGTTGAGACACTTGCCCCTTACGTTAACCCCAAAAATAGAAAGGTGTTTTCTGAATTACATCCTAATAAACTTTAAACGAACGGGTTGGGTGAAAACGCCTGTATATGTATATATAACGGTAACTATTTTCATTGCATGGGATTACTTTCATTCAAATATCACTTGCATTTAAAACTGTTCGATAAAGCTAAGTTATAAGGGTAAAAGAAGTCCACTGTAATGATCTACCTTATGCATTGGAAAATATAAAAAATACACTTTGTGTCATTTAAAATTCAACAGTGGCTCTCATTTCCAAAACTTGAGGTATAATCATTATAATGTTATAATATTGAGGAGTTGGGCGTATAGGTTACAATATTCTTAAAACACAAACTGCTTAAATATATTCTTCTATTCTTATTTTGTGAGTACAGAAAACAAGAGGCAAACCGTCTCGTATCACGTGCCGATATACATGTGGGTACCCAGCAATTAGAGTTTGAACGTTTCATCTTCCTTCATTCGAGATTTCTCTGTTCAATACCTTAACTATGAGTCATGGTTTATGTTTCAAATTACAAATGGCAGCTACTCATTTTTCTTTGGTATTACTAATTTGTACAAAACGCATGACATGAGGATACCTGAATAATTGAAACTAGTTTGAGAAAGGCTTCAACAAGAGATTGTGATACATTGGTAAAACAAAAAAAAATCCACATATCAAAAAATCTACTAACAAAAATGATTAACAAATTGGCAAACCTCAACAAAACAAATCATAATCTGGACACTGTCTCTGTTGCAGTGACACTAGTTCTTCTATAATCATATTTGCTACTAAACCAACTACCCAAACCGATAATTATGTAGACCAGTGCCAGAATAATGTGATAAAAACCGTAGGCGAAATACTGCCGCCTGGGAGGAAGAGCAAATCCCATATCGCCAGTAACAATCCCCAATGTCAAAATAGTTTGGAATGCTAGTGCTGCAAATGTATTAATCCCAAAGATCAGACCATAACTATCTTCTTTAATATGTTTCGCAATTTCACTACTAGCTACAGTAATCATTAAATGATACAAAGCACCAAATACTATGTAAGATATATAACTAATTACCACTTGAGTCGTCTGAGAAGCAATTATCATAGTGAAACCTTGCAAAAGAGAGCAACATGCTAATGAAAGGTCCCCTTTGGTTTTCCAATCAATTTTTAACAATCCAGACACCAGGGCTCCCAGAAATCCAATTACAGTAAGCACAGCTTCCACAACTCCATTGTAAATCTTTTGCTTTGGATCACCAACAATTGCCCACCATAGAGGCTGCATATAAACTTGCACTTGGATAAACCCACAGGTAGATAATGCCCACCAAACTGACCATTTGGCAGTATATTTATTAGAATATGCCTGTACAAAGTGAGACCACATTAATGCATAGGCTTCCTTACTTTTTTGAAGAAATGGCATCTGTTGCATCATGTTGTGATGAAAATAAATAGATTCACCAGCTGGTGGCAAGAACAAACTCCAGAATGTTGCTCCTATCATAGCACTCAGGGTAATATAGTTGAGTTCCCGGTAGTCCATGAGTTCAAACGAAATAAGTAACTGGGCCATAATTCCTGACAAAGCACGGCCCAGTAATATAGCCGCACGAGTGTGGGATGTTACTAGTTGATACCATTCGCGGTCAACTTTAGCATAAATGTATGTAAAATATGCAACCTCACAGGCGCAAAATGTTCCATAGAGTACCTCCAATATTTGAACTTCAAGGAGGCTAGTAGTCCATAACAACATTGCCCATACTATGATACCTGTGCTGCCAAGTAATACAATGAGAGGTTTATATCTGCACAAATCTGTTATCAAGAAAACTATCACCAACTGTGCAAGATAACTGTAAGTGCCCACAGGATAAACCTGTTGATTCACTTGTAAATCGGTCAAATTTCTCCAAGGCCCAATCAGGAACTCATAAACAAAAGGTTCAGATGGTCTGATCTCTTTCAGAAAGCCAAAAATGCAGAGGAGGATGGATATGATCAACCATTCGTCCAAGCCCCTACGTATTTTTTCGACGAGCATGGTTTGAAAGTGTCTACTTCAGGACTTGCTTTAGTAGGGTTCACGTTTCAACTGCTGATGGCTTCCAATAATTGTTCAATTGCATAATTAAACAGGCACCCATAGAATGCCACCAAACACCTAATTAGAGACAATCTAATCTAATCTATCATAGATTAGAAATAGATTCCCAGATATTCCTATTACCTATGAAAAAGATTGTGGGATTAGCTTGCGATACCATCAGCTGCTTCAAAGTTGACACAGAAATTGACAAATTTAAGGATGCATATCTATATCACAGATAATTCTTCTTTTTGACAATTTTCTTCCAAATGAGATGGCATAGGTAATAGGTTCAGACATTCTTCCACTTGCATTACGAAATGACTGTAGCCTTTAGCATTGAATGGAATCTTTTTGGACCGCTTTTTGACACTCCGTTGTGGTTGTGGTAGCGGTGGCGCTGCATTTTGTGTACTAACATATTTTTAACCAAAGGTCACAAATCCATTTCGTTGTGGTAGTGTTATTTTTTATTGTTAAATTTTGAATATTTTCAGCATGATAAAATATCAGATAAAAATGTGAAATATTAATTTTGTAAAATAAGCTCAAATTTCTTTTTTTTTAATGTCCATTAACCAACCAACTGCAACTAACCAATGTGCAACCTGTGACGCGTATTATTAAAATTCTGATAAGTTTGGCCCGTGATAGTCGTAGTTCGAATTTGATTTTTTTTCTTTATTTTTACATCGCAAATCTTTTCAATATTATAAACAGCTGGGGTCGCCTTGCCGCTGTATACTCTGTTCTTAACTGGCAGGAATATATTAACTAACCTAATGTAACTTAAACCCCCTAATTATCGTGTTTGAATCAACATATATTCGACTAAGACTATTGTTTTGAATTAGAAAACTGGGTACAAAGTTAGGTAAGCAAGTCGAATTGCCTAATATTACTTTGCCCAAACAAACAGAAAGAAGAAAATGACAGGTGGTTTTAGGGCATAGAACTAATGTTTAACGGCCAACATTAATAAAGTTCAAGTTCAAGTATGCGTTTCACAAAAAAATGTTGGGCACGACTGCTAGGATCCTTCGCCCATTGCCGACTTCCGTCGAGGATCTTCGCTTTTGGTCATGGACCAACACGTACAAAGAAGACATATAACCAATATTTGCTCAACTAGCAAAAAAACAAATTTGACCGATACCAAAAAAAACCGACACCCCCCGCTTCCGCCGCGGACCATCCGGGCCCATCCGGCCTCTATACCGGCGTGAACGGGGAAAAACGAAGGGATCGGCGACGATTATCACTTTACAACGTTCACAAAATACTGAAAACACTAAATCCACTCAGTGGAGACCGATTTCAAAATTTTTGGACGATTACAACGGATTCTGTAGGGAACGAACGGAGGTTAAACCGCCGCGTGCAATGTTCCACCACAGAATCCGCCAACATTAATAAAATTTATTATATTTGTGGTGCTTCCAAAAGAACTTGAGTCAACATCTTTATAATAAAATGTCGGAATTCCTGCCCCTATACATGTACATTCTCTTTTGTTTCGCCCATCCAACCTCGAATTTATTGCACCCGTTATAGGAAAATTCTTGCACGCTTGTGGTATTTGCTTGTAAACTAACTAAGTGGGTGGTTTATGGCTGGATCTAGTTGTTTCTTCTGGTTCTAATTGCTTTAGTAAACCCTCTTTCTTTATTTCGTTTACATAAACGCAGATTAATATGTCTCTCAAGCCGGAAAAGAAACCAGACTCATCAGTGGATACCGGAAAATGGGCGAATTAACACTGGAAATGTAAACATAAAAAGAAGAGGCGAAGTAGTTAAAATGAACGATTCCTGTATTTTTTTTAAATAATGTATCAAAATTATTATAAACTATTTTTGTGTAAAATGATACTTACGGGCCTGCATTTTATAAAAATTTAAACAATGGATGTGATGGGTAGCAAGGATGGAAATAGCACCTCCAAGGCAATATATCTCCTTTTTTTTTGTGATTATATCCTTTTGATTGTATAATTTCACAGCCTACTACCATCCAAGGATTTATTGAGGATGTTTCGTCGGTTAGGAGTTTTTCGAAAGACCTGAAAACTTTTCAAGATCAAAGGAATGAAAAAGAAACATTACATCTTTGCAAGAACACAAACATTGAAGGTTGTGTAAAACAACTCAGTATAGCTGAAGACTCTGAATGGATTACACTGAATGTGGGAGGAAAGTATTTTACCACTTCCAAGAGAACTTTAACTACTAGTGAACCATCCAGTATGTTGGCCAGGATGTTTTCCGAAGATAATAATTTGTTTTGCCCTAGTAGTATAGATAAAAATGGAGCATATTTGATAGACCGAAGCCCAATGTACTTTGAGCCAATCCTAAATTATCTGCGATGTGGTCAATTAATTTATAACAGAAACATCAACCCAGAGGGCATTTTAGAGGAAGCAAAATTTTTTGGAATTGAATCAATAATTCCTATGCTAGAACATATGATGAGTAAATCAAAAGAATCACGAGATAAAGCCCCTTTGACTCGGAGGGATGTTATAGATGCTCTGATTAGAAGTTCTGGAACTACAGAGTTGAGGTTTCAAGGTGTTAACCTGGCTGGTGCTGACCTAAGCAAGTTGGATTTGCGTTGGATTAACTTTAAATACGCCAATTTACAAGGGTGTAACTTGTCCTGGGCTAATCTAAGCTGGTGTTGTTTAGAGCGGGCTGACCTTTCCCATGCCATTTTGGATAATGCTCAGCTATTAGGTGAGCTGTATTATGGTAGATATTTGTTAACAAAGATATTGCAGGAAATTATGGATCAGTTCTCCTAGTTTCCTTTTGGAGGTTAATAGTTCAACTGTATTGTCAAAAAATATATAATGATCCTGTCCTCTCTGCTAATAATATGTAAAGGAGAACGACCTGGTACATATTGTTTTATCTATACATAATTGTTATTAAAATATTTAAACAATAAGTTTATATTTGTTGTAAATACATTCTGATCTCGGTAACACAGCACATTTGCCAAAGTTTTAGATTAGGTATTATATATTAAGCCAATATTTGGAAAGTTAGGTCTTCATAATTTTAGTAGGGCCTGCACTTATCCATAAATCACCTGCTGTATTAAACGAAATTCAAAATACTCACCTGTGACCTTAGACTTCAAAACAATTTCTACTTTATGGCTCTGGTCCACCTTACCACTTACCATGGTTGATTGGTATTTTGTCCAGACGCCCTGTATGTTATAAATGATGACATTTATTCTAATTCTGGCCAACATAATTCATCACAGGAATAGCCTTGTTTTAAACTGAAGTAGAACCATCATATATAGAAAAGAATACCAAACTTTAAAAAGAAAATGCAAATTTAGTTGAAATTCAAAGCTTTCTGTAACATGAAATATTTTATTTGATTTGTTTCATTTTGATGTATTTTGGATTAGGTATCAAGGGTCTAAGGGCCACCATGGAAGGGGCATCAATGAAAAACTGCAACTTTAAAGACCCCGCGGGGCAACGGGCGAACCTGGAAGGGGTTAACCTTAAGGGCGCGTGTTTGGAAGATAGTGATATGGGCGGAGTGAACCTCCGCATTGCCAACTGCAAAAATGCTAACTTGAAGAACTGTGATCTTAGAGCGGCAGTGTTGGCGGGAGCCGATCTTGAGGTAAGAGCTTGCCGTAAACAATACAGATGTTGTTTAACATTCCTTTTAGAAATGTGATTTATCTGGAAGCGACTTACATGAGGCAAACTTAAGAGGTGCCAATTTGAAAGATGCAGCTTTTGAGTTAATGTTGACCCCTTTGCACATGAGCCAAACTATTCGTTGATGAAATTTTCCGCCTTTTTGTATTGTGCTTCTTTTAGTTAAATGCGAATCTTTATAGCCTTTAGAGCCTTCATTTTTGCTGATATCATATATAAAAGACTATTTCTATATATTGTGATGTTTCGAATAATATTGTTCAGCTATTATGTTTAATTACTACCAAAATATACAAACATTAAAATGAAGACTGATGCACCTTAATATTTATTATTTCACTGCACTGATTACTTTTCATTTAATTTCACATAAAGAGAACAATCTCTTTTGCGTTTAGAAAAAGCCACAAGCCTGTGTTCGATTTTAATTTTTTTCCTTCACACCATTTGTTTATCCTCTCGAAGCCTTGTTACACCTTACTAAAATTTGTAGGAAACGGACAATATTAAATTAACTTAAAAAAAAAACTTAAAACTTAAAAATTCAACAAACCAAAAAAGCTGCTTTTGATGGCTTTATCGAAAAATCAACCAATAAAAACAAAGATGTCTGGAAAATCGTTAACTATGTGATAAAGAATCTGATTTATCAGCAAATAATCTTAACAGTTTTTTTAGTTCTGTCTCGAGTAATATTATAAAGATCTTAACGGTGAATCACAATATACAGAGTGCATGTGTTGAAGGGATTCCACTGGAGGAAACTACTTTTTTTTGCATCCAATAACTTGTGAGGATACGTACCGAGCCATACTAAGATTAAAAAAATCTTATTCTAGCGATGCTTATGATATCAATAGTGTCTTCGTGAGGGACTGGTTGAGTACATTACACTGCCATTAACCACTTTATTTAATAAATGTATTGACACAGGTGTATTTCCGTCGCTGTTTAAGATTTCGAAAGTAGTTCCAATCCATAAGGCAGGTGATATAAATGATGCTAACAACTACAGGCCGATTTCAATCGTGCCTTTGTTCGGAAAAGTTTTTGAGATCTTACTAAAAGATCAGCTAACTTATTATATTAATAAGATCGAATGTCTTTGTGCTGGTCAGTTTGGATTTAGGGGAGGGTGTTCGACGATCCAAGCAGTGTCTAAAGTTGTGAGTGGGATAGTTGAGGGCCTCGAGGGGGGTGAATTAGTTGGTTTAACCTTGAGTGATCTCTCCAGGTCCTTCAACTGTGTTTCTCCACCCGCTTCTTATTAAAAAGCTATATAGATATGGTATACCAGGTCTGCCCTTAGATCCTATAGCGTCCTACTTGCAGGGCCGACAGCAGTTTGTAGAATACCAGGATGACCGTTCATCACTTGAATCAGTAGTAAGCGGGGTGCCCCAGGGTTCCGTCCTGGGCCCGCTACTATTTACATTCTACATAAATGACCTTTATCATTTCTTGGCCCCCAATCAGTGCGTGATGTCTGCCGACGATACATCCTTCACTACATCTGCTAAGAGTATCGAGGAGTTGTCTGTTAGGGTTGGCATGTTGGAGGACAGGACTAATGTCTGGTTCGAAAATAATTATCTTAAATTAAATTTAGACAAGACCCAGAGTATTGTGTTTTCCTCCAATTGCTTGGTAAATAGTGGACAGTCCGTCAAGTTGCTTGGCATTAGGATCGATGATAGTCTAAATTGGAAACAACATATCTCAGACCTGAAAAATAGATTGTCCAGCAACATATTCGTTCCTCAAAGACTAAGAGGCCTGATAGGAACAAGGACTCTGCTTATGGTCTATTTTTCTTTGTTGCATTCACACTTATGCTATGGCACGGTACTGTGGGGTGACTCCTCAGCTGCTGTGGAGATTTTTAGAAGCAGAAAAGGGCCATTCGAGTCGTGGCTAATATAGGATATAGGGACCATTGTCAACCTTATTTTAAAAAATTCAAAGTGATGCCCCTTCCTTGCATCTATATCTACTACCAGTTATTAGAGATACAGAGAACGAAAGGAAACTTTAGCGCTAATTCCGAATGCCATACCTATTCAACTCGTTCGGGGGATCTCCTTAGACGACCTAGGTTTAGACTGAGGAAGTCTGAGAACAACTCATTGAACCTGAAATTGTATAATGTTTTGCTAGGTACCGTGAAAAAGATGAGCAATAGAACATTTAAACATACTATTAAAGAATTCCTGCAACGTCATTGTTTTTACTCCCTGCCAGCATACATTGACACTGTCACTGGTATCGATGCGCTATAAAACTGTATAGTACTGTCTAATTTTGTTTGTATTAGATGTGTGTTTTTATGTTATTTATTAATTTGATTTTATTGCACTTGAATATCACTTCTGACTTGCTACAATTGTACGTCCCTTTTGTACGAAACGTAGTCAAAAAAATGAATCTATCTATCTATCTATAGCCAACATCCGACCGACAACAATATGTTAAAATTAGTTGAAATTAGTTTAAATTTGTAATAAGATTTGTGACGTCTCATGTGATTGAAAGGTATTTTTGTCCATGTACAACTTGACTTTATCAAACCATACAAGATTAACGTGGATTTAAAGATTTATTAATCGGCAACAATGACTATTTTAATTTGATCAAAGTTAAAGGTAAAAGTTTATTTAAAGGAATATCTTTTTAACTAAATTATCCACACAAATAAAACAATTTTTTCACAGTGGTTGCTATAAACACTAATTCTTTAAGCTTTTAATCTATCTATAATCTAGTCCCTTTCTACCCGTTGAGTTATTTAATATTGGGTTTGTTAATATATTTGTAAAAACCCGTTACAAAATATTAATACCAATTTAAATTTTTCATTTGATATAAAATAAATTTTTGATGGAAAATAAAAATACATATTCCAGCAGGTGCTATGTACTGTACTCGTTTTAACTGGCGATCGCCAAGAATCGTAAACCTAATAGGATTGCCCAATCGCATAAGACATACGTTCGCCAAAACTATCGATCGCACGTGGTCGCTTGTGACAGCAAGTCCTCTAACGGTTTTTGTGTATTCTCTCAATGCATTTGAAGGCGTATTAAACCGTTGTATTTTGTGTTCTTTGAACAATTAAAATAATTTGAACTAGGGAGTAGTGCGCTTATGTTTGTGTTAATTGTATTCCTGAAAAAAAAGCTTGGACAAAACAGTGTTTTTAAGCTTTAACAAATACTTTAAAATTGTATGTGCTTGAGTGGCGAGAACTGAGAAAAACAGTATTTTAAACCTTAAACAAAGAATTAAAAGTTATGTGTTCATGCTGCTTATTAGCGGTGTTATTAGTAAGGAGGTAAGCTCAAAATATTACACATAATAATATAGGTAAAGGTTAGAAATACATTTCTTTTACCTTTTTCAGTGGCATAAACTACATCAAAAAGTAGTTAGGTATGTCTGGAACGAGATGTGCCATGCATGGGTGAAATAACTATTTTGATGAAAAAGCAAGTTCTCTATTCGGAACGATTGGATTGTTCAATGTAGAAGGGAGGACAAACTTAATCCAGATAAAAGCTATGTCTGCTCAGGTCGTTTTACAGAAAATGTTTGTGACAGAGACTTACAAAATCAGTTATTAGGTTTTTTTTGTCTTGAATAACACATTAAATTCACCACAAAATTTAAATTTTAGGTTTTCCTTTAAAAAAGATTCTAAAAAAACACTGCTGTTCCCACCCTATTATTATTTAACCAGAAGCCACTAACAGAAGCAGGATTATCTAGATCAAAAAGACTTCATTCCAAAAAGAAGCTCAACAGGTATTGTCTGAGCTTTTAGCAACAACATCGAATGCCACAAGTGAAATTCTAGAGAAAAATCTATCTCCAGAACCCATGCCAGAAATAAAAGCAAAATAAAAGTTAGTCTAAAATGAAAATATTTGCAAGAGGATACCTGCAGAAAAAAATTAGAAAGTATTGTAAAATAAAGATTTAAGGATATATGTATTTTTTATATTATGTACATACGCGGGGGGGTACATATAAATACATATTATTATTTACCTACCACCTATAAATAGTTGTTATGTATTTTTAATATATTTTTTGTTTTTTAATATGTTCTTTAATATATCCAAAATTAGGGATTTCTAGTTTACAATTATTTGTTGATTTTTGTATATTTAAAACGGTAGAATGCCCTAAAACACAAAGTTTTACAAGTAAATCGTTTTGTTTACTAGTTTTATGTATTTATGTGTAACAATATTTAATTAATATATGTATTTCAAGATAATACATATAAGCCAATCTTGATTGCAATAGTATTATTTTTACCCTACCTGAGATCCTACCATACCTTACTTCCCAATAATTATTAAATAAGTACTAAAACGATTTAATGTTGACATTAAATGAAAATAACGAATGATTATCCAAACAAAATGCTATATTAACTACTCAAAATACTGGAAGTCCATCAAAACTCGGGTCAGTTTCAGATTATTTCCATGCATTTACATAATAAACGCGCCCATACAGGACTTCACTACGTCACAGCCAGCGAGAGTTTTCGCATTTCGCTTGCGTACATATTTGGCGGATTAGGCAATCCTATTAGGATTGCGATCCTTGGGCGATCGCAGTCATAAGAGCAAGTTGTGGTTAGTTTGGTACCGTTTCAAGTTCTGTCATGATAAATATTCAGGTAAATATTCTTTCATGGTGTTCTATGGTATGATGTTTATAGAATAACAAATTTAAATATTAAAATTTGCTAATAATTTTAATAGAATAACTTTACGATCAAAACAAGCAAGTAAGCAGAATGGAAAATTTTCACAACAAAAAACAAAAAGTTGAAGGTGAGTTATAAAATATTTTCGAACTTTTTTAAAATATATTTAGCATTTTATTGCGACATCTTTGTTATAATTTCGGGTAATTTTCTGACATACATTAATGAAAAGATGTTGGTACTGTATCCTAACAAAACTGTGCAAAAATTTGTTTTTTTCACCTAACCATTTCTTCTGTTGCCATTTACATAACCTAACAAATTTTGTAAACACGTCTTGATCACGCTTTTAAAAAAGGCGTGTGAAGATGTTCCGCCGTCAGGCGCGCCTCCGGCGGGAATATTTGTACCGGAAAACAGTCGAAGATAAACAGAAAACTATCCAAGACCGCAAAAACAGGATTAAAAACAGTATTGAAAATAATACCCACATACATGGAGATTTACAAAAGAAAGCTTTGCACTACTCAAAAAAACTTGAATGGGAAGATGGAGGTCCCGAAACTACAGCGCTATTAGGTGGCGAGAGCGGCGGTGCAGTTGCTAATTCCCAAGATGATGAGTATCGTTATGCTGGTGTGGAAGATCCGAAAATCGTTATCACCACGTCGCGAGATCCCAGCGCGAGATTGAAAATGTTTGTTAAAGAACTAAGGTTGATATTTCCGAATGCGCAAAGGATGAACAGGGGTAATTACGAGATGAAACAGCTGATAAGCGCATGTCGTGCAAACGATGTTACTGATTTCATCATTGTGCATGAACACAGAGGTTTACCCGATGGTTTGGTCATTTGCCACTTGCCATATGGTCCCACAGCTTATTTTAATATGTCTGATGTGGTTATGAGGCATGACATCCCTGATTTGGGAACCGTTTCCGAGCAATATCCTCATTTGATATTTCACAACTTTAAAACCAAATTGGCAGAGCGAGTGATGAGTATTTTGAAGTATTTGTTTCCTGTACCCAAGGAGGATTCAAAACGAGTGATCACATTTGCGAATCATGATGATTATATAAGCTTCCGACAGCATACATACAAAACTGTGGAACGTCAGGTTAGTGAATTTCATTCAATTGAATTATGGCACAAAATAATATTGTTATGATTAAGTGAATGGGACAGATCAGATAGTATTCAACAAATAATATTGACAAACAACTTAAAAACTTAAAATAATTGCATTTTTAGATCGACCTGAATGAAGTAGGACCTCGGTTTCAATTGAAACTGTATGAAATAAAGTTGGGTACTTTAGATATTGCTGATTCAGCCGATACTGAATGGGCCCTTAGACCTTACATGAACACATCTGTTAAAAGACGATTCTTAAGTGACGAAGATGGATGGATGCAAGATGATGATATTGAGCCTTAATTCAATGTTGATGTTTCTTATACATGTTTTTATTGGTACAGTTATATCAGCAAACATATTTTATATATTTGAATTATTTACTTTTGCAAATTTCAGTTGACTATGCGACAAACCAGTTGTATATTACTCAAGTCATTAATAAAATTTACATATGTATTTATGATTTTCATAAAAAAAGAATTTACTAAGGTTCCTTGAAGGGCGCAAACATTGCCTCCAAAGCCAGAAGCAACTTATAGAAAATTTAAAGTCAACAGTTTATAAAACTCAGAGAGCTAATCCCAATCAATTGAGAAAAAAAAGGGAGTGCTAGCTAAAAACTTTGACTAATGAGTGAAGAATTTTCAGAAGAAATAAATATTTTGAACCTGTATTACTGTCAGCTTTAAAATCTGACTGCTTCATTGATTGATGTATACACTTGGATCATTTTTGGATTTGTTATCTAAATTTGAGTTTCTTTACACTTAATCTGAAGCAGTATTAGAAAAACATCTAAAAGCTTGCCAATCCAAAAGATAATCTTATTTTTCTATATAAAAAATTGTCCTGCTCTCAATTACTATAAAGTTAAGTTAGTTCTCAGCATTATACTTCCTTAAGTGAGTAAAGTAATGTTTTATCCCTTGCAATAAAAGCTAGAAATCATGATAGCAGCTTTTGACAAAGCACGTGAATCATAAAATTCTTGATATGTATTCTGTGATACTTCTTATACCTAATTACAACTGTTTTCGAGATATTGAGTTGAAAACTTGCCGTTTTGGACATACTCATCTTAACTTTTCAAAGCTTAATACTTAAGCCCTCTTAAGAAAGTATAAAATTAATTAATGAACCCACCCTGTACAACGTCATTTAGAACATTTAAAAAAAAAAATTTTGTGGTACATTGTTGTAGTATATTGTTTTGAAAATATTATACTTTAATAAAAAGTTATGTAATGTATTCAATTCTTCCTTAACAATATGTAACTTTTAATTGATTATTATTTTTATTTATGGCATACTAAATTATACATTTTATTTTATAAAATTGTCATTTATTTATGTTTTCTGAGAAGAAGTGCATACTATTACACAAACACATTTAAATTTAGGAGGTTTACAAATTAAATATAATTTGAAAAAGATACTGTGGCTCTGACTTGGACAATCTCTTAAGAATTTGTGATAGACACCGTCTTCAAATGAATCTTTACAAATCTTTAGCTCTGTTATTCTATAATGATCACATTCGAGAAGAGTTAACGGAAAGTATAAAACTCAGATTGGGGAACATTACAATCTCATTTAAAGATTCATACAAAAACTTAGGTCTTGTTATTGATGTGAATTTAAAATTTAACATAAATAAAACATAACTTGATGTATAAAGAGAACATTTTCAGTGTTAAAGTGTTATATTCGCAAAGACATTCATTGTCTCAAAAAAAAAAAAAAACTAAGATCATTTCTGGATTCTGTTGCCATTAAAAGGATACAAAGTCCAAAATTCTCGTATAAGGCCAATATTCGGCGGAGGCAAAGAATTTCGTATAACCTTGAAGGTTTGGGATGGCTTTCCGTGGTTCAGCGACGTGCTTTGCATTCGGTATGTCTCTATTACAAAATAATTAAGTCGCCCTCCTTATCTTCATGAAAGACTAACATATTGTACGGATGTTCGTAGGCAACATTTGTTCTTAAAAAAGAATTTTTCAAAAAGTGCTTCTCCTCTCAGATTGCGTTTATAATTAATTAGCTCACTCAAAAGACACATGAAATGCAAATTTTCGACACTTTGATAATTAGCACGGCATTTTAATGATGGTCCATTAATTAACAAAGCATTTTGCTTAAATAAAGAAACACCTTTTTTTCTCTTTTCCTATAACCCTGACTTATTTCTTTCTTTTCTTTTTCTTTGTATCCTGTCATTCTTCTATACCGTTCTCTTCATCTCTCTGAATTATTGTATTTAAGGCGAATATTAAATGTTAAAATATGTATTATTTCTTATTATAAGTTTAGTCGGCTTCAGCAACATCATAAATAATTAAGTAATTAAGGCAAACGGTAAAACATACTGAGTGTACAAAAATTATAGCCAAAAGAGTATTTTATATTTTTCACAAAACTTCAGGAGGAATCCAGAAGTTTTGTGAAAAGTATTACAGTAGCGTATGCAAGTTGCTTTGGAAAATTAAAAAAGTATTTTCACCACACATAAATTTTATTTCTCATACAAAAAAACGATGTATCATTTTAGTAAAGAGTGGGACCACCTAGATTGTTAATGGCGGCTCTATATCTGCTGCTCAGGCTTTGAATGAAGTTATCGTCGTCTTGGGAAATTAAACGCCATTGGTGCTCATTTGGCAACTCATTTTTTTTTAAATATTAAATTTTGTGCTGATACATGTCTCTGGAGCATGTCCCACGCGTATGGCGCAGACCATGGTAAAACGTCAATATCGTTTTCTTCTAAAAACTTTGTTACTGTCCTTGCAGTGTATGGTCGAGCATTACCGTGTAGTAGAATAAGACTTCCGGGGCCCATTATAAACGGCTAGCTCGATTTCCTCTGGAAAACACAGGCACTCGTATCGGTCTTCTCGAAGTCCATAGCTATGTAGTCTATTTCGTTTAGTCTGTCCACTTACAGCCAAGTTGTGAGTTGGTAACTCTTGTAGTGCCTCTATAGTGATCAATCGCACTTTTGGAGATGTTAATAGCTTCTGCTGTGGCTCTGTCATACCCCCTTACAGCTGTACTGTACTATACTGATCAACATAAAACAATTATGGCCAGTATGCTCCACATATCAAATAAAATTATTTTATTTAATAAGTAAAAATAGATTTGAAGATTGTCTCCCATTCAGTTATGATGTGTATATATTTTTGAAAAAGGTAAGAGAAAGACAACTTTTTCTATAGAAAGAATACATCGATAAGTTTAAGAATAACGGAAAAGTCAAAAAGGGCATGTATCTTAAAAGCTAAAAAGTAGGTAGGAAAAAACGAACGGAACAATCTATAAAAATTACTGAGATACCTCGCAAAAATACCCAAAATGGGATATCCCATAAAATCATCATACTTTATTTGTATACCTTTTGTGCCTGTTGAGTACGGCAAATACAGAGAAGCGCATAAAAAATACTTTTGGAGTTGAAAAACAGAAAATCCTTCTTCAGAGATACACAGTTCACACAACAGTAACCAAAAACTGCTGAGCCCATTCTAAACGAGAGAGTTCCTTTCCGGATCCAGCAACGATCTATTGCCTGTGTACATGTGTGTCTAGCAATATTTTGTCGGCAATGTTTCTAGTGAACCCTTATATTTGTTTTAGACTTAGAAGTGACTGGAGTTTCGAGAAGTGGGAGGGTGAGAAAAAAATCGTCCAAGTTGATGGATTTCGAGTCGCCTGACGAAATAGAACGATCTTACGCCAAAAGGGCTGCCGCAACTCCGAAAAAACCGGAACAATTCGACGCGGTGGCTCCCCCAAAGAAACCCGCGAAATTGGAAAATGTAAGCGAATGCCTTGACCAAGGTTTCCACCAAAATCTGAAATTTTCCTGACCTTTAAAATTGAAGGTAGTTGGTTTAGTTTATAGATTAGATCTATAATTCAAAACCAAATAATTCCAAAACAACCTAAATGCGTTTTTCTACTCTCTACTCTAAAATACACAATTATGCACCAATCGTGGATGGTATTTTGACATTTGTCAATCCCGACTGTCACGTCGCACGTCAATCGGTGCATGGATTTTTTCGTGCCGTCGTAGACTTGCAGAGTTATTATTAATTGAAGATGGGACCTTGTTATTTAGTTTAAGCATGGCGTAGATCTTTAACTCTCGTCAAGTTGGTAACATTATGAAACTCTTAGGCCATAAACAGATGGAGCGACTTCAAGTGCGGGTTGTATTTTATTATACTTAGGCTAAAATATGGAATAAATTCATTTAAGTCAGGTATTCGATTTAAAAAAAAAATCTAGCACACGTCCATCAGTAAATGATTAAAGGGGGTTTCGATGAACATAACTTCAAAATACAATCCCGTTGCGGGGCACCGATGCTTGTAGGGAGTGCTTCGCCCCTGGAGTGGGGTCATGATACTTGCAGAGGGTATTGCGCCCCTAACGGGAGGCCCCATATTTTTTCTTGTTCGTTTTTGCAGTAAACAGAAAATATGGGTCGAAAAGTAAATGGCGATTCAACGTTTCTTTTTGAAATGGGACACATTTTTTAAAAATCCATTTTCGAAATCTGCGTGAAACTTCACGCAGAATTCATGTAGAATACCCTATACCTATCTCTTACTTTCTATGAGTAAAAGAATAAAAGCCAGTAAAGTTCCTAAATTGCCACAATTACATTTTTTCTGTCAGTTAAGGAAGTGAATATAGCGCAGCTATATGAAACTAAGACACGTGAAATTTATTGGATATGGAGGCATAACGAAAACTCAAGAAGTTGGTAATTTGTTTAATCTAATATATTGAGAAAGACCCAACAGGGCGCGTGAGATATTATTTTATTAGGTGTTGAATTTCTTTACATCCTAATCGGTTTAAAAACCCTTTCAAAACTATTACAATCGGTGGTTTTATTACTTTGCTTTATTTCGTATCTAATTCCAACTTTAAATCATCTAAATTCTGTGGGTTTTGCTTTTAAATAGCCGTTGAGCAAAAAATCCAGTGGAATAATATCTGGAGATCTTGCAGGTCATTCTACTGATCCCCTTCTACCAATTCACTGTCCGGGAAATTCCGTATTTAAATATTCACGCAATTGTCGTGCAAAATGTAGGGGAACAGCATTCTGCTGAAACCATTTTTATTTGATATTTTATATTTGCTATTATTTATTTGATATTTGAAACTACATCAGAACATGCACAATAGGGACTATCTTCAACTTTTAATAAAATGTTTAATCTCGTGTTCTAATTAGTTTTTGAACGAACTGGCTGGCTGTAAACGATCTTTTACATGTCCTGTTTCTTTAAATTTTCTCTCAATTTTAAAACGTACTATGGTTCTACTGATTAATGCTCTGCGTCAGTTCGGAACCATAAAAGCCGCCACCCTTAAGGCAAAATCTAATATGTGGCACAACTTTGAATTTTAATCCGTTTTTATGTACACGACCTGACTGCCATAGCTTGGGAGTGTGTTGCTGGGATGATTTCAAGTTAAACATGTCCAATAAACATACACCCGCAAAACTATTCTTACTGAGCTACAATTGACATAAACATCAAATTACATGTTTATTTTCGTGTGTTACATTAAAATACTCTTCAAGGTACAATGTTTACTTTTTTCAATGTTGAATACGCCGACATTCACGTTGTTTATGGATTGTGTAATGGCAACAACGGTCGAGCGGCAGTTGATCAATATCGTCGGCGATTTCCCACTCGTAGAGTTCCTTGTAAAACTGCTGTTAGCAATGTTCATCGATATTTAAGAGAAACAGAGAAGCTTCCTGCAGCTACTTCTGATCGTCTCGTTCAACTAGTGTCCTGTACAATCTTTAAAACTTGCCGACTAAGGTTCAAATTTGAATTTAGTCGCTGGATATTGAGAAATCAGAGGATTTGTCTGATAATATTATCAATAACACCAGAAATTCACAGTGTTGGGCACTTGAAAATGCACGACAAGCTCGGGAATTCCATTTTCATGATAGATTTTCGATCAATATTTGGTACATTACATTGAAAATGATTTTCAATATTACTGGATGATGGTCCCCTTAAAATAAGGCAACGAATGTGGATTCAGCACTATGGTGCACCTCCTCACTATGGTCGACAAGTAACAGAATTTCTTAATCAAAATTATACAAGCTGGTGGATTGGAAAAGGTTCAGCAGTTGCTTGGCCAGAAAGATTACCTGACCTTAATCCGTTAGATTACTTTTTATAGGCAAGACTCAAAAATTTTTAGCAGAACGTATTGAAAACAGAGAACAACTGGTAACTAGAATTATTTGTGCTGATCCTGAGACTGATAGCAGAGCTACTAATTCAATTCGAAGAAGAGCTAGACAACAGAAATTGGGTGGACATTTTGAACAACTATTTTTTATTCTTTCTTTTAAATGGTCTTTAAAATTCAAATAGCGTTCCGGGTATATATTCATTTGACATTTTTAAGTTGAAATCACCCCAGCAACACACTCCCAAGCAGTTATGGCAGTTATGTCGTGGGACACCCTGAATGCAAAAATATATAGGGTGCTTCATAAGAAAATTTTAATTTTATATTAGCAGCCCAGAAGTGGAACACCCTGTAGAAAAACTTTAAACGTTTTCGTATTTTGGATAAAAAGTTGCAGAGGAGATGTTTTTTTCAAATTTGAGTGCCTCTAAAAATGGTCGCTTTTGGAGTACACGTTAGCACTTCTTCTATCATTTATATTGCAGATGTATACCAAGGATTCCGAGTACGACAACTTCAACGTCAACCAGGGGGAGGGGGCGAGCGACTCGGAATACGGAAGCGAATATGAACCGACAGCGAACGCGACAGAATCTAGCATCGACGAATCGGTGGATTCGGACAGCGACTACGATGACAACGAGGGTGGTTTTAAGAGGCTCGATCCCTCCAAAAAAAAGCAACTCGTTATTAAGGATGGCAAAATCGTCAAGTCGGAGAAACTCAAAGGGAAAGAGAGCGGTAGGCATCCTTATAGTTTGTTTACATTTATTTCAAATCCAAAAGATCCCAATAGCAATATACAGATTGTTTCTGTCATAATTAATAGGGCGATTTTTGAGTCCATTTTAAAAAGAAAACTTCATATGAACATATGTCCTAAACTTCTTAACTTTTGAGGTACAGGGTGGTTAAGTTATCAAATATATTTTTTTAATATCTCTAATACCACAGTAGATATTTTTATGAAATTTGGCACACATGTACTGTGTATCAAGAGACATTATTTAGTGTACCACCATTTTTTTTAAATACACCAGCGGCCGGGGCACTGTGGGCCCATTGCCCAAACTAGGTTGCATTAATTCGATTATTTTCTAGTAACTTAAAAACCTTAAATTGTTTTATTATTTATTATTATTACACATTGCCGGTAAATAATAATACAATTTTTTTCAATTTTCCAGCGTTGCCACATTAGTATTTTTCGGGGTATATTTTAAAGATATACCAAAACTAGAATAAAAAAAATTGGAAACATTTTGCAATTGCTGCACTGTTTTATTCAAAAAGCTTCTGCAGTTACGTGAAATAATTTAACTGTATTTAAGGAAACAGAAAACATACTAGTTAACAAATTCCAAATATAGGAACTATTTACCGAAATTAAATTAACTTATTGAAAATATAACTATTTTATTTAAACAACACAGCAAGCAAGAGATCATACAAAACACAAAAAACTTAAAATTAACTAAACCCCTAACTCTTTGTCTAAAAAAAGAAGCGAAAGTAATTCATTCGCCCGAATTTATACAATCTTTCGAAACTTGTAAAGACATGTTAATAAACTCGCCTATTCTACAATACCTTAACTTTGAAAAATCATTTAACTTAACTACCGATGCTAGTAACTTTGCTGTTGGTGCAGTGCTCTCCCAAGGAGACGTTCCTAATGATAAACCTGTGGCTTATGCTTCTCATTTGGCTTATAAATAAAATTTTGACAGAGATGTTTTCTACTTAACATACTTTCTTAAACCCTGAAACCCACTAGGTAAACTATAATTTTAGTCTTTCTCGCTGTCACGACATGTCAGACTCACTACCCATACACTCAAAGTCATATTCGGAGGTCTCCGAAAAATAGTCATTTTTTGTAAGGCATGGAAGCTCTGGGCTTTTAAGTAGAGCCAATATATCAGGTGATAGTGGTTTTTTTGGTCTTACAGTTTTTTGTCGGTAACTGGCTATAACGGGGTCAGAGGACACTAATAACATTCGCATCAAGTCTTTATTCATGGCAATGCGCGATTTTTTTTGGGTGTGATGCTCGCGATATCGCCGACAATCTTTGTAACGTGCCTCTTGGGCCTCCTCAGAGAGCTACCCAATAGGCACAACACAATGTTTAATAATATCTGTGGAATGGTACAGCAGTTTGTGGACAGTTATGGGCATATAATACCACGAGTAAAGACTGAAATATTTCTTCTACAAGGTTTTTCTTACTTCAGAATTGAAACAACGTTTTTTTCGATATTTCGTACATTTCTAAAAACGAAAAAATAAAAGTAGTCTTGCAATTTTGAGTTTAAACGTGTGTATAAAATGAAAACAATATGTATAAAAATTATATTATAATTGGCTCATTGCGCAAGCAATACATGCGATAAACAACTTTAAGAGCATATTAATTGTTAATATTTTTATCACTCAGAGGTTGACATTTTTAATTGGCATAAGTTTTGCGATTATTTGCGACATTTTTGGCTAACAGTTTTAAGTATTTTGCCTAATAAAAAATGTATATTTTTGCTTGGCACTCGTTGGCCTTCATATTTTTTTACTCTATAGAATTTGAAAAATTAAATATTAATGGTACTTATCCCGTCACTTCTTGTCAAATCGCAGAAAAAACACAAACATTCTACATTGCATGTACATGTCTAAACTAATTAACAGGACCGACATCAGTTGTCAAATACTTAAAGCGGCATTTGCTTTCAATGCCTACTAAGCCATTTAAAAAGTACGAAAACTTCGTTATTTTATTGAAGCGATTGTAATAAAAATAGACTTTCTTTTAAACATCTGATATTGTGCCTTTATAAAAAATTTTTGGTAAAGCATTTTTAGAAAGCAATACTGTTTTTACATGTTTCAGTATGTTCTTAATTTAAAAACATTGACATTTTGCATTTTTAATAATGATTTATTGCAACCTAGTTTATGCATGGGGCCCACAGTGCGGCGTACGGAATTTCACCTGTCTATTTCTTTTAAAATAAAAATTATTCTTACAATCTCCAATCTCCAAAAAAAAAAACTAAGACATCAAATCTGCTCATAAATGAATGCAAATCTCACAATTTTTTTAAGGAAATTAGTGGCCTGCCACTGACTGTCTATGAACAAATAATATTTTTTGTGAAAAGTAAAATATCTAGTCGGTACTTACCAACTAAAATTCCAATTTAGGCGTACACATGGACTCCTTTTTAAGATGGGATGTCCAAATTAACAAAGTTATGGAAAAATTCAGGGGACGGTTATATAGATTCTATTAATTTGGGAAGTTTATGTGTGAAAAACATTTAAAAATTATGTAGTCGAATGTTCAATGTGGAGCAGTTTTAGATTTATTATACAGAGAAACTAACGTAATGAACATAACGGCAATTATACGCCAAAAATATATTCATCATTCTCAACACATCTGTATGCATACTCCAAATTTTATTGGATAAAACAGCTTTGTATATTTTGTCCTAAAATTGTTAATATCTTGCCTCGTTTGATAAGAGAAATTGGTGACTAAAAAAAGTAAGTAAATGGATTTTGACACAGGGAGACATGCGCTTGAATTTGGTATTTATTAACCCTCTGTAAGTAAATCAATTAATTGATTAATTGAGCGTTTATCTGTTTTTTTGCTAAATTTATTAATTTGTGAAAATAAATAAAATGTGAATATATTATGTAATAAGTGAATAAACATTTATATTATTATTATTATTTATCTAAGCGATTTTTATCTCATGACTTCAGATTAATTAATTAGGAAAATTTTAATTTCAATTATTTTTTTACGGTTTTCCACACGGTTTCTTTTGGCTTCAAGAAATTAATGTGAATTACGAAAACAGAGGATATACAAACTCAGTTCAGGGTCATAAAATAATTTTTAATGGCATTAACGAGGACCCAGAGGCACAGCGCATTTTAACTGAAAGTTACACTTGGAGACACTTTACCTCTGTTCAGAAGTAAACTTTTTTTTTGTTGTTTCTTCAACTGTTTTATAGGTAGTTTTTCTTTTTTAAGATTTTGGAGCTAGTTTTAAAGGATCGACTCCTAGAACCGTCACCAAGCTCATAAACAAACGGTCGAACATCGGCAAATCGTCGGTGAGTCCACTGTCAGCGTTGCAGTCTGGCACTTCGAGCTATGAGAACGTTAATGTTTCGCCGCCTAGTCCCAGAGGAAAAGACGGACAATACAGGGTGAACGGCATCAAACCGATCGACGTGGCGGCCCATTTGAAGCTTCTGGGTGAAAGCTTGACTATTATCGGGGAGAGATTGAAAGAACACGAGGTAAGACTTGCTCCATACGTAACTTTAAACGGTTCATCTTGGCTGCATTCTAGCTGTTACTGGAAATTTTAAACACTCGTTTCAGCACCTGCAGTAAAGTTAAAAAACCAGTCATTAGTCGGTTCTTCTACCTGTCATTTTAGTCACGATTTGGCAGAGCGCTACAGAGCTAGTGCTGGATAAACAAGTAACTGGAGAAGTTTATCAAAGTGTTGCTTACTCTACTTACTTACTATACCATTAGTTTTTGGGTATAGTGACTTTCTGGGAAACGTCTTGCTTAGGTAAAGACGTATACACCGACTCCAAGGCGTTTGAAAAACTTGAAAGACTGATTCTTGGCAGCTCACTTCTACTTTGTTGGGTTAGAAATGATCTTATTGAAAAGATACAGATTGCCTATATTAACAACTACAATTCAACCTATTCATTACATGCATTAACTCTTGCTTTTTAAGTTTATTCTTTTTCTTTTCTGATGACATAAAGTTGTTTATGAAAATTGTTACTTCTGCTGATTGTCTCATACTGCAGGAGGCCTTTGACCTTGAGGACCGGGCTAAGAGTATGTAAAGTTATTAAATTTCATAAAACCAGAGTTTTCAAGAACTGTATTTATTGTACATGATCTGGGTGTCTTGGTGAGCTCCAATTTTGCTTTTTAGTGCCATACTGCAAAGCTCGCAACAATGTAACACAAGAAATTGTGTTCTCTATCAAAGCTCTGTGTTTTTAAATCATGGAAAATTTTCAGCGTAAATGTATACTTTGTCAATTTGTGACACACTTTCATATCTTTTTAGATGATCCATCCCGCAATACTCCCTCGAATTTTTAGTCAACAATTTCACAGAACCCGTGCAGTTCGCTCATTTATTTCACGCACCCTTAAGCCTTTTTTCCCTTAGAGTTATATTATATTTAAACGCTTATATCTTTCTTTAGTTTATGCAAATCTTGTTGCGTTGCTTCATGGCTGTAACGTAATTTTTAGCTGGGCTTGACCCGAGAATAAATAAGTAAATAAATTAACGAAATGGAGTTAGTTAGCAATATCGTCGTCTTCAAAGTAACCTAGAAAAGTCTATAAAATACGCTGTATGCAAGATATGATAATGTTCCTAGACCTTAGATTTATTTATTTATTTAGACTACATGAGCAATGTAGTGACGATGGACTCAATCAATATTCGATCACAAAAACATCCATAAATATCCATAACCAGGTCGACTACATTTTAATAGACGCAAGCCATAGTAGTAACGTCATTGACGTAAGAAATTTTAGAAGCAGACAGGGACCATTTCCTAGTCAGAGCGAATATAAGATCAGAACGAATCCCAACAACAACAAAGAAAGAAAATGTCGACACAATATAGCAAAGAAATAGCATGTCATGAATCCATTGCACCAGCAACACCATAGGGAATACACATAACACAAAAAAAAGGACTGGTTTGATTATGACTGTGAAAGAGAGCTGAAACTCAGAAACTTGGCTTGACAAAGAATGCTGCATTGGACCACCAGAACAACATATACAACAGTACAATCAGGCTATGGCTAAGGCAAAAACAACTATAGAAAACAGAAAACAGACCCAATGTGAACATAAATTTCTTGAAGGCATTGAATTACATAGACAGAACAAGACAAAAAATTTTTTTCAGGGGGTGAATAAAAATAAGAAAAGCTTTTTTTTAAAAGAAACTTCCACAACCTATTTACAAAACTTCTAGATTCATCATGCGCTGATTGTTGATCAATCAAATTTGGTAACGTTTCGCCAATCATCCTGTTGGCTTTTTTCAGAGCTTAACTGAAATTGACTCGCATTCTACTCTGTACCTGCTTGTATATTGTTTGAAGGGAGCGGAGCTAAAGTACGGGCAAGAAATTTTCCTTGAATGATTGGTTGATGGTTTCCATAATTGGGAAAGTAAAGATCTGAGTCGCGAAAGAAGTAGTAGATATCCTTCATCAACATGGAGAAATTGACCTCCTACTTCGAGGATCAAATAGGTGACTACCAGTGTGGTTTCCGAAAAAATCACTTAATAATATACAAGATTTTCAGAATCAAATGGTTAATTAACTCAACTCTATTGATTTCAAACAGATCTATGACGGTATAATAAGAGTGGAAATGTATAATGCTACTGCAGGACTTGGGATACCCAAACAGCAGATTAATAATCTCACAAGTGTGTGGAGGGATTGAGAAGTGCTGTCAGAATTGGAGCCAAAAACCTCAGGCTTCTTTACAGTTTACAGTGGGCTCAAACAGTAAGATGAACTGTCGCTATTGCTCTTTAAAATCGCCGTTAGTGGTGATCGCAACTGTCAATTTTAAGGGGGAGTTGATCAATCTGGAAAGTTCTGCTTAAGGATCAACGAAGACAAATCAAAATACATGGTAACTGGAAGTGCACAAAATGTCACAATGGACCAATATAATATTGAAAGGATTCAGGAATTTAAGTATCTGGGAGTTAGCATCACCTCAGACATTGACATGACTAAAGCTATCAATAATGTGATACAAAGGGTAATGAAATCAAATGTCTTATCCCGAGACATGATGAACAACCTGTACCTGACTTGATTAAGAATTGCAGGGAGAAGAATCCTAATTCAATAAAAGCTAACAATAAACAACAGATACTGCACTAGAACGCACAAGGAATTGGAAGAACTATGTAATCACCCAGACGTTGTCAAACTAATAAGGTCACCGAGACTCAGATAGGCTGGCCATGTTAAAAAACAAGTAAATAAGTGTCGAATTAGACTGGTGCGGGAAGAGGTGCTGGCTTGGAAAAAACCGTTGGGAAGGCCGAGATTGCATTGGAGAGACAACTTAACATCAGAGAGAGAGATATTACGCAACTCAGACTCCCTGTATACACATACATGCGCTTTTTGTAGGCACAGCTTTCCTAGCGATCAAGTTGGCAACTTAAAAATAAAATTTCAGCAATTTTTCTTGACTTTCTTTCTCTTGGTAGTTTGTCAACTACTCATCACCCAGCAGCAATTATCCTAACAGCTTTTATTCCCTACAGCCACAATGAAAATATTGTGTTGAGAAAACTGTTTGCTCCTATTTATGAAAGGTCAGTTCTGTCGTTGCCAAAAAGACTAAAAATTCGTTACATTCACTTTCAGGGTCAGATAGCGGTATCCGGCAGCCTTTCGGTACTGCTCGACTCGCTGCTTTGCGCACTGGGCCCTTTGTTGTGCCTCACCCAACAAATACCCGAGTTACAGGAAAACTGCTGCAGTGCCGAACAGTTGCTGAGTACATTGGATAACGTCGCGTTCATCATGCCCGGATTGTAAATTTATTATTAGAAATAAAATAGACATACTCCCGTCACAAAAGTAGTTCTTTAGTTATTGCTTGTGATTAAAACAGTGGGCTTTGCAGGGGTCCGTATATTCGCAGTCACCATCCTTGGGTTTCCAGTGCTTGCAGCAGGGCCGCTTGCAAGCCCCGGCAACATACGCACCCGTTTTTTTCTTTGGCTTCTTGGGACAAGGTTCGATTTCGGCGCACCACGCCCCACAAGGATGACAGTTGGAGAACGGTGTTACCTTCATGGAGCATAGCTTGAAACCTTAAACGACCCTTTATTTATTTGATTATTAATAGGCCTGAAACAGGTCTAAGCGTTTTCATCCATAGAACACCAGCATATTCTTGGTATCAAAATACTTAACGGTGATACCGACTGATAAAAGTAATTTAATTTTTCGTTTTATATTACATACGTTCACAATTTTTAAAAATACAGGCACAAAAATTCGAAGATGGAAAATTAGTTGGTGTAATCAGTTTTTGCGATAGCTTGTAGATGGCGACGCCTGCACATACTTTTTTGCAATAATAAGGTACTCATTTCTGGTATCTCTATTTTAAGCCGTAGACGAAGTAATAACCGATTAATAATTTATCATTGAAAATATTTCTTTTAAATAAACCCATTAATAGTTGCGCCGATACAGCGCTAAATTGAAACTGGCTCTTATTCTACTCTGTACCTGCTTATATACTGTTTGAAGGGGAGTTGTTGGGGATCACCAAATCGTGTTTAAGATTGTTTGGTTCTTTAGACATTTATATGGATTCTGAGATTTTTTTTGGTAAAAGAATTGATGACACGCAAGAATTTTAGTTTGCTGCAAATGAGGTTATTTGTCGTAGTCTTAAGGCAATTTCATGTTCTTTTAGCCAAGTTTTTTCGTTCGGTAAGTGTGGCTCTTGGACTCATTTACTTGAAGTCTTTGGTTATCAACCTTCTATCTCAACCCGTGTAATTATTTCCATTTTAGAGATATTAAATGTACCATCGCACACCACAACCTTCCAAAGAAAATGAGTTCGTAAGCAACCCCACACTTGCCACTGTGGTCCCTGCTTACTTACTTCTAAGGAAATATAATGTTAATACCAGATTTACCACTTGCAGAAACAGGACGAAAAAATATCAACTAGACTCAAAGAATATGAAAGAGCCCTAAGACCGTGACAAATAAACTCATAAGAATATGAAGAGCCTTAAGACTATGACAAATAAACTCATCAGCAGTTGCGTAAGCTAGTCACGAAACCGGACGTTAAATTTTATGCGATAAAACTAAAATTTTAACAGGGGCCGCCTAAACAGGACCTCGCGCGCTTAGTAAGTATCTTTGCTTGCTAGGTATTGGAGATGGGTGCAGGTGGTGCAGTGCATGGAAGGGGAGGAGACCCGTATCATCTGCTCACCGAGTGCCCTGCTTTGATATGGGCTAGATTTGGAGTCTTCGGAACGGCCTTGATCGATCCGGATTCAGTGCAAGGTATTGGGCTAAAGGAGTTGCTGACCTTCTATAGGATGGGCGGCATTCTGGACACCCTCTAGCACGGTCTGGTGACACAACGGCCTAAGTGCTTGGACGCCCGCGGGGCGCGCACCCCTTTAATACCAATACCAATAATAATACCAATACTAAAATTCTTCCATGTAATCAATTCTTCTACCAAAGAAAAATTCGAAGATCCGAAGAAAGAATTCATAGTAATTTCTAAACAACCAAACCAACCAAATCTCAGGTCTTTACCTTTCACCAATATATGGAAATCAGTCATCCGAGACAATGTTCATGGCCCTCCTTTACCTCCACCCCCTCAAACGGCATATAAGCAGGTAGAATAGAATGTTTTTCGAAACTTCCTCAACTTCTATTTATCAACACCGGTTCGAGGTGGACCCCAGAAGATTCGTAAATAGTATTACAGTATCTTGTGGAAGTTTCTTTAAAAAATCCAAAATTCGACTCGAACGTGATTTGATTTGGTACCTGTAGGGCAGCCCTTGTCTTCTTCGACTTTTTTCAGGTTTTCACTGTCGGAACACCGAGGGCTCTTTCCGTCTGTCGTTACCCCTCTCCACTTGTCGGTTCGTGGATCGGGCGATGGCTGCTTATCACGTGCACTGTCGGAGTGCCAATCGATATTGTAGTTGTTATAGAAATTTGCGTATCTGATGCGTTCGGCTTCTTCGGTAGACATTTTTGGCTAAGGGGGACGTTTTTAGTATTACTAAACCAATTAGGTCCTTTTTTGCACAATTGCAGTAAATATCTTATTAACGGGGATTGAAACCTTTAATGAAATGTAGATCAAAAACTGATCAGCAACTACTTTCTTTGCCAGTTTCTTAATCTCAGATAAATTTAAAATTACTTGCCAATCTTACCTACCAACGGCGCTCCAATTAATTTAAAAAATAAGTTATAATTCTTAATATCAAAATCTTACTCGCATTTTATTTACTTTGCAAAATTGATTTTTGAACCTCTCGCTCTCTATATTATGGATTTTAGAATATCTCGAACTTTTACGAAGCATGACTGTAATTTTTATCAAATGAGTCCAAAAAACCCAACCAGTAAGATGCTTCTTAGTAGCCAATTCAGCTCTATCCATGTTAGGGAGCCAAAATAAGGCAACCCTAATATGGTCCTACCCACCCTGGTTACAATTACCACGGTGGTTTACCAGGGTAAACCATGATATGGATATATACCGAACACAAAGTTCAAGATGTGCATGGATGATGAGCAAACGGTGATGGGAAGTATCAGATATTCAAAACTAAGGTATGACTTTGTTTTTCCATTCCTTTCTGTCTTCTGATTTTCTTCTGCAGTTTTTAATCAATTCATTTACCTCTCCTCCCCCTTCCTCCACTATATTCTTTAATGTTTTTTTGGGTAATCTGTCATTTTCTTATGTGTCCTCTCCATCTAAATCTATAACTCTCTGGTGTGCCTACAATGTTAGGTTGGTCAAATAGCTCTTGTAGTTCCTTATTGTTCCTTCTTTCTCATCTATTACCAACTTTCTTTCCTTTAAAGATTATTTTGCGCAAACACTTTCTTTCCGTTTTGCTCACTTTTGTCTATTGTCTATGTTTGTCTTCCAATTAATTTTATAGGTCTCAGGACTGACTTGTAAAATCTTAGTTTTGCACTTCTAGACAGCAATTTTTAGTAAATTCTGCGCGCAAGAACAAAAATGGTTTCACTTCCTCAAAAGTATATACTTGTTATTCTAAACTGCCCATTTTCCCTAGCTTCCTTCCTTCTTAGTCCATGTACATGTGTAATTTATTTTCATTTATTTCAAGTTCCATTTCCGCTGCCCTATATTCGAGACGTAAGGTACTCCTTGTTTGATTCTTGTCACTAATACAAATTCGTCTGCAAATGGTAGTCATTGGTGCCTGTCCTGTTCTTTGTCTATCGGTTTTACGTGAAGCGCACACCACTCCACAAATTAACAAACTTCATATTTGATTGCAAAAATAATTAATTGAAAGGGTGCCTCAATAAATAAATAAATAAAATATTGTGGCACTACTGAATAAATCTGTTTTTTTTTTGCAGGCAACTGCCTGACATTGCCTTTAGTTAGTGACAATTTACACAATGTTTTGGCATCACTGGCAATTTTGCAGTATTCAAGTCGGGAAGAATGTTGCAGCTTGATGAGAGTCGTTAGTTATCTGGTGGATAACTGAACACGGGCAGTGAAGTAATAGTAGTTTTTCGATAAATTTTAAAATTGGTTTTGGTTTATTTTTGAAACTATTTTACAATTTCCATTGATAATAACAATAATATTGTATTTTCCTTTTGACAGTGTATAACCAAACTCGGATAGAAAGAATACAAACATTTTCTATATATTTTATCTTCCCCGGCAATCTATTAAAAATATTTTTTAGCGGTATAGGTACCTAATTTCTTCTACACTCCTTGTATAAACATTTATTTATAGCAGTGAAGGTGAAGTGAATGTATTTCTATGAAAACAATCAAGAGCAATTTAAATGTATTAACAAAAACCAATTAACTTTTATAACTTTTACTCTCTATCTGATTTAAAGTTGATTTCAATTAGCCAAACTAATTTTCTTAGGTTCAGCTATGATATTGCTCTAATATAACATATCAAACTTTTTTTGAGGGGTAATATAAAACTTGCAATTAATGTCGTTTCCGTATTATAACCGTGCAATTAAGTGATTCTCACTTACTTCACTTTAAACTAAATTGAACTTACACTATCGTTGGAGTAGAGAAAACGAGATGTTCTGAAAACGCAAACACACTGAATAGTTTTTTAAAGTTACTATCGAAGCAAAAATGTAGTTCTGGATGAGATAATATTCAATTCTGTTCGGATATCTAAGTGCGCTTATATAAAACAAAATAAGGGTAAAACTATAATAAGGAAAAATCGTATGCATGGTAGCTATTACTAGGGTAAAAACTGATGCGCCTCATGCAGCATTTATATTTTCGAAAAGAAAGTTATGATTTTCCGCGCATGCCTCTACATTTCGAACACCAACCGGCACTTTGCATCATTTTCTTGCTAAACAGTGATCTCCACACACTTAACTCGTTTTCCCAGAACATTTAAAGAGATCAAGGCATATTTTGAGAAAATATTGCCTTAAAAATGCTACATCCAAACTTACTGACGGTCTTTCAGCGGCCATATTTTTTGTTGAATGTCATTGGTTAAAAATAAAATTTTACATCTCGCAAATGCGCATAATGAATGAACCTTCCCAAAGTTTTTTCATAGCTGCATAATAAGTTCCTGTATTATCAAATTCTATACCTCTAGTAGATAAATGGGAAAAATGGTACAGTTAGTTACCTACTTCTGATATTGTTCGTTTTGGCAGGGGCCATTGCAAAGGCCTAACAGGTTGTGGAGCTGTGGGAACCAAAATTGGAGGGGGACAAAACAGGTAACAACATCTCTGGAGCGGCTTCGTTTGGAAGTTTTTCTCTTCATTGCAGTTTCCATTGCTATAACCGAAGTAGATAGTATATAAGGAGTCAAATTGGGCGGTTTTTAAATGTAAATTCCCATAAGAAAATTGAAGCTTCATCTTATCGACACACTACTTCATTTCCATGTAACCAGCGCCTGGCAACAGGCGATCACTACCTCAAAACCTTCATCCTCTACCCTCATTCGAATAGCTCCTGAAGTCGTTACACGAAAGTTTTGCTTTTGTTTTAACTATTAGTTAAAACTAGATGAAAAATAGTAGATCTACATTTCCAAAAATTGATATTCATCACTAGAGAGTGAAATATATCTTGAAATTATTTTTGTGATATATCACTAATTTTGGCTACTATTCATACAATTTATTCAGTAAATAAGTTCGTAAATAACTGATATTAATATTAATAACGGTTGAATTCAATATACTCACATGATGAGAGGAAAAGTGAGAGAGAATTGAGAATTTTAAACGCCCATACCATGTGAACAAATGTAGTGAAAACAGACAAAACAAAAAACAAATGTTTTGGAAAATGCATTTTGTAATGATAAGTTCAAAAATACTAAAACATATTATAATGCTAACTAATATTTTGGAATGCATTTATACTGTTTTTTATATCAAAAGCGGCAGTTTTTATTATTTGACTTTAAGTATATCCATATGATAAGACAGAAAATCATCCGTATTACCCCTAAAGAAGGCAATAAAATTGTGTTTTTCATTTTCCTACGTACTAACCCCAAAGAAATTTTTATTATTTATTTCATGTATTGTAATGTAAACATTATTTTCTTGAGATATCGGAACAGTTCGGCAGAGTATCAACTTTAGGATTGTGAATAAGGTAACCAATGTAATCAATGAAAAGCTTGGACTTTACAGGTCACGGTAAATGTTTTACACTGGTATAGCTTACCCGTGTTCATATTCTTGTATTAAATCTTTTAATCGGGACACTAAGCAAGCCATAATTCACATAAATTTTCGTCAGGTGGATACTAATTCACGAAAAGAAAAAAATTGAGACTAAAATTTGTATGACTTCTAAACGTCATATGAAATGACAAGTGTTTGTTTTGACGACCAGTACTTTTTATTTTTAATAAATGTAACGTTTTGGTTGGTTGCACAGGATAATTTTTGAGGTAATGATGGTATGCTTTGCTCCTTTCTGAGGCCTGTTACTGATATTAGTACCTCTCTTATCTTAAAAATATTTCATTTGCCTGTCGTTAGTTAAATGTGCTATGGTTAAGCAAATTCATTAAAAAAAATGAGAAAGGGGATATCGGTGACTACAAGGCGATTGCTTTGTTTTATGTCTTTTCAAAGGTTTTTGAGAAAACATTCTATACAAGGCTTTTTGGATTTTTGTGACAGGTTAATTTTTTTTAGATATTGGAAGTTATATTTCCAAACAAATATAAAGAGGTTCTAATGTCAACAATAATGACCACCCTTATTTTTTTAACCATTAAAGATATAAAACTGAAAATTTGGGGGTTTGAAAATTGGCCTGATTCGAAAGATAGATTTAATGTGCTTATTTTCCTAAACAATTTAAAATAATTTAAGAACAAAGAGTAACACACTGAAAGTGTGTTACTCTTTCAAATGGACCTAATTCAAAACCCCTTTTCAGACATACTAAATAACTGTAAATTACTAATAACATTTATCCAATGCAATTCCAGAGACATCACTTTGTTTTTAATTTTCGCTGTATGAGTTTCTAGCTATTTAAAGTTCCTCCGTTCCAATGAGCTTATACCTTGACTAATCAACCAGTCAAATATTTTATACAATTTTTAAAAACGGCGGTTGTAAGTAAAACGCGTGCCTTACAAATTACTATGTTTATTGTTTGTCTTTCACAACATAAAAAATCACAGTTCAAAACTTACTCAAATAAACCTAACCCATCGGTTAAGTTGTACCCAGCGAAAAGAACTTAAAACTAAATCGGAACTGATAATGCTTAAAATTAAATTACCTCGTTCGAGTATTTCGATCAATTGATACAGTTTATGGTTAATAGATTTATAACAAAATTTACATAGTACATTTCATTTCTATGGGCAAAAGTGGGATCCATTTTTGGAAAACCGTTATTAATAAATTATAGGTGACGAAAAAGGATCATCTAACGTAATGCTACTCATGAATCACTTAGCAAAATTAATTTAACCAAGCTCACAATCGCGGTGGGCTAAAAAGGATACAAATCGAACTAACCAAAACAAGATTTTTAAAATTTCCTCTAGAGATGCATGTGTTTTAATCGAGAATTCTTAATTTTCACTTTCACAAATTTAGGTAAATATTTCAGAAATTTGCGTTCACTACCTATATTGAAAACTCGTATTATTATTATACAAGTGGTCAGAAATTTTGGATCAGCTCTTCGTAGGGACATTTCCTTCTTATGGCCCTTCTTAAAATCCTTTTTCTTCAATTAAAGTTTACTTTCTAACATTTGCTCAAGGCGGACATTATCTCTATACAATCCATTGTTGTAACTTACCATTAACAAGATCAGATTAGCTAAGAATACCGCTAAAACAGCTCTCAGGAAGTGATATTTGGAAATAATTTCGTCGCCGGAGGGCAGCTGTGTTTTTCCTTGAATCCTCGTATCAATTATATGAATGATGAACCCGATTGTAATAAAAATGATTATATTAACAGTTCCGGAACGATTCCAAGTTGCGGTATCACTTTTTGATATTTAAAGTCATTGTATACTAACTAAATATACTAAGGTAACCAGAGATGGCGCTGGCAACACCGCTTTGGAATTGAGGAGCCAGAGATAGAAGTACCATGGACCAAAAGTGTTGCGTTGCGTTTGTCATTGTTTTTTATATATTCCTATTTGTTATAGACATGTCAGAAAATATTGGTTGTGCTATTTCGGTTAAAACTAAGTTAACTAAAGCGTGTTGTGTATCTGAATGCCGAAAAAGTCCCCAAATTTATTCAGTGTATGGGTGGAAAAAGTCCCCAAATTTATTCAGTGTATGGGTGGAAAAAGTTCACGAAGTTTTGACTTCATTTGTGATTTTTATTTCATTACAAATGATGTCAGAGAGGAATATCCCTGGTGAGTTTTCACATTATGTTAGTGTTATACTGATACAGATATTAAATTATTGAAGTTACATTTGGCGTCATAATATTAAGTACATATCTACTAAACATTTTTTCAGGTTTTCAACTTACAGTGTCCAATTTTTAATAGATCTACAATTACAACTTGGCCCGCTTCATTTGATCAGTAATTTCAGGAAGTTTTTTTTACCGTTCTCCATTAACATTTGCGAAAAGATACATTTTCCACTCTGCTTGTATTTATTTTTTAAATCGATAAACTGAAAGACATTTTTGTTTTCTACCTGCACGTATCGGGTGGCCAATTAATGTTTGTAATGCTGGGATAAATTTGCCTCTTTTTCGTTAAATGGTTTTCGCGTTTGTTTTTTGTTTATTGCTCTTTGCTCTATCTCTGTGAAGAAAAGGTGAGGGGCGTTCAACCAATTTTAAAAAAAATTGCCATAACTCCAAAAACATATTTTAATAAGTTTCAAGTTGTTGACAAGAGCTTTTTCATGGCTATCAACCCTGCTCTGAGCAACCGATTTAGATTGCTTGTACCGCCACTAGAGGGCGTTTATTTCCCTAAAAAAAGCACTTTTATTCTATTGCAACAAACGACAGTTAAATAAGAATTTAACACGCAAGTGAAATCCGTATTTCGATATCTTTTTCCCAACCGATAATATCAATAAAAAGAAATAAAAACTCGAAATTATGTTTTAGTAATATCTTCAGTACACTTGCCAGTATTAAATCTCAATTTTCGTTCTTTTTGAAAACAAATTTACAGTTAAAATACAGAAACTTTATTAAAGATATCAATAATAATACTCATGATTGAATATAGCCCACATGTCAACACAAATTTCAAACTCTTTAAAATTGAAGTGTGCTCAGGAAAAGAAAATATGAAAAACAGTGATGCCTAAGTGTCAATAAAATTAAGCTATTTATGGTATATTTTAGTGCCCTTATTTGCAAAAAAAAGCTTTTTCGTGTTTCGTGTTTATTTCTATAAGATTGAAAACTCAACTGATTCTGTTAGAATCTATACAATGCAGTACTACATTAAAACACAAAAAAATATGTTTATCTGTGTTATTGTTTTTCATGATTAGAATTATACATATGTATAATATATGTTAATATACATTTTGCTCGAAATTAATAAGGTATCTTGAAACTATTCCCAAAGATGGCGCCCTTATTTTCTTGTTATAAATTCATTTTATTTGTAGTGATGTAAAACGTACCCTAGCGGCGATAAAAGCAATTGAATTCAATTCGCCCGGGGCAGCGTTGATGGTGTAGGAGTCCTCTTCGACGACTCTGAGTTTGACAAAATGCATTTAGATATCCTGAAGTTATTGACCATTTATTTCTGGAGCTTTAAAACAGTGTTTATTTTAGTTATTTGTAATATGCGATTATTTCTCAAAAAACGGGATTTAATATTCAAGAAGGCGCACCCCAATTATAATGAGTTTTCGAAATAGTGCCGGGTACCATTCTTAACTCTTTCAGGGTCAGATCAGTGGTACATCAACTGTACAAAAAAAAGTTTCTATTTGTAGTGAGGTCTAAAAGCGGCTCAATTTGTCGACCACTAATAAAGGGTGCATGCATTTTCAACAAAAAATTAGTAAGCGTCAAGTTTTATTAGAAACAAGATGTATTTGAAAATAGATATTTTCCGAAAAAGCACGATTTTGTTGTTTTTCTTAATATTGTTTTCCCACATGTAAGGTGGGAAAACCTAGATTTAGAAATAAAATACATTTGTACCATCTCACTATAATAAAGAAAAATATAATAATAACAGGCGCTAATGGAACCCTTACCATTTAGATTACAAGGAATGTCATACGAGGCCCTTATAGAGGAAATTGAAGGTATAGACGCCCCATCTGACCCAGAAGCAATCGTAAACAGTTCCAGTGAACAATGGAACTCAATACTGATCGCTATTTCTTTTGCGGTCCCAATTAAAAAACAGACAAGAAATAAAAACCTTTCTTTCGATAAACTTGTGAAGCAGTTCTCAGTTGTCATGATCCATTTATAAACTAACTCTTTATTGTCTGTAAAACGTTTTAGTTGGGTCCTTTCAAATTTGCATTTGAATAATGTAAAGGATTTACCTCAAATATGGAATTGGTAGCAACAAAATGACGATACAAGCGAAGCGTCCATGTATTATCAAATTTTCATGATCCAAGAAGTTCCAGGAAAGACAGAAACGATAGATATGAAAATATCAACTTCGTTGATAAGTTTGGCGAAAACCAAAAATGTTTTATAAGATCGATCGAAAGTTTAGTCAATCTTTTTTTATTTTGTTGATGCAGCGGTTGCAAATGCATTCGTTTTATATAAAGAATTAAATTTACCGATGAAATAGATTATCGATGGGAGAAATCGACATAAGAAAATAGTTGAGCATGTTGGGCATCTGATAGAAGTTGAAATAAAGGCAAAACTCTAAAGTTCGGTGCATTTTCCGAAGTAAACAAAACTGTTTATGGGTCCTTAAAGAAAAGTCTAAAGGTAAGAGTACAACTTTTGTAATCAATAACAGGTAAAAAGCTGTTTTGCTGGCTAAAATTAAGGAACGTAAAATTGAAGAACTTACCATCTAAGGCTGTTCTTTTGTTGGATACACAGAAATCGTGCATGGAAGATAAACAAATTTTCGCTATATTTTAAATTACTGAAAAAAATTGTGGCCTCAGAAATATCGGACACTAAGGCAGAACCACCTAAAACCGATTGTAGTTAATCTAGACACATCCCCTTTTAAGCACAGAGGATGTTAAGGACTGAAAAGAGGAAAATGGGATAATATAAATCAGAAAGCATCAACAAGTTACTACAAGAAGAACTAACTAAAAGATTGCTTGGATAAATTTGACCGACAATGACATTCTAAGAGATATTCAAAACGAAACCAAATTCCGAAGAAGAATTTGAAAAAACCTAACCAACCCATGTGACGGAGAAAAAAGAGAAATTGGAGAAACAACTAGTCTGAAGCAAAAAAAAATCACAATTTTTTCACTCGTCTATCTTAAGTGAAATTTGTAAATGTATTTTTTTTCTAACGCTTCTTTTTAATGATTTATGCATTCATTAGTCAGTGATGTTAGTTTTACCACATATTTTGACTGCAACCTTAGCAATAATTAGATAAAACTATAACTGTTTCTGCATTGCACTGTTTCTGAAGTACACTTAATTTTTTAGCTTGACATTTAAGAAATAAAGATAAACCGCCCCTCTAGCATTTGTATTTACCTGAAAGAGTTAATTGACCACCCGTGTTTAAGAGATGTCGCTTTTAGTTCAAAGTGCCTACTAAAAATGGACGCAGCTCCTCAATTCAAACTATTCCGGAACTGTTATCACGACTGATTTTGATCGTACTAACCACTCAAGTTATGAATGAAGGACCTCGAACCAAATACATAGTTTTAAGGGTCGTTCAAGAATTAGCGCAAACCAATCAACTGAACCGAAGTAACTAGTTGGTTGAAGGAATTCGCCCGATCCACGAACAAGATACCAGCTTCATGGGCACGTAATGATCGATAGGAAACATATAACGACGTAAACCATACATTTACGTTTGCCACCACTCCCCGGAGTCATATAAATATTCGTCGGTTGGAAAACCGGGTCGATTGCGAACGACTTGAACTCCCGCCCACAGGAGACCGTCTCTGAGGCACACCTCGTACTCATTCCGGTGATCTTTGAGGGTATATTTCGACGACTCCGTGACGTCGTAACCCATTGCCAGCACGCCGTTGCAGCAGATCCGGGGCACCTTCACTGGCGGGAACTCGTGCCGTTCCCACGTCGGAAACAGTTTGTTATCGCCACCGGGCTCGATGACGTCGAACGCGTCCGTAGTTATGTTCCACGTGAACAGGAAATGAGCGGTGTAGTTTTCGATGTTTGGGTTCGAGTCACAGGCCTTCGCGGCCCCGATTTTGATCACAGCCTGACATAGTATTAGCCCGTTTAAGGGGCACACCTGCGAACAAAACGCGCGGGGTAAGGGTGGGCCCACACTGGTGCGAAATGCGGGAAAAATCCAAAAAAATCCTTACCTAAAGAAATGATCTGGATATATGCGAGATGCTAAAAATTTGGTTCTTGCGAACTCTCAATTCACACGTTTACGTACATTCATGAAATTTTAATAGACTGATCGACTGGCTTTTTAGCACACGATAAATGATCTTGTCTGCCCTATCATAAACCGTTAGGGGGATTACAGTCATTATTTACAAAACTTCTGGATTCCTCCTGTGTCGGTTGTTGTGGAATCGCAGTGGTAAAGAGTATTTTGTGATAGTACGCTTAATATCTAATATCCCTAATGTGGAAACTATTAGAGAAAAGCAGATGTATGGTATTTTAATTCGGAGTTCAGTGACTCAGGTTGAGATAGTTTTACTGCTCTGTAAACAAGGGAGCGCCGGATGGTGATATAACAATGCATTAAGGAATCGGTTTGTGTGTGTAGATTTTCTGTAAAAGAATATTTATTACAGTAGTCTGTGGAAGTTTCTTTGAAAAATTATTTGTTATCTTTAGACCCCGTGTGAGAAGAGTAACGAACCAAAAAGAAAGTGCCATTTGAAAGAAAAAATGAATGAATTAAATTAATATGAAAATTTATACTATGTATTTATTATCGGAGAATTGCACAATCATACTGTTTCTCTATATGCTGGCAAAATTTGTTTGCAGGTTTTGTCAAAACGTCAGAGGACATGAAAGCTGCCACTGGGAGGGCAATGGCGTTAACTGGGATTGCAAGATCAACCTTCCGTCGATTCTTTGATAATGATTCACTTGAAAGGAAGGAACGATGTGACAAAGACATAATGAAAGTGTCTAGGATGCAGAGAGGATTCGCGGGGAAGTGTTGGCGATGTATAAGAATAATCAGATTGCGTCACTTTAATAATTACAACAGAAATTAAAAGAAAATGGTAGATATACTAGCGGCAATTGGTAAAACACAGAAAAAAGTATTTAACTAAATTCATCAACTTCGTGAAGAAAAACGAAATATGTATTATTTAGACGAGACTTGGTTCAATACGGATGATGAAAGAGTGGTAAAATTCTTCATCAAACTGCTTTTCAATGTACCTGCATTATACATTGTGGCTTGAGAGAAAGTTGAGTGTCAAACGCTTTGCTACTTTGAGCAAAAAACATCATAACTGCTCATTAAACTACCATCAAGTCATGACAAGTGAACTTTTTGAATATCCCATCACGTAATCGCTTGTGATAATGGTAAATATCACCGCATTTTAGCTAAAACGGTATCAATGACCAGCAGCAAGAGTTTCTTAGTTAGCATGATCTTTAGTTTCAAGATACTTATACAAAAAAAATAACTAGTTGAAATTTTAAGAAGAAGAATCGTATGATAAAACTTATTTCGTATACGAGGTCATAAAAAAATCCGGTAATATACCCCTTAAATTACTACTGCCACTTGAATCTTATAGAAATGATTTACGCCGAATTAAAAAACAAAGTCAAACGCAATAATATAAACCAAAAAATGTCCGCCAAAGTAATTGATTTAATTAAAACTCAGTGGGAATTAATATCAGAGACCAGTTGGAGAGAATTTGTTAATCATGTTAACTTGGGATAATGTAAAACCATTAATTATCTCCCTTAATGATAGTGCTAGCACAAATTCAAACTATTTTGACCACTAATTTTATTTAATATATATTTAATAATAAATTAATTACCATTACACAGTACAGCATACAACCGAAGGTATTCATATATTTTGTGTTTCAATTTCCTTACTACTGCGCTTGACCGGTTTGACTTTTTGGCCCAAAAATGTCTACGAGCAGATAAAAACGTTAATGGCATTATTACAGTTATGACAGTTATGCAAATATTCCTATAACAAGGATCTCTAAAAGATAATGCGAACTTAATGTTGCGGTCAATTCTAACAGAATACCTACTGAACAAAAACTAAACACCACAAAATAAGACAAACAAAAAAACGCCATTTTCCTGAAACCCGTTAAGATGGCAACCAAAAATGAGTGATTAATAACAAACGACCTAAGTTTTAGACCTACACAGATATCCACCCCGGCTCTAGATGCAAGATTATCCAGTTTTTTCTACAAAAAACTCCACTGAAGTATAAGCATAGAACAAAATACGAAGTTGTGAGTTTTAGTAAGGAATGTTTGGCAGAAATATTTAAAAAGGTATAAATTCAAAGACTCCTCTGAAAATCGGTCAAAGGCTTTGACAGTGGCTGAAGCATTTTCGTATAAGTTCTTTATAACATTGATGAAGTTGGGACTGACAGCACAGTAAGTTACGACAGACAGAGCTGACGGCTCTACGAAAATCAACAAAGACGGCATTTCAGGTAACAAGATACGTACTAAATTTTACATACTTAAGAGTAGCTTAGTAAACATCGGTGTTATAAAAAATCGACTGAAAAAAAAGTTTTTTTAAAGCTACTTCTAAATTTTACACAAAGTATTAATTAATTTTCCTTTACTTGCCGAGATTTTTTTTGTCGTTTTGTATTATATATAAACTTTTCTTTACCTAAATCCACTACTGTTTTTTTCACTTTTTTCGAATTTTCCTCTACTATATTAATTTTGATTGATTTTGTGATATATTTGTTATTTGACATAAACATCGTCAAAAACGAGTGATTTTTGCCAAGACAGTAGACCCATTATTAGTGAAATTAATGGTAATTTGCCCATATAGCAGAAGGAAACTGTAAATGTAGAGCATCTCTCCGTTCGCATAAATTATATGAACAAAAAAATTACACAGTTCTGGAGAAAACACCGCTACAGTGATGTAAGAGTTTTACAGCGTCATGCAAACTGGTTGGTTGCTTCTGAAGTTGTAATCTTACCAAGAATCAGTCAACTGCAGCATATTGGCTTGCGCAATAAGTAGCAAACTTTCTGCATCGTGGAACAATTTTTTTGCAACATTTATAGAAATAAATAATTTACATGGAAGCTACTGAATAATATTTTCCGATCACCTTTTACTTACATAAATTATCTTAACATCATAATCTTCGCAGTGCATGAAGTCGAGTTTGGCTTCGGAGCACAACGCCTGGGCGCGTCTCTGCATAAATTGTTCACAGTCCATTGATCTCTGAGTAACTATAATGTGGCGTTCGGGTACGTGATCTGCCTTGCAGTCTGGCAAGATGTCCATTTGCTGTTCGTTGAGGCTTTGGACCAACAGGGGGATTTCTATGGGAATGTTGTAGTCATCTAAAATGAATGAATAATGATCAACATTTTTGGGGTAATCTACCAAAATCAAGCTTTTTGAGAAAAATATTAATGAATCAACTACACAGGTGTACAGTGATTTTGATGTTTGAAAGCTGTTTGCTTATATTTTTGGCGGCCCTTTTTCCAAAAAAAAACGCAATATTTTTGTTCTATCACGTCATTTTTTTTATAGCGCTCTATATCTTAAAAATGTTATTTTATTAACCTGTTGTTACATGTTATTTGTTCCGTGTTAGACCTGATTTTTAAATTAATTTTTATGAAATTAAATGTGATTTGGCCACAATGGAATATATTAGATTTCTCTGCAGAAACGTCAATACAGCGTTGTAATCTGCTTATGCGCAGTTTGATTGTATTGCTCGTCGTCCTACTGTGTTCGCGCCTGTTGTCTCCGTTGTTGCATATTTATTGACATTATATGAATAATCCGCATAACTTTTGTTATATCTGTTGTGGTTATATCGTAGTAAAGCAAAGACAAAGTATAACTTTTGTGAAAAATGTATACTACGCTTATTTTGGAGTAAAAATTGGCGACCAAGAGAAGTCCTGGGACCCTCATACTGTTTGTTCCATTTACGTTGAAGCATTAAGCCACTGGCAAAAAGGTAGGAAGAAATGTTCAAGCTTTGGTGTTCCTATGATATGTCGAGAGCCTAGGAATTACAGTAATGATTGTTATTTTTGTTCGTGTGATGTTCAAGGATTCAACAGAATAAATAAGAAACAAATTGTGTATCCCAATCTTGACTCTTCTATTCGACCAGTTATACCGATATCTACCGCAACAAAAGAACTAGAAAACATCATACCGTCAGAATCAGAGGAATCTAATTTCGACCCTGATAACTCAGATTTCCAATGGATGCATTCGAATTGATTGCGAAAGAGTTATGTCAATGCCATGAAGGACCGATAGTGTAGTGTAGTGACTCATGTGACATATATACAAGAAGAATGGCGCCTTTTTATTAACTCAAGTAAGCGTAAAGCGTTTTATAGCACAATGGTAAGGAACTGGCCTTGGTTCCTATTGCACATTCGGTACATTTAAAAGAAACGTATGTTAATGTAGGACTTCTTTTGAAGAAAATAAACTACCAAGAACATCAGTGGATACTTTGTGGTGACTTTAAAGTCATGCTCCTAGGACAACAGTGGGGGCTATACAAAATTTCCATGCTCTATTTGTGAGTAGGATAGTCAGGCAAGAGATAGATATTGGACTCAAATAAAATAGGCCTCTAGAACAAGTCTTACAGCGGGTAGCAAAAATGTATTAAGAGATAGCTTAGTCGACCTCAAAAAGTTTTTACCGCCACCTCTTCCAGCCAAGATAAAAGAAGGAATTTTTGTTGGGCCGCAGATAATAACATTATGCAAAGACAATGATTTTCAAAACACAATGACCAATGTCGAGAAAAAAGCCTGGGTTTATATAATAATATAATATGAGTTTGAAAGAGCATTTCCTCTTTTTACATTGGAACTATTTTCCTGAAAATCTTAGAGCAGTTAGTGAAGAACAGGGAGAGAGGTTTCACCAGGACATTAAGGAAATGATGGCGGACTACTGCGGGATGTTAATCTGAATATGCCCTTAAAAATATCCAGCCGAATATCGGGACAACGCAGCTTTCTGGAAAAAAGAAAAGATTTCATTCAAAAAACTCTGAGCAAAGTATTTTTTTACGTTTTAAACAGAGAGTTCACTTTTTTACTGAATAAAAAAATTAATTATTTTAGACATATCGTTTTTTTGTCTTTTTGCAAAAAATCCTTACGTGATACAAATAAATGCATAGAATAGAATAGAAAAATTATATAAAATCAGTTTTCAAAATAACAATATCTGTCAAAAAGTTTAATTATGTATGCCTGTGTTAAACGTTTAATGGTTATAAACATTTAAACACCATAGTTTTCCGCGTATAGGGTTGAAAAATTGAAAATTTTTCCTACATTGGACACAAGACCAGTAAATATAATGGGGTCCTAGGCACCGAGCAATTGAGATCTTGGAAACCGTTTAACCGTTTCTAATTGTTTTGAAAGAGGACCTCGTTCTGAAAAAAAAAACATGTATCACACTTAATGATTGAATTGACAATAAATTAAAATTTGGTGATCATTTATATCAAACAGTTTTGATCTATTTTTTAATTATTAAAGTGTCAGTTATTTTTTACTATAAATTATAGACTTTAGACTTAATTTAACTTAAAAGGTTGCAATGAGAAAGTGTCATTTGCTTTCAAAAAAATTGTAAAAAAATGTCAGGAAAAATTTTAGAAATGCCGAGTTTCAGTTTTTTCCAGATGGAATTTTATAGATTTTGAAACTGTTTTAAGTTAAGCACTAAAATGCGCAACGTTGTATCTCGAACGGTTTTCAAGATCTCAATAGCTCCCCTGAAATTTGGTCCACCCAGCATAATAAGGAATTAAAATCTGGTAAGAAAATATCATTGAGTGGGAGAAATGAAGATAAATGGGCTAGCGAATACTGTCGTGTTTATTCTGAATATTTTACAGAAGATTTTAAACATGACTTGCATATTAATCAATAAGAAACCAGCTAAGTTGAAGACATTAAGACAAGATGAAGAAATGTTTGAAGATTGGGATTTTCAACAATATGAAATATGAAGTAAAGATTAGATTCCTGCATGCGAGCTGGAGGTGGTCCGTTTCAACAGTTTTTGTGTGACAAATATTGTAATTTTTAGTTGAATTGTTCACAAATATTTTGCGAATGTTGAAAAATGTTTTTTGCAATTGATATAAATGCAATAAAACACTTTTTGTGAGTTGTATTTTTATCTTGCAAACGAAGTAAGATATGAGAAAAATTCAAGAGACAAAAATGTAGCAGTTTTAGTCGCTTTATCTCAATTTTTCAAAGAAACTTCCACAAGCTACTGTAATACTATTCATAAATCTTCTGGTTTCCTTCTGCTAGGTTGTTGATAAATCGAATTTGCTGATGTTTCGTCAATTTTTCTTTCTGAAATTCGCATTTTACTTTATACCCGAGACTGGACGAAAAATATCATCTAGACTAGAAGAGCCTTGGAACTAAGAAAAAATAGTTGATTCTTTTCGTCCTGTTTCTTCAAACTATTTTTATGGAATGCTGTAAATTGCTGGTATCAAAGATGTGGTATGTAAGGACTGAAAACGGTGGTAAGTGTAGCTTTCGGAATCATTTATTTTGGGTCATCGGTTATAAAATCTCTTGATTACAAATTTGTAAAACTATCTCAACCCGAGTAATTTTAGCCACATTAGACTTATTAAGTGTTCCATCACAAGATACACTTCACCACAACCTCGCAGTTGCCTTTCTTACATACACAACGTCATTGCAGGGACAGGATGAAAAATATCAACTAGGCTAATAGAACATGAAGCAGTCTTAAGACTACGACAAATAAACTCATCAAATCTTATTCAACAAAACTAAAATTCTTGCATGTAATCAATTCTTCTGCCAAAGAAAAATCCAAAAAGCCACAAAAATGTATAAGCAACCACACATTTTTAACTGTGACTCAGTTTTTTACCTTTCATCAATATGGGACACAGTCATGCAAGACAAGATTTAGCTCCGCCCTCAGTATGTAAGCAGGGACAGAGTAGAATGCGAAGATTTGTAAATACTACGTCAGGAAAGTATCGAAATTAAATTAACGTTATTAATAATATTAAAAATTGATATTTATTTAGTTAGTTAGTTGGAAACGGCGCTTCCAAATTTCAAACAAATCCGTGCGAATATACTTAAATTAATTTAAAAATTTACATTATTTAAAAAAATTAACACCTCGTTAAATATTGCTATGTGTTTTTTGCACAGCACGGACGTTTTCTTTCAAAGACCATTTATTCATTCAAACAAATTTTTGAAACTGGATAGAAAAGAACGCATTAAAATGAGTGAAAAAGAGAGCCTTTGATATGCGATTTAAAAACCAGATTCCTGACCTATGTTCTCCAATTCTAACGTTCAAAAGTCTTTCTGGCTTCTGGACCCTTAAGAGAGGGCACAAATGCTTGTCGTCCAGGCGGAACAACCTCACCGACTTCGTCACGGTTGAACGCTCTGTATAGCTATTGAGTTTGGCATATCTTTAATTGAACCTACCGATACTAATGCTAATTAAAATGATCGCCGCTATCGCTTACCTCGACTTTGACCGGACAGCAGCGAACTATTCTCAAAATCGCCGTTGGAGAAGCGACGCACGACTTTCCTGATCCACTTGGGGCTCTCGACCTTCGGGTCCACTATAAGCAGTCCATGGTTAAACCGACAATCGGCGGAACAGTTAACCGGAGCCCGTAAAATAAGTCTACTGTCCGAATCGGAGCAGTCGCTGTCCAAACTCGGAGAGTAGACGTTGAATTTGCGGGCCGCCTCCTTCGGACTGACCGGCGACTTGGAATGGTGGGGGTAAATGCTGCGCGCGCCGCCGGGTGAGAACTGGCCGTTGCGCGAGTTCGGACTCTGCATCGGCGAGCGCCACCCGGACGAACGCGGACTCAAAAAGAGGGCGCTGGTATCCGGCGAGCGGACGCAACGCCCCTGGGACCGGTACAAGTAGCGACGCTCCCGTCTCAATATGTGAAACGGCACGATGTTCTCCGTGTTGTCCTCGGAGAACTCGTACTTTTTGTCGGCCAGCCGCTTTTTCCGGAACAGACTGATCTTCTCGTACTTCTCGTTCTCCTCGATGAACTCGTACGCCTTCTCGGCGATTTTTTTATCGATCTTGCTCTTCTCGGACGTCAGGCCGACCTTGATCGGATTCTGGAGCCGTTTGATCCTCGGATCGAAAATGTTTTGGACGAGGGCGTTGTGGTAACTTTTGCCGGTGACGTTTAACGGTTCGCAACTAATATTGAGCTCGTGGAACGGTTTGTTACCTTCGTTCGACTCGAGATCGTACTCGTTGAAGTCCTCCAGGATCGAGTCCACCACGCTGTTGTAGCCGAAATGATCGCTCGGAGATTCGGACAATTCGCTAAATGTGTCGCTGCTGGCGAATGCCGCGGGGTTGCATTTGGCGGGCGCGTCCAACAGCGGGTTGGCGGTCGCCTGGACCGGTTCGGACGTATCTACGTTTACGATGTAGATGTGGTGGACGGTGTTGATGACCAAATGGTCGGGGAAGCTCATAGAGACGTGGGGATCGAACGCGGGGGCAGGCGGTGTCATGGAGAACATGAAATGGACCACGAAACCGTGCCTCGCGCACCATCCCCGATGAACAAGATCTAAAACGGGAGAAACGGTGAGTTTTAAGTGCCGACAGGAAGCCGACTACCACATGTCGAGTTTCTAAACAAGCTGGCTATAAATTATGTTTTCGTTTGGGGTACTTTAACCCGTAATTATGGTCGTACGGTTTGCGATGGCATAGTCGGCCATAAAACCAAGAGAGAAGGTCCCTCAGTATTTTAACTGCGCAGAAAATGTGAGTTGTTAAAAATTGTCAAATTACAAAACAAAACTTGCCGTATGGCATAAAAGAAATAATTACTGAAATAGGTCAGCAAGTGTTAGTGGGCTCAGTGCAACATGTTTTTTAATAAATATATTGTAAATGAGGCAAGGCACGATGATACTGCAGTAGTATCCATTTGGAAAGAAGCTCTTCAGACAGTTACCAAAAAAAATTGGATAAGTTGTATAAAACATATACAAAATATAATAAAGGAATACCGGACAAAAGGGAATATGCTTGATATAATGGTATCACCAAGATGTTACCGTAAACCAAACTAACTATGTTTTACTTGTATATTTACCTTTGGAAGATTATATTTCATATGGCATGAAATATATTTTCCAAATTTTCAGATTTTTTTTGGGATTGCATCAATTTTTGTTGCATGGACAGAGTTTTCGGACAATAGTTTATTTACAAAATTATCATAATTTTTTCATGTAGATTCACCTACTTAAATATTCGCATATTATTATGGAACATCCTGATCTGCTACTTCATAGAAAATACATTATTCCATTTCAAATAACTAATATTTAAAAAATTAAATTAGAAAGTTCATAAAATAATATTGATGCCACCAAATTTCCGACTTTAAATATAAATTACGATTCTGAAAAAGAGACCAATAAGAAAATATTGTCCCAGTTTGCTCCATTTTTTATATTGAATTTTTAAAATTGTTGCGTTTTGAGTAATTTTAAAATAAAAAATTTAAAGGGTTCGCACAATATTTTCACCAGAGTCCGCAATTGCCACCTGGAATTTTAAAACTCGTTTTCTGCAAAATATTCGTATTGCAATGATATTTAGAGTGAACACTAGCTTAAAGCTCAGACAAAACAAAATATGAGGATATCACAACGTAGTAATAAAGCACAACGAACTTTTTCAATAACAAACCGCACAGTAGAGATGCTTACCAAAATTCACTTCTTTTATTCATATTTTAAGTTAGGATAAAAATATTGACACGTGGATTCCACTGAGTTGTTGGACTCTTGTTTGACTATCTAATGACTACGAAAATTTATATCGCTGCATTGATTTTTTTGAAAAAAATATTTTTTACCATTATCCCATAGAACGCCATCTGGTGGCAGCGCACTCAATTGCAATCATCGCACTCGGGGCACGTTTATTAGCTTAAGAAAAACCTTTTTTAATGACTCCCAGTTTAATCGAATCCATTCAACCTTTTTAAAATCATTAACATTTATTTCCACTTTTTTTTTAGAGAAGGAGTAAAAAAGTATCTAACAGAAAAGATTTGAATTTTTCAAAGAAACTTCCACAGGCTACATACTTTTCACAAAACTTCTGGATTCCTCCTGCGTCGATTTTTGATGAGTCGAACTTGCTGACTTGTCGATGTTTCAGCCAAGCTCTGAAGAAGCCAAAAGGATGATTGGCGAAACGTCAGCAAGTTCGACCCAGCAAAAACCGACGCAGGAGGAATCCAGAAGTTTTGTAATAAGATTTGAATTTGTCTCAGTTTTAAGTCAGTGTTCACTCGAAGGATCATTAACGTAAGAAAATTTTTCAAAATGACAATTACGCTCTCTAGTGGCCGTTCCAGAACCTCAAAAAATAATATAAAGCATTTTCTCTTGGCAGATTAACTTTTTTTTTCTTGATTTCCTGAAAAAAGTAAACCTGGATCGCGGGTTGCATTTTCTCTGAGATACAGGGTGCTAAAAAAATATTCTTATTAAAAAATGTTTTTTTTGTTCCCATTAGAAATTAATTTATTAAAAACACCTGATATTTCTTTAAATTTAGATTACCGAATTACACTCACTCGGTTCCGATTTTTCTTTTAAAAAATAGTAGGAGTTAGTTTTTTTTGCTGAAATGCGTGTTGGTTCTATTATAGGTATGTACACACATATAAAGTACACAGTATTAAAACAAAAAATATATTTATATCTATAGCCTTTTGCCGGAAGTAGTCGGGAGCCTTGCATAATTTCTGGTAACCCCTATTAGGCCAGCTTATCTAGAAATTCGACCAGTGTGCCCATGGGACGGTGAAGTTACCTTCGACGGGTTTCCCATGGCAGTGAACGCAGCTTTTCGGTGATGGCAGAGTTAAGATGCTTATGTGAACCACGGGATTATGTATACTGGAAGGTAAAGGATAGAATTCTATTTCGATTATGTAAAACAATCCGGTAGTTTTTTTGCTTTTGGGTAGTAAATTTTTTAAAAAAGGTTTAACGCGAACTGAACATTTTTTAACATCAAATCTGTCGTGAGATAAGTAGGGCGCACTGAAAATTAAGTATTGCAGCTGTAGCCGTCAACTATATGGTTTTAAATAAAGCAATCGGTTTATTATTGTTATTCGAAAATTGATTGAAAATTGAAAATGAAAAAAAAAAAGAAAACATAAAAGCGATTTTTTCCCAATAAAAATAAACCATAATGTTGCTGTCAGTTGTTATTTGAACATTATTGTCATAATCTATATAGTCTATGCACTGTATATTACGTATTACATCTGTCAGGTACATATTACATCTGGGGTGCCACAAGGTTCCATCTTAGGACCCTTCCTCTTACTCCTTTATTTGTTTGTCAGATATAACTACAGGTATTGGTTCAGTGGATAAGACAACAAATTTGAGACGAGTAATTGACAGTATCTAACATTAGGTTTAAGCAACAGTTAAAAGCTATATTCCAAAGAACTTTTTTGTCTACAAAAATGCTTAACAGCAACCGACATATTTTAAATTTCAAACTAAGGAGAACTTTGTATGAAACCTAAGCACTGTCACATTGCTTCTGTTAATTTAACAAGATTTTGTAGTCAATATGCAAACCTAACCCGAAACATTTCTTTTTATTTATTGGACCTAACTAGGTAATCAGATTTGCCCTTGTTTAACTTATTGGCACTCTTTTCTACATTTCCTTCCACCACCTTGCTCTCTTAGACTTCCAAAAAACAATGTTCCCTTTTATTTTTGAGATTTTAAGAAAAACGCAAAAATTTATAGTAATTTCTTGGGTAATGCCTTACTTAAGGAATTCTAACTCCTTCTTCAACTTGTCATTTAATCCTTTAGGTTTCCCTCAATGACAACATTAGGGAATCATTACACTTTGTGATATGCCAACCAGTTTATTTGGACCCAAAAATGATCAGACTATCGGAGACAGCTAGACAAGACAAACAAGGGAGGTTATTTCATAATACTATTTTTATAATATTTTAAGGTTTTTACTCCTTTTGCTTCTTGGTTTTTGAAGATTTTGGTATAACATAAACACTATTGCATATACATTATTTGTGAAGGTGGCCAATACAGCTACATTGATATTTTTAAAACCCAATTAAACATTAAGATTGAACAATTATATTATAGTCAATTATAATTGAATTTATTTACTTACTCTTCTAAACCATAGCAAACTATTTTGTGCAAATTGCCAGGGAACTGCATAAACATGACTTTATCAAGGGCGATGGCGCCATTGAGGTGCTTAAAAATCTTGTGCTTTGAAGTGAACTGCAAATGAGATCCAGGAAGAAACCTCCAAATGTAAAGCTCATATTCATACATCTCATTAAACATGTAGGTCCTGTTGACAGTTTGAGGTCTTGGGTCGTCATACACTCTTTCAGTGTAACTCAGAAAATACTGACCACATGTTGTAAAGCCCATAAATATGTGTCCCCTAAAAGTGCTACTGCAAAGGATTGTCAGATATAAGTAAATTATACTTACAGCGCCTCGGGGTCTTTAATAAGAGAGCTTAACGAGTATCTACACTTCGTATGGATATTATGAAACGCTTTTTCAGTCTTTGCTCGAGGATGTTTGGTAAATCGTCCGTAAGTCTGAAATCGGCTTTGAAAATAACCAACATTTGAGGTTAATGCACACAAATTTACCTGTCTGTTAATTACATTATTTGCTAAATTGGATGGTTTACTAAAAGCAAACATGTTATCGCTGTTTTCTGAGTACCTATCTAAGTACGCGTCGTCCCATGTATCGTGAAAATCAGAGGAATTATCCTCGGAAACCCCATATTCGGATGTTATTGACGCCATGTTTTTCTTGTATTTTAAATTGTACCTTTGGTTGCATATCTTGCCTGAATTGATCCTAGCGGTAGAGACAACAAAGGTTGTATAATTTTCATACGCAGTGTTAGAAACTGATAAACTAACAAACACAAGCTATAAATAATATACAATATATAGTATTGATTAATGTTGTGTGTCGTATTAGAATTACTAAAGAACTAAATAGGTTTGTTTTCCAAATCTGGTATCTGGCCATCTTTCTGAATATTTGAAAATTCAAAAAAACTTAAGGGCGAGATTCCTTGTTTAAGATAGAGTGTAATTTTTTATCAAAAATTTGATTAATTAATAATGTTTCTATTTTTTTTATGTTAAAAACGAAATAGGTAGGGCAATAAAATATTAGTATCATAAAAAAACTTTCTGCATTTTTTCATGTTTTTTTTGTGGCGGGGATTGAATTAGAGTGCCCCTATCATTCTTAACTACTTACTAACATACTAATTTAAGGAAAAACTTCTGTAATGACGGAGTATTCAGTAAAAAAATAAAATGTAAAAGGAATAAAAGTATAAAAAATCTACGACTAATTCGTTGGAAGCTTGTTCACTTTATAAATAAGCATATTCCAATGGTTCAAATCAAAGACTACAATACATAAAACGCGCGCAGAATATTAAGCACCATTCACTTCATAATTGAGAAAATCGTCAAAAGAATAATAACACTTATTAATAAAAAAACTCTTTTAACCTTAATTTAGAAGTTCTATTGACATTGTAATCTTTGAATTTGTCAATTAGTTCATTTAATTTGTTGAGTCACATTCTCCCAAAAAAGCTCAGATTCTGTTGACACGTTGTTAAGCTGGAACACAAAAGTCTCAGCAGACTATAAAGGGGCATTATTTTTAATGGTTTAACATATTTTTAGCTACACATCTGAAAAATATTTTTTGTTGAATTTGCTGCTGAATTTCCCCAGTATACCTACCCATGACAAGAACGACCCCAAAATATAGTAACTTCTTTTCGGCAAACCGGATATTGAACACATCATCGCAGAAATCAATGTTGGCTCTGACAGGCCACGTTCCCTAAAAATACCTCTGTCAGATGAAAGTTTCGTACAAAATTTACCAGCCCGTTTGCTTATGATAGAACTAAACGGCAAATGGAACATTACAAAAACTTTAAGAAGCAATTAATCCAACTTCAAGCTGGCAACAAAGGAAAAAATCGCATTAAGTACTTAAATGGAGATAGGCAGGTAAACTAAATCAGCTCTACAGGAAATCTGAGCTCAACTTACATTTTCAAAATGCGAGCGATCTTAATACGAAAGTGGGTGAAGGTCAGTGTGAATATCTTTGTTGTTATATCGGAAACATAGTTAAGGGAATCAGTAAATTCTAGTGAATTAGTTTCATCGGAATATAATGTTTACAGAAAGGATCGAAATTTGCCTTTTTTTTGTTGAGAAATGATATTGAAACTGAAGTAATCGAAACTGCTTAGTATGATCAACATTGATTTCCTAATTTGTAAGTGCACTCTACAATATAATTCATTAATTATAGCAATATTGTACATACCACCAGTTCAGCTCATTCAAAATTTTCACAGCAATAATGTTATATGCTCGGGAATATGTTAACCGTAGGAACAATGATCAAAAATTTTACTGTCAATTGCATGGTCAGATTTTTTAAATATGAAACAATACAATTCTTTACTAAATGACAGGGAAAAGCTTTTTGATTTACGATACGTCCGTATTAATGATCTGATGATTGATTCGTGGTGAAACGAAATGCCAGATACAATGTTAAATCATTGCATCATCTTCAGCGCACCTCAAAACGCCCGGAACCACCTTGAAATTCCAATTATTACGAATTAGTGCTCTGAAGATGGCTTCGTGCTAAAACGAAACGTCGGACACAATTTTAAATCATTGCCACGTCTTCAGCGCACCTCAAAACCCCCGGAAACACTTTCAAATTCCAATTATTACAAATTAGTGCTCTGAAGATGGCTTCCTGCTAAAACGAAACGTCGGACACAATTTTAAATCATTGCATCTTCAGCGCACCTCAAAACCCCGGAATCACCTTGAAATTAGAATTATAACGAATTGATGCTCTGAAGATGGCTTCCTGCTAAAACGAAACGTCGGACACAATTGTAAATAATTGCATCGTCTTCAGCGCATCTCAAAATCCCCGGAATTTCCTTAAAAATCTTAAAATATTTTCCTTCGATACCGTTGTCATTAACGACGTTTTTCCAACTAAAATCTATAATGCAATGAGTCTTCGACGAGATGCAAAGCTTACTATTTAAGGCATAGACCAATAGGATTAAAGCTTAAGAAAATGGCATGTATAATCGCTGAACCAATCAAAATAAAGGATACAAATAAATCTCCTAGCCTACTTCTGAATTGGAAACATTATTCTCAGAATATTTACATTTCTAGTGTTTTTTTTTTTAAATACTTACGTTGCTCCAAGAGGGTTAAAAAATTTTTTCAAGATGGAGGTCAACAAGATCTATTCGCAGATACTATAAAATCCCCCCAACCCCCATTTTTAGTTAATATTTTCGATTTATAGTTTTGATCATCATAATTTTCTTTAGAAATATAGATTTTTAATTTTTTAAAATACTTACGTTTCTCCGAGAAGGTTGAAATTTTTATCGAAGATGGAGGTCACAGATACCATACCATAAAGTTTCCCCAGCCCCCTCCATTTAAATATTATTAATTATTTTTTTAAAATTTGCAGCCTCACACGTAAACCGCTCCCGACGGCAAACGGTGTAAATTAACGGTGTAAATTATGGGAATCTTTTTGGTATCATTAAATAGAGGAAGGACCAAAGTATTTAACGTATAAATTTCAATTTCTCAAAATTAAAAATAAATAAGATATAGAACGTCCCAAATTGATCATTGATTTTTAAGCCGATTTTTCCATTTTATAAACATACTATAATGTCCCAACCGCAACACCTCATTTTCGGTTAATATTTTCAATTTATTATTTTCATCTTTATCATGTTTTTCCTCAAAAATTTTACATTTTTAATTTTTTTAAATATCTATATTTATTGAAGTTAGAGGTCAATTCGCCAATACCATAAAATCTGCCTCCAGTCCCCTCCATCATTAGTTAATATTCCCAATTTATAATTGTCATGGATATCATGATGCTTCTCAAAAATTATTGTTTTCATTTTTTTAAAATGCCTTGGTTGCTTCGAAAACATTGAACTTTTTTCTGAACATAGAGGTCAATGAAGTCTATCCATAAAAATTATAAAGTTCTCCCTAACTCCTACTATTGAATTGTAAATAATAATTAATATAATTTTTTAAAAATTGCAGTCTCCGACAAAAATCGTACCCGACAAAAAACCGTATAACTTGTGTAAGATCTTTTGATATCATTAAGTAGATTAAAGTCTATAACGTATAAATTTTAAATTCTCGTGATTTTTCTCAAAATTATAAATAAGCAAGATATTAAACTTTCAAAATTAACCATTGATTTTCGGGCCGATTTCTCAGTCCCAAACGCGATTTCGAGGAGATTTCCCAAAAGTGGTTAAAATTCTGCATATGGTGGTTTCTGAGGACGAGAAATTCGAATTTGTAATTATTTTTTGAAAATTTCTGCCGGGTCGGTTAATATCGATCTGGATCCAAAATTGTCATGAGCACTTCACTTGGTCATGATTTTTCCCAAAAATTTAAATTTTTGATTTTTTTAAAAATCTACGATGCTCCGAGAAGGTTGAAATTTCTATGGAAGATGGAGGTCGATGAGGTCTATCCGCAGATACTATAAAGTTCCCCCCAGTCAGCTCCATTTAATTGTAATTAAGCATTTTTTTTTTATTTGCAGCGTCTTACAAAAACCGTTCAATTTCTCACAGTTTAAAATAAGCGAGATATAAATAATAAATTATGGACCATCGATTTTTGAGCTGGTATTTCAGCCCAAAATGTGATTTCGAGGTAATGTCCCAAAAGCTTGCAAAATTTTGGCTAAAAGGATTTCTGAGGATCAGAAATCCGAATCAGAAACTACTTTTTGCAAATGTTGACATTTCATGACGATTTATGATTTTATTGATTATGTTTTTCTAAATATCTCACGCACCCTGTGTAGTAGACGAAAGCTCTAAATCCGAAAATTGTAGCTCTCGATACAGTTCATAATACGTTTTAAACCAAATTTTCCTATCTTATACAGTTTTTCATTTACAGTTAATATTTTATACACGATAACGGCAATTTTCACGGTACTTTAGATATTTTGCCCATAACCGAGACACCCTGTACGTAATCGGAAAAATTACGGAAATAGAGATTAAAACTCTGAATCTTCCACGTTCCCTGGTAGATGAAGTTTGCCAATAGAGCAAATGGTTTTCGAGAAAATAATATTTATCTGAAACAATGCAGCGCACCGTTGGTCGTAATAGTGACGTCATCGCGTCTAAATTGAGGGCGATTTTCACATGGATTTTTTCAAATATCTCGAGCAGCGTGTGTGGTAGAAGAAAACCGTAAATACCAAAATTGTAGCTCTCGATGCGGCCTATAAACTTGTTTAAACCAATTGGCCATATTTTTCACGAATTTTGATTTACGGCAAAGAATGTACTCTGGAAATGGACAATTTTCAGAGTCTTTAAGATTTTTGTCTATAATGAAAAAACTGCATAAGATGCCCGAGATAAAGGTTATAGACCTGGATCTTCTGCGTCTTTTGGTTCAAGAATTTTGTCGATCTGGTGAAGCGTTTTCGCGAAATGAATTTTTTTATACAGCTCAAAATGACGACAAACAATTTTTCGAAAATTTTCAAAAATATTTGACTTTTTGTATTTTAAAAAATACTTCCCAATTACGCATCCCTCTCAATTTCAATAGGTTCCGTTAGGTCTCTACCCTCGTGGAAAATTTCAAGTCGATAGATTCAAATTTCGGACAGTTATCGTGTTTCATAGCGAAGCCGAAAAATCGAAACAAAAGTGACAAAAAATCGGGGTTGCCGTGGTCGGATTGGGCTCATATTTCGTTTTTAGAATACAGTTTTCTCAGGAAAAAAGGGTCCAAATTTCAGCCCTGTAGCTCAAACGGTTCCTGAATTATAGCGGTGTGAATCGATACGGAGAACAGAGAACAGATAAATGCACAAAAAAACCGTTTTTTTTTTCGACGCTGAATCGTTCTGTACCAACGGCGGTCCCGTAGGACCTACCGTTACCGAGATCTGGAAAAAGTTGACTGGCGCGTATACTTTCACAAAAAATGATTTTTTTCTTCAATATTTTGAACAACAGCCTGGAATTGATGACATTCATGTACTTCAGCTTAGAAAAATGAAAGAAATTATAAAGTGTAGAAGCTACGAATCTCCTTAATTTTGGAATTCTTCAGCAATATTTTGCTTACTATGAGCGGATGAATTATTGGCCCCTTCTGATGTTCCTGGGACTGCGATCATATTGCGCTCTTAAATGAATTTGTTTGCCAAACAAAAAACAGGTGGATCGTGCGCACGAGAAACGAATAATGAGAAGTTGACAGCAGAAATGGAATTGGGCATATCTGCCAAAACTAACCGAAACTAACCAAAACACGTGAGCATAGTTCGTCAAGAGAGTATTACTTTCAATTCAACTGACGTTTTAATTTTTATATTCATGATTCCAAGAAGATTCTCTATTACATCTTTTACACACCTAAAATTGCATAGTTGTTATAGTTTAAATTTCAAGTACAATTTTTAGGAAAATTAATTGTTAATTATGGAACCACAATTTTTTGACATAACAATCGCTGTTTTGCTGATTATATTGACGATAGGTAGTCCTATACTGATCCAAGGGTATCAGTTAATTTCATTTGTTTTAGCGTTATTCCTGGTTCGCAGATATTACTACTCCGGCAAACGTTACATTTTATTGGTTGGCTTGAACGAAAGCGGGAAAACCCTAATTTACTCCCAGTTATTCTTCCAGAAACACGTTACAACTTACACGTCCAGCCAGGACAACCTGGAAAAATATTGTGCCAACGGGGTATTTTTTTTACTTAGCATAAGTCATAATTACTGAAGCGCATTGCTGAAACAACTTTAAGCATAAAATTTGATATAAACATGTGTCCAAAGTTCTTTGTTGCTGCTCTAAACTAAGTTTGGGCCAAAATTGAACCCTATTAAGGGAGTTCTTTGTTCCTCCAAGCTTAGTTTTGCTGCAAAGTCTTCTGTATTCCACATTTCTTTAGCCTATATTCCATATTATGCGACAAGTTTGATAAAAACGTCAATGAGGTTGATTTGGCACAGGTGGAGGGCAGATTGATTAAAGTTTACATAGGTTGCTTCCCATACTTGAATGACAGAATTGGGAGTGATTGAACGTTTTTCATAGATTTTAGCCACTGTTGGTATTTTGAAGTTCGTCTGTTGATAAAATCATATCACATATCACTCAGTGCGGTGGTAAGAAGAGCATTTAGTTGGGAAACTTCTTCAGCTACTGTAGTAAACACTAACTGCGCTGTGCTCGTAACTAAGCAGCAATGATCAAACATGTTGCATAATATGCTATTAGAAGGACATTTTTTAGCTGTGTATGAAATTTGAAATGAAAGTAACAGGAGTGATCACATAAAAAAAACCAATATATATGCACGAACATTGTGGGAGACGCTATATTATAAAGTTTTATTTCATATTCCTCAAATCTTTGAGCAATTATATTAAATCGCCCTTAATGCTTTTTTAGTTCGCTCTATGCTTAAATTTGGTTCAAAAATGTGACCCTGAATTGCAATCTATCAAGTGACATCCTGCTTGTTATTATATTATTAAATTGTTTCGTAGAAGGAAGTGACTGTGGTTGATGTTCCTGGATTTCACAGTATTAGACAGAGATTCTTTGAGAAATACAGAGACAATTCCAAAGGCATTGTTTATGTTGTGGATTCAGTTACTCTGGGTAAAAATATTAGAGATGCTGCGATGGTACTTTACAATATTTTAATTGATCCAGCTATTTTGAAAAACAGACCCGAATTGCTGATATTGTGTAACAAACAAGATCAAACCACTGCTAAAGGGTGTAACATTGTTAAATATATGCTCGAAAAGGAGATGTAAGTAGTCTATTCTTCATACACCATATCAATTTATACAGGGTGTTCAAAAAAGGGGGTGAATCGCAACTACTACTTTTTCGTTTCTTGAATTTTTCTCACACCTTGCTTGATTTGTTTAGGATATAAATAAAAACTATTTTATTGCATGTCCCTTTCTCATAAAAATACTTTTTAACATTAAAACTACCTTAATCTTTATTTTATAAAAAATTTACAAAAAGTGCTGTTTTTCCTAATTTGAGGTTCCATAATATGAATCGCTATAGGAATACCAATATGTGTCGACATGCACTGTATTTGTGGATTTAATGATGGCAATACATTAGAAGCTAGCCGGTTGTATACTGAAAGGTGTCCTAATCATATTAAATATTAAAATTTTGAAAAAAAATTCATCTACACCTTTATATAATGGGCAAATTAAAACGAAGTGGAGGAACAGGAAGGTCAAGAACAGCAAGAACCCTATAAGTAGAAGGGGGTGTTCTTAATGCACATTTATTGATGGGTATCCTATTCGAAAAATTGCTGAGGTTTTGAATGCAACTAATGGAAACTGTTTGGCAAATTCGCAAAAACAATTTGTTATTTACACAGGTTCAGTTGCATTTTCATGTCTATTTTCCTCCAAGCATTGCGTCCTGATAATGTCCTTTGCGAAAAATTACTGATGCTGATTTTGTTTACTGATGAAGCGAGTATTTCAAGAAATGCAACAAGAAATTTCACAATAACCATTAGTGGTTTCAACATGAGTTCTCGTGAAATGTTTGGATTAGAATTGTGGGCGACTGTCTAATTGGAACGATGTTTCTACCAGGAAGAATTACTTCCTGAGTTCACTGGTCCACAAGAAGACGATTGGATTCCTGAATCCAGCTGGAGGTGGTCACTTAAAACAGTTTTTAAAAATTTTTTGTATGATAAATATTAAATTATTTTTAGTCGGATTGTTAGCAGATATTATTTGAATGTTGAAAAATATCTTTATGATAAATGGGCATGTAATAAAAATTCGACGAGACGAAAAAGTAGTAGTTTTAGTCACTGTTTCGAAATTAAAATCAGTGGCGTACATTTTGATCAATAAATTTTATAAAGTTGCATCCACCCCCTAACGCTCTGGTTAGGGGTAAATCTTCTCCTTATCACAATAAACAACGCTGCCAAAGTTTAAAAAAATCCGTGAGAAGATATTTCAATTGATTTGATCTTGGAAGAAATGCATTTCCGGACCTACATTTATTGGAATTCTTTTCATAAAATGATCTGAGGATTACCCCCTTAAATATTGAATCTCCTTGTATAAGTATATGTAAATTTAGTGGTAAATGAAACTGTAATATCCATTGTATTTGTAGAAATACTCTACGCAAAACGCAATTGAGTCAGTTGAAGCAGCTGTATGGAAGAGAAGCGACTACAGATAAGCTTGGCGACTCAAATAAAGATTTTAATTTTGAGAACATTTACTGCAAGGTGAACTTTGCCGAATCGTACGCTTTCAACAAGAACGGATCAGTCAATTTGGATGATCTTAAAAAATGGATAGGAAAAGTAACTAACTAGTTTTGATTACAATTTATGCTGTATTTTGCGAATGACAAGAAAAAACAAAACAGCGAAAATAAATAATTTTTATACATGTACAACAAAAAACTTTAATTTTTTATAAATAATCTTTTAACGGAAACCGCTTTTGTAATCAAATTGCAATTTTATGTAGGTATTGCTTCTTTGATTTAAGGGCCATCCATAACTTATGTCACTCATTATGTGGTGGAGGCCGTCAACTTCAAAGGAAACTTTTAAATATTTAAAACCTTTAAAATATCCGATTTTTTTTTATTTTACCCTAATTAACATTCACTCACATGTTAGAAAATATCAAAATTTAAAAAAAAATGAGACTTAATTCATTGGTTGTATTTTGGGATTATATGACACTTATTAATTTTAGAAGTAGAATAATTTTTGTAGCGTTGATTTAATTTGTAATATTCTGTAGGATTTGTTAAGAAATGATTGATTTATGAATTCATCAGACATAGTTTATGGTCGGCCCTCGAAGACGAAAATAATGAAAAGTTTCAACAGGTAGTCTGTATTAGGCACATTCACTAAAATGTTTTTGCGTATTCGCATCATGTAGGGAAAAATCACAGCTTCCATATTCATTGTACAACAGGGTGCAATCGCCTACTAATCATTTGGATTGGGCTGCGGCTTCAAGTTCTTGCTCGACGATCTTCCTGTATTCATCAAAACCGCCCTCTATACTTTTAACTGATCCCGCTCCGCACACCCATAACTCATTGGTTACCATACGGATTAGCCGTTCATCATGGGAGACCAATACCACTCCCCCCTAAAACGTTTTGGTGTTTATTCCATAAAAGCCAAGACAAATTTATACTAATAAAACGGTACTTCAAAAAACAAGGAACAAAAATGAAACACCAGACTCACAGTATACTTTGTAATTGCCTTTCCCAGCGCTTCGATAGTTTCGATGTCCAAGTGATTAGTAGGTTCATCCAGAACCAGGAAATTGGGTCTTCCCATGCACATACTGGCGAATGCGACCCTAGATTTTTGACCTCCTGACAGACTAGAAACGGTTTGTAGAGCTAGGTCCCCAGATACTCCAAAACTTCCTAATTGTCTCCTATATTCCTCAATGGGTTTTCCTGAAACAATTCAAAAACTGAAACTTACATGTGAATTAGTTTCACAACCAGATAAATAATCATGTTAATATTCTACATGAAATGCATTATATCATTATAAGAAAAAAAAACAAGATGCCATATAAAGTCATACAGGAAATAAAAAGTAGTCAATCGTTGAGTGTTACTGCTGCTGGCGCAGTTCGCTCTGTTTCTGTGGCTGTCCCAGTCAAGCCTGAATGCAGTTATATAGAAAGTCCCACAGCAAAAATTACAACTTGAGGGTATCAAACAGGCAATGGCCGAAAGTCTTCAGACTTAGTCTGCTGATGTAAGCAAAATATCTTTTAGTAAAGAAGCCATTGAAAAGTTTAAATTTTGATTCAACTGCTGGTAGTAGCCTCAATAAAGTAACACATTACTTTGAAACGTACAGCAGAAGGACTTTAACACGTTGAGACTCGCGTGCCCACAGGTGGGCATTTCTACATTACTCCTCTTTTTTATTTATACTTTTTTTCCAATTTTTTGGCGAGAGTCACCAGTGGACTCGCGGTCCCAGAATGTAATATCACACCCTGGGACCGCGTGTCCATCGGGGGAGCACTACATTGTTTATTTATTTTTTGTTAATGTTTGGTGCAGGTTTTTCTCTTTTGTTTCAAATTTAAACAAATATGACTTCTAAAAAGTTTTTGACCGAAGAAGAGCTGATTAGGAGCTGGATAATGTTTTGGACAATGACCTAATCGTTTCTGAAAATCTTTTCTGGATGACAATATACGTCTCGCACAATTATTCACACGAAAAATATGGGATCGCGTTCAAGGGGACCGCCTTTTTTTTTAATTTAATGTAAGCCCTCAGATGAGAGACTATTGGTTCACTAAATCGGTTTATCAAAATCGTATACCTTAAAATATATTCAAATACAGAAATAGATTCGAAAGTCTTTTAGTGATGTTTCACGTGAGCGTGGGGTGGGGAGCAGGTCTCCATCGGCTCATCAAGGGGCTGTCTACAGGGTGGGGTCTTGTCCCCCTTCCTGTGGTGCCTAGTGGTGAATGAAATATTGTTATTCTGAGGGAAGAACACGGAATCTATACTCAGGCATATGCAGATGACCTTGTGATAACGACACAGGGGACGGTCGTGGGAAGGATGCAAAGGCTCCTGAACAGGGTGTTGGCAAGATTCTCACAATGGTGCCGGGACAGCAAGTTAGTTATTAGTCCTGGCAAGGTGGAGATGGTCATCTTCACCACTAAAAATAAGGTGAAGCGTAACCTCAACATTTCGATGGATGGGGTGCTTCTTTCTGCAATTTCTGCAAGCGGAAGCGTCAAGTACTTGGGGGTATGGTTGAACTTCAAGTTGACCTTCCAGGAACATATAAGATCAAGGACCAGGTCGGCCTTTGGAGCTCTGTGGGCGTGCCGGAGAGCGGTAGAGGGCACTTGGGGCCTGGGGTTAAAGATCATGCAGTGGATCTACGGTACCATGGTGGTGCCTATGCTCACGAATGAGGCAGTGGAATGGTGGCCGGGCACTAAAAGAGCAGGAGCAAGGTTAGTTCTTGACAAACTGCAGAGATTGGCTTGCCTCTGCATAACGGGCGAAATGAGGACTTCACCTACGAGGGCCCTAGAAGCTCTGGTGGGTTTGCCCTTTCTGGCGGATGGAGGCGGCCAGGACGGCGAGCTGCGGGCTCTACAGAGAGGAAACCTTCAATCGAGGTCCGTACCACATTTTAGAGGGCTGACCCGGGGATCGCGGTGTCATGGGCATGATGAGTCACGTCACGATCCCCGAGATGACCTTCTTTGACAAATGGACCTTACTTTTCCCATCAAGGGAAGAGTGGAGAGAGGGCAGAGTTGGTCCTGGGATGGACTTGTCTGGTACACGGACGGGTCCAGAATGGGATATTTGGAAGAGGAGGAGACCCCGTATCATCTGCTCACCGAGTGCCCTGCTTTGACATGTTCAAGATTTGAGTCTTCGGAACGGCCCTGATCGATCCGGACTCAGTGCAATGACAATGACAAAAAATACTCAGACATTTTTACAAATATTGATAGCATTACATTTTAAAAAATAAAGGTGATTACTGCGATGGCACAACGAAACCCTGTATATAAAAAAATATATAAAAATAGTATAACGGGCACAATTTGGCAAGTCAAATCTCTATACCCGAGAATTCCAGTAGAGGAAGCACCCCTGATTATAGAAGAAAATGAAGATCTTCCGCTGCATATAATGCTGCCTCAAAACGGGAAAATATATCGACAAATAGATGAATCAGCAATGGGATCATCTCTCTCACCTGTGATGCTTAACCTCTTCATGATTTACTTCGAACAGAAGGCAATAGAGAAAGCAAATCTATGGACAAGATACGTTGATAACGTATTTGTTGTATGGTCTTTTGGCAAGGAGGAGCTTCTGAAATTCCTAGACCATCTAAATTCTATTTAACCAAGGATTCAATTCACAATAGAATTTCAAGGGGATAACAGTATGCCTTTTCTAGATGTGCACATCACAATGACCGAAAATGGACCCTTAGAACACACTGTCTATAGAAAACCAACACACAGCAATACATATCTGAAGACTTAATGTCATCACCACCCATCACAGATACAGGCAATGGCAAATACGTTAATCGCTTGGTACTTCATACTCACAAACGGGAAGAATAGAGATGATGTCTTCTCTGTCTCTGTCTGTAAAACGGATACCAAAAACGCATCATCAACAAGGCAATCAGCAAACAACAACCACAACAGAAATTGCAGGACGAAACCCAACGAAAATCGATCGCTGTCCTGCCATAGATCAAAATCGACCGAATATTAAGGAAACAGGAGATATTTACGGATACAAACCTCATCATACTATTAGAACAATATTAGGAAACCCAAAATAAAAAGTTATTTTGGAAAACCAAGGAGTATATAGTGTAGCTTGCGGATCGTACAGTTTGATGTACGCGGGACAGACCAATAGAAGGATTTTAGCCAGCCTCGAAGAACATCAATTAGGCATTAGAAACAAAGTGTGTTTTATTTCAGCACCAACACCAAACAGACCCTAAAATTGATTTTGGTACTTGTACACAAATATTTCTGATTTTTGGATCAGGATTATATGAGAGGCCATCGAGATAGAAAAGTCCTTACACCTAAAAACGAGAGACGGCGTTCTGCATTTATCCAATATGTGGAAAAGGATAATCAAACGGCAGACCGATGCGGGGGTTGTCAATGGAGACATCGCAACTAAGATCGGCACAGGATATAAATACCACACGCATCGCCGATAATCTCCCAGTGTTAGAAGTGATTTACGAGCACGAGCATTTAAAGTGTCAAGTGAGATCTTGCACTCATTTTCTTCTTCACCTCTCTTCTTCAGTGTCGTACTTATTAAGCTATAGGAGAATCTTAAATATACCACACTGCACTAAAAACTTTATCTTTTGAAATAATTTCTAGTGAACTAGGAAATTTTTAACGATCATAATTGTCCACCACTTGTAATATTTTTCTAAAGAATTATAGTAAAAAATGTAATGATCTATGAAAAACAATACAACAGTTAAAAAGGTCTGGTAATGCTTGTCAACATTTTATTACTGTTTGGGAGTGCTGAGTAGCAGTATGTGGCACGCAATCAGCATGGGCGACACATTCATATTCACTATCTGTACGTAAGGCGCAACATAGGACCGTAGTAAATATTTCCTTTGAAGAAGTTTGAAGTCGTCAGTAATATTAGATCGCAGTTAAAATCCGAAAGGAGACTTGCTGTGATCAACTTTACACTTAAAAAGTTGTCGAGAATGCTGAATTTTGGAATAAAACTGGTCATATGAAGTTGGGGCTTACTGTTTTGCGACGACTGATTAGTTTGCAGGACATATTTTGAATCTTTGAGCAAAATGATGACACCATTCTAACTGTACTACTACTGGTTCAGGACAGAATTTCAGAAATTCAGGAGAATGTGTTTCAGGTCAGGCCTTTCCAAAACTTTCAGAAATTTCTAGTATAGCTAATTATATTTTATTATTTCTGTCCGTATTTACTTATTTACAGCGCTTCGATATAACAGATATTGTGGCTATGTTATTAAAGGAAAATTAACTGGTGTAGAATCTCTCCCGAAAGATTTGATTTACCTTGATAGCTAAAACTATAAAATTTATATAGAAGGAAATGGATCTATCGCGAATGCCACTAAATTTCATCCACTAACCTGCATTTTACGCTATTTTTGTTTGAATATTAAGTAAACATTCTTTACAACTCATTATTCTAAAGGGAATTTTACAACATGGCTACAGTTCAAAAATACAAATGAAGGACGATAGCCCCTGCATCTACATGAGTGAAAATCTAATATTAATACCATGAGCAAAATATGGATGCATAATTTAAGAAATGATGGATGGACTATGTTTGCAAATAATAAGATGGTTGACAAAAAACGACCATTGTTAGACAAAATATGAAGCAGTTTTTCAATGAATATATTTTTCTCAACCAAAGATCTTCATCTTCATCTATGTCATGTATGAATAATATAAATATTTATCTACTAGAAATAAAACATAAAAAAGGCAAGTAGTGGTTCAAACCTGGATATTGTTGTTGGAGCAGCTCTACAGAATTTACGTTCATATTCAACTGGTCCACATGATGTTGACTGAAATAGCCAAATTTAAGATTCCTGTGAACATGTCGCATTCCTGAGGTGGGAGTTAAAATGCCCATAATTATCTTCAGTAAGGTTGTTTTGCCCGCGCCATTGTCGCCCACCTAAAATGACGTCATACAAAGTGACTCACTTTGCCAACTAATGAAAAACCTTACAATACAAATTCTAGACTCCATGGTTGCCCCGAGGTTGACATTCGAAAATATTAACCTGTTGTCTGCACTGTATCTAAAACTTGCTTCATCTAATTGTAATATTGGAGGAGATAAAGGCTCCGTTTCTGGTAATCTTAGAACTACTTCAGGTTCTTTGACGATTGGCTTTAATTCCGGCCTAAAAGGTTATATATTTTTGTTAAATTATAAGTCAAGCTGCAATGTTGTGGTCTGTTAACCTACATCTTCTCCAACATTTTGATTTTCGATTGTACCAGTGCAGCCCTATTTGCGTTATATCTAAACCTACAACAAATATAAAAAATATTTTAAAATTACAACTATTGTTAAAGCATGGGTCATTTATATTTCGGGCAAAATACTGCAATAAAAGGATTTAAAAATGTTTAAGAATTTTTGATGATTTAAATTACTGAATGCAATATGTATAAGTAACATTGTTTATTGCAAAATTTGCAAAAATATTGAGATGCACAATTCCAACATTTGATTTGAAAGTTTTTTTTTACTATTACCAATTTTTTTTTTTAAATTGGTTTTTATGGCCTCTTCACCCTGTAAGTGTTAAAAAAAAAAACGAAAAATACCTTGAACTTTATAAATGCAAATAAGTCTAGAACCGACAGAGTTAGAGGAATAAGGAAAAGTTCCAGAAGAGAGCCAGAACTAGTTATCGGGTTTTGTTTCAACCATAGCTCCACAGATAAAAATGATATAATTCCATTCATCTAAATAATACAGTTTTTTCATATCGTCCTGTTAACCTGAATATTCTCGATGGGGGACCACCCAATCAAACCTTCGATTTTGTGGCACGAGAACGTTGTTTGGTATTTATTTTTAAATTATTTAGAGGTTTAAACAGTTAGTAATATAAAGTTTAAAATCCCCTGATCGACGTCCTTTCTGACACCCGCTTTAAACATTCCACGAAATGTTAACCCGTTCGTTCTTAAAAAGTGTTGAAAGTGTGAAAGTGCCAAATGAAAGACATTTTTTCTAATGGATTGTGCAAATACAAACGTAAAAAATCATATTAGTGTATATGGTTATGTAGAAAACTAATTTTGCTATCAAAATATAAAATAAAATGTCCAAATCTATATTGCGGAGTGCTAAAAAATATGAATCTTTCAAATTTAAACTACTATATAATTTTCAAACGGCAACAAAAAAAGTCCTTCATATTTAGACTAACTAGGAATAACTAAGGTGGGGAGAACTTGTTGGAGGATTATTGATTGCCCAACATACCCAGATAAACCAAAATTGTGGAAATTAAAACTCAGTTTTTTGACATCATAATTATTAATAATAAGAGAACAGTTCTCTCGAGGAGCTATAATATTGCACTTCTGAAGCCGCTGTTCTTTAAAAAAGGAATATATTATTTTAAAATTAAGAATATAAAAATTCAACAAAATTTCTGGGAAGTATAAATAATAATTACTACTAAATTGATGTAATTTTATTGTGAATGCATTTTTCACGATTTCCAATGATATTTTTTCAAATATCTCGCGTACCCTGTAGAATATTTGAATAGAAAACAAACACAGTTTACGATACTGTTCAAACAAAATTATTCATTCTTTAACAGTTTTTTTATTTACAGCTAATAATTTACCTACAAAAACGGAAATTTTCAGGATTTTTTTGATTTTTTTTGCCCATAAGGTGTCCTTTATGGGCTGTATAAAATTCAAGTAAAGTTCGAAGGAGAGGCCCTGGAAACCCTGAAACCATGGTCATAATGGTAAATAATGTCGTCGCGTTTAGTGAAATAGTGATTTTCATATCGGTTTTCCCAAATATCTAGAGCAGCGTCTTGATTTATGGCTAATAATTTACTCTGGAAAAGAAAAATTTTCAGGGTCTTTCAGATTTTTCTCTATAATTAAAAAACCCTGTATATAATCGAAAAAATTTTGAAATAAAAGTTATAGTACCGGGTCTTCTGCATCTCCTGGTTAAATAATTTGCCTGTTCAAGTTTTTTTTTCGGCAAACAAAAATAATCCAAAAAAGTTTTACAAAACTAAATTTCTTTGCTAAATTTGAAATTCATAGCTGTGCAATATATTTTTTAAAATAGCACAGAATATCCCAACAAATAAGTGAAAACCTTAAATACAAAGGTTTTAGCTGTACATACGTGCTATATGATCATGAAAAAGCAACTGATAACGAATACGGGGGACACCCTGTATATTTTTGAAAATTATGTAGACTAAAGGCTTTCCATTCAAGAATTTTTTTGAATGTGTAAACAATTTTTAGAATTGAAGATTGAAACATACTTCCCGACCATCCAGCTCTCAAGATTTCTCCATATGTATTCCAAATTACAAGTTTATAGCTTGAAATTTATCATGTTTCATCGCGATGTTTAAAAGACGGTCGAAAGTAAAGGGAAGTAAGTCTCAATTTCGTAACTCAGGCCGTTCAAAAAATTATTCCGTAAAAACCAAAAGACAAGAACTGAGAACCCAGAAGGGGCAGACGAATTCTTTGATTGGATGTAATTTTTAATTACTACACTTTGTTCCCTTAAGGTTTTCCATCTCACCCTTTTAAAATAGGTTGTAATATAATTTTAACTAAACTAACCAAAAATGCAAAATAAAAGCAAATTTTGCAGAAACAATAATAAGGCTAAAGTATCATCAAGACATCTTTCATTTAAACTTCATATTGAAAAACCTTTTCTGTAGCATGCCTCATGAATGAAAAAGAAAAAATATATGTAACCTATCAATAAACTCCTGCACATGCTGCCTTTGTTGCATCTGAGCCTCATATTCTCTTTGCTGATTTTTTATCTTTTCATTCTTGGTCTTTTCAAATTGTTCATAATTTCCCCGGTAGGCATCTATCCTTTGTGAGTGCAAGTGCAGGATATCCGTAGGTACCGTTTCCAAAAAGTTTCGGTCATGTGATACCACCAACAATGTTGTCGGCCATAATTGGAGATAGTTTTCCAGCCATATGATCGCCTTGATGTCCAGCATGTTGGTCGGTTCATCAAGCAATAGCAAATCGGGCCTACACAATTATTTTAATATTGCTATTCACATGAAAAAGTTAAATTAAGTGTTCACCTTGAGAAAAGGGCCCTTGCAAGCGCTAACCTCATTCTCCATCCACCTGAGAATGTCCTTGTAGGATTTTGCTGCTGTTCAAAACTAAATCCCAAACCATTTAAAATAATGGATGCTCGCGCAGGTGCTTTATCAGCTTCAATATTCTGCAGTTGAGCATAAACCTCATTTAACTGGGTATTCAAATCTGGATCGGTAGACCCCGCGTTGATTGCAATACTGATTTCTTTTTCTCTTTCTAACAAAGTTTGTCTTAAAATATCACATTCTAAGACACTATCTATAGCCAAAGTATCATCTCCTGTTACCTAAAAATTGAAGTTATGATAAGCCCAGTCATAATCATACAATTTCCTTGCTTCTTGTTCCACATGAAGGATAGAAATATGAGATGGTATCCGTAACTGTCCTGATGAGATCATTTTTAATAAAGTACTCTTTCCTAATCCATTACGACCCACCAAACCGTATCTCCGACCAAAAGCCAACATTAAGTCTGCACCTTGAAGTAATACCCTAAAATATTAAAACAGTTACTGCATTTACAATGTAATTTATGAATTGGCAATTTAACCTGTCCCCATATGCTATATCAAAATTTTCTATTCTGATATCTTGTGCTCTGTTATTGCCTTTGGCTTCCATCTTGCTTTCCTTTTTGTTAACGACCTGAGAAGCAGTGGCACTTTGCAACTTGGGCACCACTATACTTTTCACCTCTTTAGTTCTTTTTTCTTGTTTTTCTTGCAGTTTAGCCTCAGCCTTTTCAAGTTTTCTCGCATTTACTTTCTAAAAAATGTTATAGATACGGTTTTATTACAGCACGGGAACAAACTTGTACAAACAAACCAATGAATCATCTCTTTGTGCCACCCAAATGCTTTTAATTTCATCTACATTTGTCTCCAAATTTCCTGCCATTGAGGCTAAATGTACAGGAGCATCTAGGATTTTCATATTGCCATTACCTTTAACAACTTTGCCAGGTCTCAGCATGGTAAGCAATTCATTGCAGATATGCCTAAAAATTTTAATTTGCGATGAGATTTGTACAGTCAGATAACTTCTAAAGTGAATTGAGAGCACCAAAAAATGTATTATCGTGCAATGTTGAGGGTGCTTACTTTATGTCTGCTTCACTTTTGTCGGTTGACACTTCATGTAAAACTTCTCCGATAGCATCGTAAACCTCGTCACTGTCTTCGAAGTCATCAACCCCGTTTCGCAAAACCCCTTGAAAGTTTTTTTTAATAAAATTAAAAGTGATATTGAAATGAAAGGATTTTTTGATACCCTCGACGTATTGCTTCAAGTCCTCGTCAATCGATGGGAAAATATTCTTAATATAGTCACTACATTCCGTCATTTTTTCAGACAATTGTTTCCTTAATTTAAATTTAACAAATAGGGAATACGCCACTTAATATATAACCTAGAAAATTGACACCCATACCATTAATCACTAATACGTAATTTTCTTTTTTGCTCAGTTTTCGATTTGATTATGATTTTTTTTTATATTCAGATAATAAAAATACAAAAAATATGATATAAAGTGAAAAGTTTAAAGGGGTTTTCTCACAAAGGTGAGTAACTAGCATACGTTAATTGTCCAACGTGCCGAGCCAATCAGAAGGCAGGAGATCAATGTAATACGAAGCGCGCCTCGTTTGATATCGGGTTTAATCGTATAGCAGCCCACCAATTTTAAACGGTTAATTTTTATTATACCGCGAAGACGACAGAATCCGTTGGATTTTTGCCGATATAGGAAGGATATATTTGCTCTTGAAATCGAGATTAATAAGCGACTTATATTTTTTGTGATTAATTATTGATATTTATTTCAGGCTGTTTGCCTTTAAAATGGAGCTTGAAAGGCAAGTTTATTGCTTTAATTTGATATTTGTAGGTTATGTTATGATGTCTCGTAATTTAATTTTTAATTTTTTAGAAATAACTTAACTTGCCAATTTTGTGAGATGGAATATTCAAGTATATCGACCAAACACCGACATATACGGGCAAAACACTCTGGCCAAGAGGGATCTAGATCTGAAAGAATGCATCATATTTTATGCCCAATATGCACAGACAGGACTATTTCTTTTTTACTTCATACAGACTTAATTAAAAAAAATTTAAATCCTTTTCATTGCTTAACTATTAATGAATCTACTTTGCATTTTAGGAATTTTGAAGAGTTTTCAGTTTGGAGGACCCAAGAGAATAGGGAAGTAAATTACCCTTGCCGTACACGAAAAAAATATCAACACGGTGAAGAAAAAATATTTTATGAGTGTAACAGAAGTAATTAAAAAGGTTGTGTGTTTACTAATATGTGAGTAGGCATATAATGTCTCATATTTTTTTTAAGGATTTTTCAGCTCAGCTAAAAAACGAATTGTGAAAACTGGAGGGGGACATGTCCTTCAAGAATTGTAGTTAACATTTTAACTGAGGGTAAATAATATAATATTGTTATCTACAGATTAACTATATTTTTTTAGGATTTGTGACGGTAAACTTTGTCGAAAAACATGTAGGACACATTGATGAACTAAGGACCAAGCGATTATCAAAAACTGAACAGGAGACTATTGTCGAAAAACTAATTGCAGGAGTTTCAAATAATAGAATAATTGTAGATTCACGAATAATTCAAAATGATCATTTGCAGAGAATAAACCTTGTCACGAGAGGAGATTTCGCATACTTAATCAGGAAATTTAAAATTGTTAAGAGGAGAGATGCAGATAACATGATAGCAGTAGCACTAAAAGTTGCAAGCAAGAAAAGTGGTAAGTACAATTATTATTATTTAAAATGTAGGAAAAGCATTGTATATTACTTTTGCACAAAAAAATAGTATGAGTAGTGTTATATTAATTAGATATTTAAGTTTGCTATGGATAAATTTAGGTTGTTTAAAGTTTTATATATATTATTGAGTTATTCTGCTTAACTTTTAGTGTGTGTTAAAGCAATATAAATTCCTTGGTAATTTGCTTTATGGTGAAGGTGGTAGAGATTTGCTTTCATTGTAGGTGAGAGTTTTTCTGGGTTAAATGATGGAGATTTTGCAATTGGGTATATGAACGGTATTATGGAGACAAAGCTTCCAGCTTTTACTTAAGTAATTTGTATAGATAGAACACATGGAACAAACAAGAAAAATCTGGATTTAACTATATTATTGTTAAAGATGAGAATAATATTGGTTTTCCTGTTGCATTTTTATTTTCTAATAGATTAGATCAAGTAATTCAACAAATATTTTTTAGTGCTTTACAGGTTAAACTAGGGGAAACAGTAAAGGCTGAATACATAATGAGTGATGATGACCCAAAATACTACAATGCTTGGTGCCAAGTGATGGGTACAAACCAGAAACCTAGAAGACTTCTTTGTACATGGCATGTTATCAAAAATTGGAATATTCAAGGTAATGATGGAAGCAGATAAAATAAATGACAATAATTTTATATTCATCAAATGCCAATAGCTACCAACATAAAATTACCCTAGAAGCTCATAAGAAAACAGAAGAGATGGTTGAAAAGGTAAACGTTTCGAGTAATAGTAATTTTAAGGTGCAATCTGGTTCGGTAAGTAATAAACATTATTTTGTATCCTATAATGAGGCATGTGATGTGGAATGCAGAACTGGATATTGCAACAAATGTAAAATATGTTTACATAATTAGCGCTGTAAATGTCCAGAAAATGCTGTTAAAACTGTTATTTGTAAACATATACAAGCTGTAGCAATGTTTGAGCAGAGATGCGAGTCTGTTTTAGGTACTGTAAGCTCCGATGATGAAAAGAGGAATGATTTGCATATTGATGAGCTATCAACATTCCGGGTACGTTACCAAGATGATATTACCCATTTTATTCAGGAAACGAAGCCCGTTCTCCATGTAGACACTATTGCATTTGAAGATAGGCGACAGGTTTGAAAAAATTAAAATTCGTAAAAAGAAAAATTGAGAAGCAAACATATTATCCTAATAAAAAATAATATAACTATTTATAAACCTTTCATTTTCATATAATATTTTATTTTTTAGATAATTGCATACTTTAATCAGTGTTTTATTTATTGCATAGTTTTTAATTAATAAATAATAATGGTATGATATAAGATGTAAATAAATTTTATTGTCATATTTTATAAGTCAATTTACACTCAAAATACAAATAAAAGCAGTATAAACACATTGTCAATTTTATTTTATAAACTTTAAATAGAATTAACACATTAACCAAAGTTTACTTGGTCAATGATTAACAACAAGCGATGCGACATGCGTTCTCCAATCTGTCGAGAAAGTAAAGAGCGCTATGCGGATGCCAACTTTAAACACCTCCGATTCGATTTGAATTTGGCGCCATAGAGAAAACTAGCCGCCGCGTTCTGATTGGCTCGGCACGTTGGACAATTAACGTATGCTTGAGTAACTTAACTTACCAAAATTGGACGAATTTTAACAATGGAAAAAAGGTTCAAGTGTTTTTTTTTAATTAGTGAAACTTGTTGAAGACAAGAAGATTGCTGGAGCCGTATTTTGAGGTCGAATTATTGTCCTTTTGTTCAAACAAAATAAATTTTTTCGATAAACTAATCACTTCGTATGACGTATTTTGAAAACGGCTCGTCGTTTACTTAGCGCATTTGAGTACGTCATTGACATCCTTATATATTTGCCCATCGTAAAACGAAAAGATGTAGAAGAATTTTTTATATGTAAGAACAACTACCAAAATTGGCCGAATAATCCTAGCAGTCGTGGCCAACAGAAGTAAAAGAAAAGAAGAACCATCAAAATATGCATGGGTTAAATTTTATTTTTAATATATTTTTTGTATATTGAAGCAATGGTAAATGTTTGCAGCCGTGGTGACATCGATGGTGCTTTTTTAACCTTTGTTTTAGCCCAAGGAGAAGCCAGAATATACTAGCACCCCCAACGCGATGCCGCGAGTTTTGGGGCGTCGAGGAATTAAGGACCCAGGGAATCTGCAGTCTAGTTCGCCATTATCACGAAGCTCTTTCAGTCAAGATACTTGTAATCCAGACACAAATAATGAACAAATTAGCTATGAGAGTACTGATGATTCTGAGGAGATGCACCAATTCAACAGTGACACTGAGAAAAATGAAAGAAAGGAATGGTACATTTCAGAAAGTGTGCCAAACCAGTCTAATTCAAACAACACAAAATTTGGATTAATTGTGGTTTTAATGGTAATATGTGCACTGTTGTTGAAAAATCTTGAATTCAGTAGTGCTGATAAAACTAGTTTGGATGATTTAATAAAAGCTGGTCAACAGAATTTCACCAAACAGGATTCAAATTTTTGGCCAAGCATTAAAGTCAACATTAGGGAAATATTGGAACTTAAACGACCACGAACAATCCTTTTCATTTATGAGACTCAATCAGAGTTTACTGTACAAAAAATCATAAATAGTATTTCAAAGATTGGTGTATGCCATCTAACAAGTTGCTCCAAAATACCGGTTACAATAACAGGTTTGTCTTTAAGTAAGCCAGAGTTTATTAAAGACTATGGAAAAGTTATAAATCAGTTCCGTGAAAATTTGACTGATAGCGGAGTAATGGTGGTTAAAAATATAGAGGCAATACCGGGTGTGGTTGCACAAGCGTTCCACAGTATTTGTGATGATTATAACTCAGTTGAAAAGCGGGCCTTAATTCTTTTAACCATGACAATGGATGCATTCCCTGGAACACATTCTTCATTGCTTGATTCTGTAGAAGAAAAATTGCAGAAGTTGTGGAAAGATATCAGCTTGGAAGGTGTCTTCCATCCCCTTTTCACAAGGATAACCAGCACAATCTTGCAAGTACATTCTGAAGAGATAGCTTTTTCACATTTATGATATAAATTTTATTTATTCATGTTTGTACTCCATAATTAATTTTTTGATCTCGCAATAAACCTGGGTACTTCATTTGATTGGTTTTAGTTCAGGAGCAGAATATTAAATAGGGTTGTCCTGACATAGCTCCCCTATTTCAAATTCACATTTTGGAAAGACATATTTTCTTCTATTTATTACAATAGATGGAATTGTTTGAAGGGTAAACCACTCTCCGAAATTGGAGCACTACATTTCACAAAGATTTCGCCAGTTTCAGATTTCACTCATTCTGCAAATATTTCACAGATTTATAAATGATTTTCCAAATTTGAACCATTTTGAAAAAGATTTTTAGGTTATGTGGAAATGTTTTATATTCCCTCTTAATTGAAAACTATTAAGTAAAAATAATATACTTTTTTTGAAATATGGGAAATAATGCTGCAACTACCAGTGTTAAATTAATAAATACAAATTCTATAAATTTTCAAAAAGGACATGAAAATGATATTTTTGATTTTTTTTTTTCAAAATTTTCTTCTTGCCGCTTACATAATAGACGAGCGATGGGCATTCGCCATTTTATAGAAAAACGCTATATATTTGCTAAAATATTCTTCACATTCATATTCACATACGAATATAAAATTTGTAATGCTACTTCATGGTAGTATATAAAAAAAAATCGTTGGCTTACATCCAAAATTTTTTTAGAAACTGTTTTTCGAAAAATAGAAAATATTTTTTTAGATAGGTTGCGGTTTATGTGTATCGAATGCGTCGATACCACTAACGGATAATCACAAATTTCATCAAAATTTGACTTGGGGTTAGGGGTTGAAATAAGCAAAAAACGGATTTTGGAAAAACCCAAAATATTTTTTTTAGATACGTTCCTGTCTATGTCCAGCAATTGTGTGGACACTACTAGCGTATAATCACAAAAGGGATATTTCTTTAAAATTCGAACAACGCAACTTGGGGATTAGGGGTTAAAATAAGCAAAAACACAAAATATTTTTTTTTAAATACGTTCCGGTTTATGTACAGCGATTATGTTGGTACTACTAACGTATAATCACAAAAGGGATATTTCATCAAAATTTGAATAAAGCAACTTGGGGATTAGGGGTTGAAATAAGCAAAAAACGGATTCTGGGGAAACAGAAAATATTTCTTTTAGATATGTGAGTAGACCTCATTGACCTCCATCTTCGATAAATATTTCAACCTTCTCGGAGCAACGTAAGTATTTAAAAAAAATAAAATTCTAAATTTTTAAGGAAAATTATGTCGAACATCAAAACAAAAAATCGAAAATATTAACTAAAAATGGGGGGGTTGGGAGGGGATTTTATAGTATCTGTGAATAGACCTTATTGACCTCCCATCTTGAAAAAAAAATTCAATCCTCGCAACGTATTTTAAAAAAACACTAGAAATGTAAATGTTCTGAGTATAATGTTTCTAATTCAAGAGTAGGCGGCTATAAGATTTATTTTTATCCTTTATTTTGATTGGTTCAGCGATTATACGTGCTATTTTCTTAAGCTTTAATCCTATTGGTCTATGCGTTTGACTATAGATAGTAAGCTCTGCATGTAGTCGAAGACCCACTCAACCAATATAATATAGTTGTCTATGGACTCACTGCATTATACATTTTCGTTGGAATAACGTCGTTAATCACAACGGTATCGAAACGTAATAGTATATTATGCAACAAGTGCGGTAAACGCCATTTGACTCGCGAGCTTATTTGACACGAGCGGAGCGTTGCATACTATAGTTTTTCTACGACCGTTAGTTTTTGGGTACATTTTCGCAAAATACGAATCCATTCACTGACATGACTGTCAGAATTGACAAACGTCAAAATTCAAAGCGTGGGAAATATCTCCGAAAACATCTGATTGCTCTCAAACCCGTGCTGTAAAATCCCGGAAATGTCCGAAGTGGCTCGGACTCGTGGGAAACGAAACTGACGAGGTAAAGGGACGCTTCCCGCACGCTAGATCGGTGTGTGATTAGGTATTTTACAGACGGGAGTAGAAAAAATATTTAAAGATTTTTAAGGAAATTTCGGGGTTTTGAGATGCGCTGATTTAAAATTGTGTCCCACGTTTCGTGTTAGCAGGAAGCTATCTTCAGAGCGTTAATTCGTAATAATTGGAATTTGAAGGTGGTTCCGGAGGTTTTGAGGTGCGCTGAAGACGATGCAATGATTTAAAATTGTGTCCGACGTTTCGTTTTAGCAGGGGCCATCTGCAGAGCATTAATTTGTAATAATTGGTATTTGAAGGTGGTTCCGGAGGTTTTGAGGTACGCTGAAGATGATGCAATAATTTAAAATTGTGTCCGACGTTTCGTTTTTGCAGGAAGCCATCTTCAGAGTACTAATTGGATTTTGAAGGTGGTTCCGGAGGTTTTGAGGTGCGCTGCAGACGATGCAACGATTTAAAATTGTGTCCGACGTTTCGTTTTAGCAGGAAGCTATCTTCAGAGCATTAATTTGTAATGATTGGATTTTGAAGGTGGTTCCGGAGGTTTTGAGGTGCGCTGAAGATGATGCAATAATTTAAAATTGTGTCCGACGTTTCGTTTTAGCAGGGGCCATCTGCAGAGCATTAATTTGTAATAATTGGTATTTGAAGGTGGTTCCGGAGGTTTTGAGGTACGCTGAAGATGATGCAATAATTTAAAATTGTGTCCGACGTTTCGTTTTTGCAGGAAGCCATCTTCAGAGTACTAATTGGATTTTGAAGGTGGTTCCGGAGGTTTTGAGGTGCGCTGCAGACGATGCAACGATTTAAAATTGTGTCCGACGTTTCGTTTTAGCAGGAAGCTATCTTCAGAGCATTAATTTGTAATAATTGGATTTTGAAGGTGGTTCCGGAGGTTTTGAGGTGCGCTGAAGATGATGCAATGATTTAAAATTGTGTCCGACGTTTCGTTTTAGCAGGGGCCATCTGCAGAGCATTAATTTGTAATAATTGGTATTTGAAGGTGGTTCCGGAGGTTTTGAGGTACGCTGAAGATGATGCAATAATTTAAAATTGTGTCCGACGTTTCGTTTTTGCAGGAAGCCATATTCAGAGTACTAATTGGATTTTGAAGGTGGTTCCGGAGGTTTTGAGGTGCGCTGCAGACGATGCAACGATTTAAAATTGTGTCCGACGTTTCGTTTTAGCAGGAAGCTATCTTCAGAGCATTAATTTGTAATAATTGGATTTTGAAGGTGGTTCCGGAGGTTTTGAGGTGCGCTGAAGATGATGCAATAATTTAAAATTGTGTCCGACGTTTCGTTTTCGCAGGAAGCCATCTTCAGAGCACTAATTCGTAATAATTAGAATTTGAAGGTGATTCCGGGGGTTTTAAGGTGCGCTGCAGACGATGCAATTATTTAAAATTGTGTCCGACGTTTCGTTTTGGCAGGAAGCCATCTTCAGAGCATTAATTTATAGTAATTGGTATTTGAAGGTGGTTCCGGAGGTTTTAAGATGCGCTGAAGACGATGCAATGATTTAAAATTGTGTCCGACGTTTCGTTTTAGCAGGAAGCTATCTTCAGAGCATTAATTCGCAAGAATTGGAATTTGAAGGTGGTTCCAGAGGTTTTGAGGTGCGCTGAAGATGATGCAATAATTTAAAATTGTGTTCGACGTTTCGTTTTTGCAGGAAGCCATCTTCAGAGCGCTAATTCGTAATAATTAGAATTTGAAGATGATTCCGGTGGTTTTAAGGTGCGCTGAAGACGATGCAATGATTTCAAATTGTGTCTGACGTTTTGTTCTAGCAGCAAGCTATCTTCAGAGCATTAATTCGTAATAATTGGAATTTGAAGGTGGTTCCCGGAGGTTTTGAGGTGCGCTGAAGATGATGCAATAATTTCAAATTGTGTCCGACGTTTCGTGTTAGCAGGAAGCTATCTTCAGAGCATTAATTCGCAAGAATTGGAATTTGAAGGTGGTTCCGGGGGTTTTAAGGTGCGCTGAAGACGATGCAATGATTTCAAATTGTGTCTGACGTTTTGTTCTAGCAGCAAGCTATCTTCAGAGCATTAATTCGTAATAATTGGAATTTGAAGGTGGTTCCAGAGGTTTTGAGGTGCGCTGAAGATGATGCAATAATTTAAAATTGTGTTCGACGTTTCGTTTTTGCAGGAAGCCATCTTCAGAGCGCTAATTCGTAATAATTAGAATTTGAAGATGATTCCGGTGGTTTTAAGGTGCGCTGAAGACGATGCAATGATTTAAAATTGTGTCCGACGTTTCGTTTTAGCAGGGGCCATCTGCAGAGCATTAATTTGTAATAATTGGTATTTGAAGGTGGTTCCTGAGGTTTTGAGATGCGCTGAAGACGATGCAATGATTTAAAATTATGTCCGACGTTTCGTTTTAGCAGGAAGCTATCTTCAGAGCATTAATTCGTAATAATTGGAATTTGAAGGTGGTTCCGGAGGTTTTGAGGTGCGCTGAAGATGATGCAATAATTTAAAATTGTGTCCGACGTTTCGTTTTCGCAGGGATCCATCTTAAGGGCACTAATTCGTAATAGTTAGAATTTGAAGGTGATTCCTGGGGTTTTAAGTTGCGCTGAAGACGATGCAGTGATTTAAAATTGTGTCCGACGTTTCGTTTTACCAGGGGCCATCTGCAGAGCATTAATTTGTAATAATTGGTATTTGAAGGTGGTTCCGGAGGTTTTGAGATGCGCTGAAGACGATGCAATGATTTAAAATTATGTCCGACATTTCGTTTTAGTAGGAAGCTATCTTCAGAGCATTAATTCGTAATAATTGGAATTTGAAGGTGGTTCCGGAGGTTTTGAGGTGCGCTGAAGATGATGCAATAATTTAAAATTGTGTCCGACGTTTCGTTTTCGCAGGAAGCCATCTTCAGAGCACTAATTCGTAATAGTTAGAATTTGAAGGTGATTCCTGGGGTTTTAAGGTGCGCTGAAGACGATGAAGTGATTTAAAATTGTGTCCGACGTTTCGTTTTAGCAGGGGCCATCTGCAGAGCATTAATTTGTAATAATTGGTATTTGAAGGTGGTTCCGGAGGTTTTGAGATGCGCTGAAGACGATGCAATGATTTAAAATTATGTCCGACGTTTCGTTTTCGCAGGAAGCCCTCTTCAGAGCACTAATTCGTAATAATTAGAATTTGAAGGTGGTTCCGGGGGTTTTAAGGTGCGCTGAAGACGATGCAATGATTTAAAATTGTGTCCGATGTTTTGTTCTAGCAGGAAGCTATCTTCAGAGCATTAATTCGTAAGAATTGGAATTTGAAGGTGGTTCCGGGGGTTTTAAGGTGCGCTGAAGACGATGCAATGATTTAAAATTGTGTCCGATGTTTTGTTCTAGCAGGAAGCTATCTTCAGAGCATTAATTCGTAATAATTGGAATTTGAAGGTGGTTCCGGAGGATTTTTTTATTGTAATCATCGACTTTTTTTTATGTTATCATGGAGTTTTTTGTTTAAAGTACGTGCTTAACGTGACGGAAACCTTTATAATAAATGTTTTCTTTTCCTTCTTAATTTTGTTTTAATTATTGTCCTTCAACGTTCATTAAAATAATTAAAAAAAATAATAAAGTGCTAAAAGTATCGATATGAGTAAGTATCGATACTTTAGGAGCATTTATTTGAGTAGTATCGAAAAAAGATTTGAGTACTATCGAAATGAGTAGGTATCGATACTTTAATGGTATCGGAACATCCCTAGGAGCTCTTTCGCCGACTTCGTCTCCGACAATTGGCAATAGAGCGCGCTTCACTCCGCCCAATTTTTAAACCATCACAGATTGGAATTTGAAGGTGGTTCCGAGGATTTTGAGGTGCGCTGAAGATGATGCAATAATTTAAAATTGTGTCCGACGTTTCGTTTTCGCAGGAAGCCATCTTCAGAGCACTAATTTGTAATAATTAGAATTTGAAGGTGATTCCTGGGGTTTTAAGATGCGCTGAAGACGATGCAGTGATTTAAAATTGTGTCCGGCGTTTCGTTTTAGCAGGAAGCCATCTGCAGAGCATTAATTCGTAAGAATTGGAATTTGAAGGTGGTTCCGGGGGTTTTAAGGTGCGCTGAAGACGATGCAATGATTTAAAATTGTGTCCGACGTTTCGTTTTAGCAGGAAGCTATCTCCAGAGCATTAGCTCGTAATAATTGGATTTTGAAGGTAGTTCCGGAGGTTTTGAGGTGTGCTGCAGACGATGCAATTATTTAAAATTGTGTCCGACGTTTCGTTTTGGCAGGAAGCCATCTTCAGAGCATTAATTCGTAAGACTTGGAATTTGAAGGTGGTTCCGGTGGTTTTAAGGTGCGGTGAAGACGATACAATGATTTAAAATTGTGTCCGACGTTTTGTTCTAGCAGGAAGCTATCTTCAGAGCATTAATTCGTAATAATTGAAATTTGAAGGTGGTTCCGGAGGTTTTGAGGTGCGCTGAAGATGATGCAATAATTTAAAATTGTGTCCGACGTTTCGTTTTTGCAGGAAGTCATCATCAGACATTAATACGTTTCGAGCGAAGGTAATTTGAAATAACATCAATGGAAATCGCAATTACTCGTAAAAAGTTTTATATTTAACAAAGTATACAATGATATTGAAACTCGGCTAGGGTACAAGCATAATAAAATTACATTTTGCGAAAGTTCCATAGTGATCCGCATTAGCACGATAGAAAAACAATGCTTTCTCCTAGGACAAGAAGTCACTAAGCGGCTTCTCTGAAATACAAAGCCGCTCTGCGAAAGCAATCTTGTTACTTATGTTATCGTCATTTATGATCTGATACCCTGCTTCCTTGTGATTGCATTCTATCTAGTCCTATATTTCTTTATTGTCTATTTCTTCCAAACCATTTATTTGCATAACACACATACATACAATAAAATCCCGTTTCGTCCCTATTACACACTTACTCAGGTTTTAGTTCGTGCTCGGTCAAAAGATTTTCAAAATCATAGCAAAATTCTACCATAGCAACGTCATTAGCACTTAATTTCTCCCCTTGAACAGCCAATTCTCATATTCCATCTCGTTTTTTAAATCTGTAAAGCCAACCAGAAGATGCAGAGAAGTTGCCTTTAATTTTTAATTGCTGGTGAAACTTTGCAGCTTGCCTAGCACACATAGGTCCTGATATCGGAACCCCTTCCGATCTCTTCTGCAAGAACCACCTGCTCATAGCATGATCAAGTTGTCGAAAACTAGACCCTTTTAGTGATTTTCGATCAGAAATAGCTTTAGCACTATCTGGTTTAGTTTCGAAGCTTTATAATTTGGCTTTTCTCTTTACAATGTCACGAACTGTTTGTTTTCTAATGTTATACTTTTTAGCCAACACAGAAACACATGTCAAATTGCCTTAAAGTTTGCATTTTTTGCTCAATATTTAAAACATTGCGTTTACGCATAGCACCGGTACGCTCCACTTTGTGCCTCTGTTTACGTTTAACTAACTAACCCAAACTAATGAGTCAGTCGATCAGTATTCGGCAAATATAGTTGGTTAAAACATGGATTCCCCGACACAAATTTAGGGATTCCCCGAAAAGAACGACACAGTGCATGCAGCGACCATGCGCTGCCAACCTCTGACCGTTAGCACGGATAATCCGCGCACGGTTGATCAATTTAAAATGCCGCCCGGATAAAGCGCGCACGGATAATCGGGGTTCTACTGTAATAAGTATCTGGAAGGTGCTAATTCAAAATCCAGAAATAACCACCTTGGTGAGTGGAAGAACAAAGGAAATTACAACTTGGGAATATAAGTTAAGCCTACTTCAGGAGTACATATCTTCCACTATCACAAGAGTACAATACATGACAAAAACTTTCAGATAGATGAGAGGGTAAATAGTCCTCAGATAGAAACAGAGTTGTTAAGGCAAGCAGGGCAAGTGATAGAAATCCTTAATATTTTGAACCTCATAATCTCTAATTATAGGGAAGCTATCAGCTAAAGAAGCTGGTTTTTGTAATAAAGTTGACAACTATCTGCTAGGCTTTGATTTCAGTGAGAAATCATCAAAGAACATAAGAAGTTAGGTAAATAAACCTCCATTTGTAGCAAATAAAAAGCCTCTTCTGCCTAAGTCCAACCAGTCAGAAGCTCGAGGGCTTTAAACTCCTGGGGCCCATCTCGGAAGGGGGAGAAACCAAGGACCAAGAACGAATAGGACCACTCCTACTAAACGAAACACTAAGAAAGCAAGATACACGTACAAGGCTAAATAAGAAGTAAGTATACGAGCCAAAAATACTTGTCTCATGGCTAGTCTCCGAAGTAATTACATGCATAGCTTATTTGGATAATTATGCATCAAGCATAGCTTATTTGGATGATTATGCATCAAGATTCTTAGATCTGTTCTATACATGCACATAAAATATGTCAATTTTTAGAGTCACTTGGGTTTAATGCTAACTATGACAAATTAAATTTAAATCCAAAAAACGAACATAACACTAAAATGCATATTTCATTAACACTTGAAAAAAGAGAAAAAAATGTTGTCACTTCTAAACCAATTACTGGGAGGGCTTGTGGTAGCTTGACCAGCCATTAAGCATGGTTGGCTTTACACAAAGGAATTGGAAAAATTGAAGACTTTATCTATGACCTCGAATAATGACAATTACAGTACATATGTGTCATTGCCAGAGGCTCGAAAATCAGATATGTTTTTGGTGGCAAAAAGCTATTAAAAGTTCTTTTAATGTGATAAGGCAAGACAAGTTTAACTGTGACTATGTTTAGTGATTTCAGTCTATCAGGTTGGGGAGGGGTCATGTCCGATAATGAGACTCATGGAAGGTGGACAGCAAAAGATAAATCTAGGCACATACATTTTATTGAGTTGAATTTTACTTTTTACTTGTTCCTGCCGTCAGGTCTGAGAGTATCCTCTTGCGCGTTGACACCACTGCCATCGCCTATATCGTATGGTTAGTGCGAAATATCCAGACCTAACATCCTTAACCAGAGAAATTTGGCAGTGGTGTGAAGAACGTGATACCTGGTAAAGAAAACTCTCAAGCTGATAAAAAATCTACAACTCCAATATCAGAAGCGGACTTTGAATTAGATAACAAGTTATATCTAAAAATTGCAGACGATTTCGCCCTACTTTTTACATCCTACATAAATAACGAAGGCCAAAAATATATCTCAAGATTCCGTCACTCCAATGGCTTTGCAGTGGACGCTCTCACAGGGACTTCTTCTTAAAGTGCCTATCCATTACGGATGTTGGCGATCATCATGGCAATTTTTATCTTGTCAGCAGCAATACGGAAAAGTTAAGGTGTTGTTTTATTAAACCAGGATCTGAGTTTCTTCAACCAGGACGATCGTCTTCTTCCTGGGCCTCTTTTTCCAAAAATTTTTCCCGGCAAGATGGATTGAAGCAAGGTGTATCTCGATTCGTTTCTCATTATGTGGCCGAAGTACTGTAGCTTGCGTATTTTGATGGTGTTGATTATTTCACTATCTTTTTTCATTCATCGAAGTACTTCTTCATTAGTAACACTATCAGTCCAAGGGATTTTTAATATTCGCATGTATAGTCACTTTTCGAACGCTTCTAACTTGCTACACATATCTTCATTTACAGTCCATGATTCACAGTGTCTTTCCAACAACTTATTTTTCTATGCATTTCCACCTTTTTATCTGATTCCAAGAATACTTAATAGAGTAATGTTGGAAAAAGCGATGGGAATTATGATAGTTCCTAATTGGACTACCAACCTTGGTATCCCATATGATGTAAACTTCCGCCCAAGGAACTCATAACCCTGTTATCTTCAATTTCAGGTCATCAAATATTCAAAACCTTTCCATGGAGTAAGGACTATTATCCCTTGCCAACACTGCTGAACTCCCCTGTTGAATCCGCTGAAGAATGTATAAGAAGTAGATCCAGAAAGATGTTTTAAAATTCTTTGCCAATCTGGTCAAATACAAAAATTTTAAATATGGATCCTTCCAACAGTTTCTGCTCAGTTGGAAGTCGGCTCAATATTAGATGCTTTCTCAAGGATATATTTATAATAAAACCACCAACCACATTATGGGATGGGATGGAGTAGAGCTGCCATGTTTTATCATTTGCTACCTCAGAAGATCCAAAAAAATTGGCTAAAACCCTTCTGAAAATTAAATTCTAAAGAGTGACTTTTGTTCTCTTTCTTTGTTGTAAATATTTCAAAATTTACATTTGAAACAATTTTTCAGATTCGATTAATAGAACTATCCTTGATTAACAGAAAGGTAATTTCTATGATACATAATAAATAACAGGAGAAAAGACCTTTAGTCTTACCACAGCTACGCAGTTTCTATAAGTGATATAAGACAGGACAACTTATTATTACTAGATTAAAAGAACTTACCTGTGAAGTTCTGTCCTACAACAATAATTCCTGTTCCAGCCGTTTTTTCACCATGTTAAGGTAAGGTTTAAACTAAAATGAGAATAGGGATATTCCGATACTAGTAAATACGAGTAAGTACTATATATTTTTGATTCGATACCAAGTATTTATAGAATCGAATCAATCTTGCGATACTTACTCGGTATCGTAACAAAAGTACTTGGCATAGACAACTATATTATATTGGTTAGTACTTGGTATCAAATGGAATCAGTCTCACCATTAAAAAAAGCCGAACGCATCAGACAAACATAATCTCTATCTGATGATATGGTGACGCATTGTCTCGCGCCAGCCAAGCCGAACTCGTCTGACTTCACTCGACCGAGCCCGAGCCAAAAGCGAGAAAGATGCCAAGACGCAAGATGAAAGACGCAAACCTTTATAATAAAAGTTTTCTTTTCCTTCTTAATTTTTTTTCAATTATTGTCTTTCAAAGTTCAAAAATAAAAAAATAATAAACTGCTAAAAGTATGGATATGAGTAAGTATCGATACTTTAGGAGTATTTATTTGAGTAGTATCGAAAAATGATTTGAGTACTATCGAAATGAGTAGGTATCGATACTTTAATGGTATCGGAACATCTCTAAATGAGAAGTTGGCGGCAGAATTGGAAATAGGCACACCTGCTGTTTGAAATACGTGAGCCTAATTCGCCAGAAGCGATACTACCCAGTTTCTATAAGTGATATCTATGGAGAGATAACTATGATTATTGGGATGGAACTTCACAGGTCATAAAACCCACGTTATCAACTGTTACTGGGAAAGGTTGAAATGAATTTTGTTAGCTTACTCGCAAAAATGAAAAGATAATATTGAACTAAGAAATAACCGTGGCCAAATAATTCTGGTTCATTTGGTCAATAGAAGTGAAGAAGAAGAACAAGTAGTAACCAAACTTTGCTTGTTTGGTCAAGACGAGGAGGACTGTATTGAATGTCTTGTTTATAGATATATTTTTTTTTAATTATAAACTTATTACTTCATAACGGAAGTTCTTAGAGAAATGTAGAAAAAATGGCAGCAAACATTTTAGAAGGTGATGTTCTGAAAAATTCAAAAAGAATTTGTAGCAATAATTCATCAGCTTTCAATAAGTCCCATATTTTGGAAATTTTGAACAACAGACCCATTGGAAATGTAAAGAAGCGATTAGGATTCAGCGATAATTTAATTTTTAATTTGTATAACTCATTTGACTCAGTGCAACAAAGTAATTATCATTTTGATAAGTATTGGGGAGGTATATTTAATCTCGAATTCAGTTTGGATGGGTAAGTGTAGAATCATGTTTTGCTTTGTTGTTATACCAAGAAAATTCTAGAAAACTCGTAGTCGCAGCCTGTGAAGGGAAGCAGATTTTGTTATTTGACGCAGCAAATCATAAACAACTTAAAGTGGTGGAAAATGCACATCAAAATTGTGTCAACTGTGTCAGGTTGGTATTTGAAATCACTTGATTTATGGCAATGCTACATTTTTGAAAAGGATTTTACATTAAATTTATGGGGATGAGGACAAGATTGTTTCTTTTCTTTTGAATTTACAATTCCGCTTTGAGAAATGGACCACTTTTGGGATGGTTTGGTTTATTAAAAAAATTATCTTAACTGGCATTTAAATCATTAACAAATTAAGTTTGACCAGAAAATACAAGTTATTAATGACAACATATTATTTGGGCAAAAAATAGTTTGGTGTAAATAGAAATCGATTATGTAAAGATACAAGTGTGTTTTAGATTCTTAAATGAACAAACATTTGCAACTTCTTCAGATGATACTTTGATAAAGTTATGGGATGTAAGAAACATAAAATCAGCAGTAGTGACCTTGCATGGGCATACAAACTGGGTAAGATTATTTGAAAAATGATGAAATATGAAATTAAAATGAGAGTAATATAAATTCTAAAGTTTTATTAGTTGGAGATGTGCAAATACCATTGGATTTTAATCTCAATAGGTGAAGAATATTGAATGGTCTGAGCAGGAACAAGTAATGGTAACATCAGCTTTTGATGGAACTATCTATGCCTGGAATTTAGCCAACATTACTGAAACCAATATGCTTTTTGACAAGGTTTTTTTAATGAAGGGGTTGATGCGCATGAAATTAACTCCTGATGGTACAAAGATGATAATTGCTACAACAACAGGTTATATGATAATTATACATGACTTGAATTTATTGACTTTGGCTACAGATTTAAAATATTTTCAGGTAAGTCTATATAATAACCAAAGATGTGAGTTTATTGGAGAAAATATAGCTGGATAGTTAAAATTTGTAGATGTTAGGAAAAAATTGCCTATTAAACACAATTGGTAAATTACCCGTGAAATCTTATGTACCAGCTCTGTGAAATCCACGGAATATTTATAAAATTATAACATGTTCCCTTCCCTGTATATGTATTTTTAAAGTGGTTTTAAAATAGCTTTTTTTTATATATTTTTAATACATATATATAATCTAGTCCCTTCCTGCCCCTACGGTATGAGGGTGGCATTTCTACATGTAATTTAGCGTACTACCTATTAAAAGTTTCCAGTTTTCTGTAATCAGTGTCAAATTTTTAGATTGTACCCATGTTCTTCCATTCTTTTTTAAAATCTTTCCCAAGGTGCTGTCTCAGATTTCTCTGGGTCTTCCTCTTTTTCGTTTTCTCTCATTTTGCTCTGCCACAATTTTTTAATCAGTACAGTGGCAATACCAGCCAAGTTATATTTTTAATTTATTAACTATTTTTCAAAATCAATTCAAATTTGTAAAAATTATTTGAAAATTCATACAATATCTGCGCAATTCGTAAAATCTGTGAAATTATTATTGACAGTCTAGATACACACAGTAATTTTATATATATTTCGCCAAAAGAACTATACGATGGTGACATTTTGTTTCCATTTCTTTCACTGATGTTATAGGTTAGGACCAAAATAGAAACTCTTATAACTAATAATATAAAAAAAATCTAATATGTGATTGGATAATTATTTTTATTTTATTGGTACATTACGTCTAAAGGTGGCTTCCCACGGCCCGTGTTTTTGCAGGCCCGGACGCGCCGGCTCGCGCCAACGCGCCGTAGGAAAACGGTCGCCTGAGGTGGCGCGGGGAGGTGCGACGGATCCGCAACGAGTCGGTAAATTCAAAGGCGCGAATCGGCGCGGCGCGTTCATGCCTGTGCAGACCTGTTGTTATTGGGGTAGACAGACTTCGTCATTGTTTTTGCGGCTCTGCAACAAGTTGTTTTGGTGTTTTTTAAGTGTTAATATGGAGAGAATGAACGAAATTAGTTACACATTTATTAATTTATATCAAAATGAACCCGCGTTATGGGATACAAAAAGTGACCGTCATAAAAACCGAAACGAGTGGCACGATTCGCGGAGTCGTATTCAAGATAGATTAAAAGACAGTATTGGTGGCATTACGATTATGTATGACAGCGGCTGCGGCAACAGTTTTTTCTTCTTCCGACATTACTGATAATCACCAAAAACAAGTTGTTTGCAATCACCAACCCCTAACATCAGTAAACACAAAAATATGTAGACAGCTGATTTGTTTTGAAAAGGTACTTGGGCACAAACACGCCGCGCCGTGGGAAGAGTTCCGCCTGAAGCCCGTTCCGATCCACGCGCTGCCCATTTTCGCGTCGCAGTCTGTAAAATTACGGGCCGTGGGAAGCTACCTTAAGGTGTGATATTTGATTGCATGCTAACCACGTTTGACAATTAGCAGTTGGTTACTGTAACAGTACAACTAAGTGAAAATATTATTCTGTTTTTTTCCTATTTACAATATATTGTAATTTGTATTATCAAAGAGAAATTACGAATTACCGAAATTCCTAACTAATGTGTTAGCATGCCTTTTTCTAAACTAAATTTTGAAAAAAAATTTATATGTAGATATTAAATGTATGTCCCTTTAACAAATTTATATCAAAAAAAGGTTTTAAATGTATTTTTTATACATAATTTTTATTCAATATTTTCTTAATCATACGGCATACAAAAATGTTCCACATAACCTAAAAATTATTTTTCAAAATCGGCGAAATATGGAAAATCATTTAGAAATCTGTGATTGATATATAAATGCAGTGAAATCTGCGAAATCATTATGGTTGTGTGAAATATGGTGTACCAATTTTGGTCGGTTAGACAAAGATTATTATTGTTATTATTATTATTATTATTAACAAAAACTCGTCTTATCAAAAAAGTTATTTTAAGTATAAGTATGTTTTAGCCAAATTTATACAGATTAATGCAGATGAGTGATCAAAGTTTTCCTGTAGCAACACCCTATAATCATTTATTTAATCCACATAGAAAACGAAATCGTATTGAATTCATTGATGATTTTCCTAATGAAGCAGAAGCTATAAGCTCACTTCAAATCCATCCACACGGATGGAGTGCTGTATCACGGAATCTAAATGGTTCAGAAAATGAAGAGGTGAGTTTGAAATGTTATGTTTGTAAGAAGTGAAGTCCTGTATTACGATATTATTTTAGTGGACGACCGTTCATGATATACAGGACAGAGACCCAAAAGATTATGAAAATGCTTATGTAATCATTGAAGACATTAATACAGACGATGATTCGGACGAATTTAACAATCGACGCCCAACAGATCTCTGGATGGGATATATTTCCATTGACGATTATAACAATTTTAACAGAAGCCGTCAGGAAGATCAGAACATCTATGAGAATGTTCAGATTCCTTCGATGGGGATTGTCAGTAGTGGATTGATAGGATTAAGTGCTTCTTACAGTACCTATTTCCAGCATCATCCAGAAGAAAAAAATAAAATTATTCGAAACCTTCCAAGAATGACTCATTATATTAAGGAGAAAAGTCTGGGCAAAGGTTTTATCAAGGAGCTATGTTTTTCATCAGATGGGCGCATTATTTGTTCTCCTTATGACAAAGGAGTCCGACTGCTGGCTTTTAATGAATATTGTCACGAACTGTCCATGTGTGTACCAGAAATACCACAGCAGCTAAAAACCATAGTTGAAATGAATGACTACCATAGGGATATTGTTGTCTCTTGTAAATTTAGTCCAACACACTATCAACTTGTTAGTGGTTGTTTAGGCAGTGACATTAAGTGGTACCAACCTGTTCTATAGTGTGTTTTCTTAGGCAGATGGTGAATAACAATTAGAGTAAGGTAAAAGTTTGTTTATACCAAGTCAGTGTAAGTTTATCCAACAATAAAGTTTCTACTGTCCCTTGCGTTTAATTGGTCTCATTTTAATCGTCGGTAATATGATTTTGATCTGAGAATGGGCTTTATACCATGTTCTCCAAGCTTCAATATGCTTTTGTAGACTCACTATCAGCCAGGACGAGTAAGTAAAATCAATTGCCGCCATTCCTGAAAGTTTAAATAAACATTTTCTTAAAAAGCGCGTATTGGACAAAATTTTGAATTTCTATATTAAGTTTTATATAGTTTGAGCTGGTCGGCAGCAAAATGAGATAAGAACGGGACCGACACCACGAAATAAGAACATATAAGGAGTATTAACTTCCTAAGAATGTCTTCTAAACAATACCGTCAAAGTAAACATCTAATTTTAAATTGTGAACGAAAAGGGCATAGCGTTTTAAACCAGACGGCAAGAAGGTGCGAAAAAATTTTTGATATGCAAGTCGCCCTTGCGGATTTCATAAAAGCTCGAGAATTACTGCCGCTGAATCCATGTCCCACGTTACCTTCTTTTTAAAGTGGATTGACTGGTCAGGTAAGAGTTAAGTTATGAGTTTGTTTTGGAACGATGGGAGCGCGAGTATAATAAGCCTGTAATTGAAGTTTATCAAAGTGGGGGTACTTTTTCATCGACCGTAGTTTTTGGATACATTTTTGCAAAATGGTATATTTCAGCACACGATAAATGGCCATGACTGTTTGACCTATCATTACCCCCAATAAACCGATAAAAAGCCGATATATAGTAGCGCTTTGCCATTATTAGTTTTAGTCCCATTAGTGGTGAGATGGATATGCTTAGACCGTGATTGGGGGTGGAGGAGAGTAATGAACCAAAAATAAAAATCGTCATGAAGGTAAAATTTATATAATACCTATATTTTTATCCTTATAATCACATCATTGCATATACTGGTTCTACGTATTTAAATTTGAAAAAACTGTTTGAAAAGACATCAGTCAAGGTTTACTATAAAATTCCTGAAACTTAAACATAAAACCATAAAACAAGCTATAAATTATATTTTTTAATGCAAAATTTGTCGGAAGGTCTCCTAAAAACACCAGCGAACATGGAAGCTGTCATCGGAAAGACAGTGAAATTAACTGGAAATCAATTTTGCGTCGATTCGTTGAGAATGATTCACTAGAAATGAAAGAACGGCGTGACAAAGGCATGATGAAAGTTTAGAATGTTTTGTACTTTCAGCAAAAAATATTAAAGACTGCTTAATTTTTTAAAGAAATGTCCACAAGCTACGGTAATTCTACTTTCAAATTGTTGATACATCAAACTTGCAGACGTTTCGCCAATAATTCTGTTTGCTTCTTCAAAGCTTGAACGAAACTGGCTAGCATTCTGCTCAGTACCTGCTTACATATTGGCGCCGAGCAAAGAGTTAAGATAGAGCTGAAAATCGCGTATACACGATCTAATTGTGTCCAAGTACTAAAGTACTGTCATGGCGGTTTAAAGTAATGCGTCACACTGAAATTACTACAGTAGCTTGTAGCGGATAACAGCACTTTATTTATATTTTAATAAAAAAAAAATAATTAAGAAAGCGGGGTAATGTGAAAGGATGTCTAGGAAGACCAGAAAAAGATAAAGACCATTCTTTTTGAACCGTGCGAGCTAAAGGAGGGGCATAAATATTGTCCTAGATGACTGATCCCCATATTGGTGACAGGTCGCGGTTAAGATTGTTTAGTTGCTTCTAGATTTCTATGGATTCTCGGAGTTGTCTTTGGTAAAAGAATTGATTACATGCAAGACGTTTAGTTTTATCAAGTAAGATGTGGTTTTATGATTGTGTCCGGCAACTGCTGATGAGTAGTCATGTTGTTTGATTATCAACTAATCACTGCGATTTAAACCGTACAGAAATGATATGGGCGCAATAATATAAACCCAAAAATGTCCGCCAATTTAATTGATGTTATTAAAAATGTGTTAATCATGTTCGGAACGTAGAAAATAATTATAAAAAACTTATTAAAAAAATCTTTGGATGACGTGTACAGATTCAAACTATTCTGAGGACTACTTTTATTTAATGCATATTTATTATTTATGTAACTAGAATTATACAGTACTCAATAAAACATATTTTTATATACATGGTGTTTTCTAATTGAATGTGGGCGAGTTTTGGTTAATTTTAAAAAGAAAATTTCATATGAACATATGTCCTAAACGACTTAACTTTTGAGATACAGGTTGGTAAAGTTTTCAAAAATAAGATATTTTTTTAATATCTGTAGTACCACTTTAGAGATTTTAATGAAATTTGGCACACATGTACTAAGAGGCATTATTCAGTGTACCACAATTTTTTTAAACTACGCCAATGGCGGGCGTACGGAATTTTATATGTCTATTTTGGCAGACATTGATGGTATGTCACTGATTTCTCTTAAAATAAAAATTATTCTTACAATCTCTAATCATTTCTAAAGAAATTTAATTTCTTGATATTTTTCAATCCGTTGTACGGTTTTAGCTGTTCTCTGCACGGTCATAACAATATCATTAACCAATCGTCTATATGTGTTTTATTAAAATATCTTAAAAAATCGAAGTACGAATATGAAGTACGTAAACTTGAATTTTTATTATTTATCTTGTTGTTAGGATGTTATGTTATTTCATTATCTGTAAATGTACAAAGAACAGTCTTTTCATTTTCTTTTTCTGAAGGACACTAGTTGGTAAATAAAAACCAAATATTTTGTTTTAGATAGGTATTTTATTTTTCACAAAAAAACTTGATTTAAACAGTGCAGTGGCGACCTAATTAACCAAAATATCATTTATCAAAGATGTTATGCTTTCACGGCCAGAAACTACATTACTAAATATTTCCGGGTTTTTGAGCCGTGGTCCCGAGATTAAACTCGACGTTTCGTCTACAACTGCGGTAGACATTTTCAAGAGCGGCGATGCGGTAACGGTCGAAGTGTTCTTCCGTACTGCTCTCCGATGACTGGTTGGTTGACTGGAAGATCTGCCGTATTTAAGCGCGCTGTAGTGGGCGTGACCTCGGTGGCGGGCTTGGGTTGAGCTTGTCTGGGTAAACACGTTGTTTTGTTGATGACCTGAGTCCATGTTTTACTGATATTGAGACCTTCTTCTTTTCTATTGAAATTATTCTGATGTTTTTGAATTTCAATAGCTTCTCTGATAAGACGTGGATAAAAATGTGGTGTTTTGTCCAGTACCTGCGTGTCTTTGAACATGATACGATGGTCACCTTTGTAAAAAGCATGTTCTGCCACTGCTGATTTTTCCGTGTGTCCAAGCCGGCAGTTCCTTTTATGTTCTTTTAGCCTAGTTTCAATGCTTCTCTTTGTGGTACCTATATATACCGAGCCACAGGAACACGGAATGCGGTATATCCCTGGTGAAGAAAAGGCGTCCCTTGTATCCTTGGCAGACCTGAGGCTTTGTCTGATTGTAGTCGTTGGTTTAAAGATGACCCGAACGTTGTGTCGTTCTAAATGTTTACCGATCCTGTCTGTGACGTTCTTAATAAAAGGAAATGATACATTCCCTTGAGGTTCCTTTGTCGTATCTCTTGTCTTAGATCTTCTATTTTTCATAGCTTTTTGTATTTCAGAGGTGGTATATCCGTTATTTTTCAGGGAATCGGTCAAGTGATTAATCTCTTCACGTAGGTACTTGGGTTCGCTAATCCGATTAGCCCTTGTCATTAAGGTTTTTATTACCCCCATTTTCTGTCTCGGATGGTGATTAGATAATTTGTTCAGGTAACGTTCCGTGTGAGTGGGTTTTCGATAAACTTTATGACCCAATTTTCCATTTGGTCGCCTTTCTACCTGCACATCTAAGAATGCCAACCTGCCGTCCTTTTCTGTCTCCATGGTAAATTTTATTTTATTGTTAATGGAATTGAGATGCGCCAAGAAGATTTGAAGCTCCTTTTCGCCGTGGCTCCATATTACAAATGTGTCGTCCACGTAGCGGAACCAACACTTGGGCTTCTTTTGGGCAGTATTTAATGCCTGCTGTTCAAACTTTTCCATGAAAAAATTTGCTATGACCGGGCTTAATGGGCTTCCCATGGCTACACCGTCAACTTGTTCATAAAACTCCTTGTTCCATTGGAAATAAGTGGTGGTTAAGCAGTGTCGGAAAAGTTCTGTGACATCGTTCCGAAAACGTGCAGATATTAAATCCAAAGTATCTTTGACTGGCACCATAGTGAACAAAGAAACAACATCGAAGCTCACTAATATGTCTTTGGGTGACAATGTGATGTTTTTGATCTTTTGTATATAAGTCGAGTCCTTGATGTGTGATGCTATCCTCCCTATGAGTGGTTCAAGGAGCGAAGCCACCGAAGAGTAATGTCTCATCGAAGGAAAAGAGAGCAATTAGAGACCTCAATAAAGACATAAGCGTTATAGTCCTTCCAGCTGACAAGGGGAACGCGACTGTAGTACTAAATACCGTAGACTACGAAAAGAAAATTGGTGATCTGCTAGACCCCAAAACATACAAAAAGTTGCAACAGGACCCAACCAACCGCATCCTAAAGAAAACAAATACGTTAATCAAGAAGTCATCTATCGAACCAGAAATCCAGCGAAAACTAAGCAATTCGGAGGCATTACCACCAAGATTATACGGATTGCCAAAAATCCATAAAGAGGCAGTACCCTTGAGACCCATAGTTAGCGCTATAGGTTCCCCGACTTACCATCTCGCCAAGCATCTAACCAAACTCCTTGAACCACTCATAGGGAGGACAGCATCACACATCAAGGACTCGACTCAGTTTATACAGAAGATCAAAAACATCACATTGTCACCCAAAGACATATTAGTGAGCTTCGATGTTGTTTCTTTGTTCACTATGGTGCCAGTCAAAGAGACTTTGGATTTAATATCTGCACGTTTTCGGAACGATGTCACAGAACTTTTCCGACACTGCTTAACCACCACTTATTTCCAATGGAACAAGGAGTTTTATGAACAAGTTGACGGTGTAGCCATGGGAAGCCCATTAAGCCCGGTCATAGCAAATTTTTTCATGGAAAAGTTTGAACAGCAGGCATTAAATACTGCCCAAAAGAAGCCCAAGTGTTGGTTCCGCTACGTGGACGACACATTTGTAATATGGAGCCACGGCGAAAAGGAGCTTCAAATCTTCTTGGCGCATCTCAATTCCTTTAACAATAAAATAAAATTTACCATGGAGACAGAAAAGGACGGCAGGTTGGCATTCTTAGATGTGCAGGTAGAAAGGCGACCAAATGGAAAATTGGGTCATAAAGTTTATCGAAAACCCACTCACACGGAACGTTACCTGAACAAATTATCTAATCACCATCCGAGACAGAAAATGGGGGTAATAAAAACCTGAATGACAAGGGCTAATCGGATTAGCGAACCCAAGTACCTACGTGAAGAGATTAATCACTTGACCGATTCCCTGAAAAATAACGGATATACCACCTCTGAAATACAAAAAGCTATGAAAAATAGAAGATCTAAGACAAGAGATACGACAAAGGAACCTCAAGGGAATGTATCATTTCCTTTTATTAAGAACGTCGCAGACAGGATCGGTAAACATTTAGAACGACACAACGTTCGGGTCATCTTTAAACCAACGACTACAATCAGACAAAGCCTCAGGTCTGCCAAGGATACAAGGGACGCCTTTTCTTCACCAGGGATATACCGCATTCCGTGTTCCTGTGGCTCGGTATATATAGGTACCACAAAGAGAAGCATTGAAACTAGGCTAAAGGAACATAAAAGCAACTGCCGGCTTGGACACACGGAAAAATCAGCAGTGGCAGAACATGCTTTTTACAAAGGTGACCATCGTATCATGTTCAAAGACACGCAGGTACTGGACAAAACACCACATTTTTATCCACGTCTTATCAGAGAAGCTATTGAAATTCAAAAACATCAGAGTAATTTCAATAGAAAAGAAGAAGGTCTCAATATCAGTAAAACATGGACTCAGGTCATCAACAAAACAACGTGTTTACCTAGACAAGCTCAACCCAAGCCCGCCACCGAGGTCACGCCCACTACAGCGCGCTTAAATACGGCAGATCTTCCAGTCAACCAACCAGTCATCGGAGAGCAGTACGGAAGAACACTTCGAGCGTTACCGCATCGCCGCTCTTGAAAATGTCTACCGCAGTTGTAGACGAAACGTCGAGTTTAATCTCGGGACCACGGCTCAAAAGCCCGGAAATATTTAGTAATGCAAAATATCATTTGTTCATAGACAGTCAGTGACTTTTTTCTTTAAAAAAATTTAATTCATTTCAATTTTTAATTTTTCTGCATGCTGTCATATTAACGATATTGTTATGACCATGCTTTTCTTTTTTCAAGCGAAAACCGTAACCGGACTAAAAAAAAAAAAGAAATTAAATTTCTTTGGAGATTGTAAGAATAATTTTTATTTTAAGAGAAATCAGTGGCGCACCATCAATGTGTGCCACAACAGATAGGTGAAATTCCGTACGCCCGCTGGTGTATTTAAAAAAAATTGTGGTACGCAAAATAATGCTTCTTGATACATAGTACATGTGTGCCAAATTTTATTAAAATACCTAATGTGGTATTACAGATATTTTTGAAAACTTTACCCCCCCGTATCTCAAAAGTTAAGACGTTTAGGACATATGTTCAAAACTCGCCCCTATAATGACTGACATTCAATTAGAAAACACCCTGTATATATAATGTGTTTCAATTTCCTTACTACTACCCTCCTGGACCGATTTAATTTATTGGGGCACAAATGCCTACGAACAGGTAAAACCGTTAATAGCAGTATTACAGTAATGAGCATTTATTGTGCGTTGGACTATACGAATATATTACTCAGGGACGTGATCATCAGAAATGCGAACGTTAAAATACATAGTGGTAGATAAGTCAGAATGCGTTCAATGTGTTACTCTGGTCCGATGTTGCTTTTCGCGTTCTGCGTTTTTAATTGTAAAGAAATAAGCAAGTATTTAGTTAGTGTAGACTAGTCTCTCTTATTCTGTTGTTTAGTTAAGAGACGAGACGTTATATATATACTATTATTTAAAAATTCGTACATGGAATGGAGAGTACATCTTGGTAACTACAGTCAATTAAAGCCGTCTCATAATTTTAAATTTTAGAGTAGAGAGTGGATAAAAATATTGTTACGTCTAATTGATCTTTTGAAATAGAGTCCGATTATTTAGGAAAGAGTACAGTAGCGCAGTGAAACGATTTCGATCTGGACCGAATCAAGTGGCTTCGAGCACAGCTGTTTTCTCCCATTCAGCGTCGGCTGGAATTTCTAACTGTGAATTGCGTAAAACTGTTGATCTTGTGACAGTATTTTTAAAAGTGTGATACAAATTTTGAGGTAAATATTGTTGTGAATTTATGAACACACGGATGTATTAAACTAAAATAACTTTATTAATAATGAATACACTTATTTTAAATTAACACTTTCTCTCATGTTAGGTTAGGTTCTATTCTGCACCGTTTCCTCTTCTCTTTTTACAGTGGATAAAATGACAAGTAATCACAACACTCCTCGATTTGAAGTTTTACAAATGTTTGGATAAATGAAAATCGTGATTACAAGAATAAACAATTGCAGTGTTATACAATATTACACTTATCTCTAAGTTTTACAAATAAATCCTTGCTTAAAGGTTTTGTTAACATGTCTGCTAAATTTTCCTCAGTTGGTACATATTCAACAGATATTTTCTTGTGTAATACTAAATCTTTTAAATAATGATTCTTTATATCTATGTGTTTAGCCCTTTTTGAATTCTCATTACTTTTTGACATTAATATTGAACTTCTGTTATCACAAAAAAGCAGTTTCGGGAATATTAAGCTTAAAATCATTTAACACCCCTTTAAGATTCATTAGGTCCTGAGCACAGCAGCCGCTGCAACATATTCCGCTTCGGCGGTAGAAAGAGCAACGCATCCCTGTTTCTTTGAAAACCAGCATACAGGGTTGTTACCAAGTAAAATTAAGTAACCACTTACACTCTTCCGATCATGTTTATCTGATGCGCAATCTGAATCTGAAAAAGCTTTTAATTTTACTCTGTCATTACTTGATTCATTTTTCACAAAAGTTAATCCTTTAAATTTAGTAGTATTTAAATGACATAATATTCTTTTTCCTGCGTTCCAAGTATCATTTGTTGGCTTGTCCAGAAATCTACTTAAATATGAAACAGAAAATGTTATATCAGGTCGTGTATTTGTTGACAAGTACATCAGTCCTCCGATCAATTGCCTGTAAGGACCATTCACAATCTCACTATTTTCATTATATTGAAATCCTTTTTCCATAAGTGTAGATTTTCCACTACATTCTTTCATGTTAAAATTTTCCAATAGTTTTTCAATAAATTTTGTTTGCTTTATTTCTAGTTTACCTTGATCTTCCTTTCTGTTTATTGTCATCCCTAAGAAATTTTTGACTTCTCCCATATCTTTTGCTTGAAAATGTTTCTTTAGTAAAAATACTGTTTCTTCAATGTTTTCATTCTTTCCCACTACTAACATGTCATCTACATATAATAATATCCAGTTATTTTTACCACAGTACAAGCAGCAATCATGTCTTGATCTCTGAAAATTGTTTTCAACAGCAAAATTATTAAAAGTTTCATTCCAAACTTTTGGAGACTCTTTGAGACCATATAAAGCTCGATTTAATCTTAAAACTGTTGATTTTATTTGAAGACCTTCAGGTGGATATACATAAACCTCATATCTAACTGTTTTATTTTCCAATCTTTCTGTAATGCTGTGGAGAATAAAACTCTTATTGTTGCCATACATGCTACAGGAGAGTAAACTGGTTCATAAAGATGCTTCTCCTTAATTTGGAAACCTCTAGCCACTATTCTAGCCTTTTTTATGCCATCTTCTTTTGTTCGAAATACCCATTTTGTCTGTGTCGGTGTTTTACCTTCTGGTAATTGCACTTCAGGCCAGGTTTGCATTTTTTCATGCGAGTGTAATTCCTTTTTTATAGCTTCCTTCCATTCAGCTGTTTTTATCGCCTCATCGTAATTCTTTGGATCATTCTGTGATGTTAGCAAATAATATGCTGAGTAAATTTCATACTCACTAAGATGTTTTGGTGTGTTTATCTTATCATGTCTTGATGTCTCAGTTTTTGTTACATTTCTGTCTTTATCATTTAAACTTTCTGACTCTATTCCATCATTGTCATCTTCTGATTCATTTATTCTACCTACTTCATTTTCGTCTGCTTCTGTCTCTTTATTGTAATTTTCTTCATCTCTTATTATTATTTTCTTCATCGCTATGTTTTTGTCTTTGTATTGTAATTTGTCTGATTTTCATCAAATGTAACATCTCTTGAATATATAATCTCATTCTTCTCAAAATCCCAAAGCCTGTATCCATTTAAACCATATCCAGTCATGATACACAATTTTGCACGTTTCTCTAATTTATTTGCTTTTGGTAAAACAACTGACCATGCCTTACTCCCAAAAACTCTTAATTTTGATAAATTGTTATTTTGATACCATCTTGTCGAGGGAGGAACACCACCGTTTGCTTTTGTGGGTGACCGATTTAACTCGTATGTTGAACATAAGATTGCCTCTCCCCATAACTCTTTGGGTAAATTTGTTTCAGCAAATTTAGTTCTTACTTTATCTAACAAAGTTCGGTTCATACTCTCAGACTTACCGTTCTGTTGCGGGCTATATGGCAGCGTATACTTAATCTCAATACCTTTATTTTTGCAATACTCTTTAAAATAATTTGAAGAAAATTCACCACCATTATCACATCTAATTTTTTGACCCTGATGTGTTTTTATTAGCTTAATAAAATCAATAACGTTTTGAGCAGCCTCATCTTTAGATTTTAACAATTTGACTACCAAAAAATGTGAATAGTCATCAAGTAAAACCTGAAATTACCTATGACCTTTTAAAGATGGAGTTGCCACTGGCCCTGCAATATCTGTATGAATAAGTTGACCAATCCGAGTAGTTTTTCTAGTACATTGATAAAAAGTTTTTCTAGTACTTTTACCTTCAACACAATTACTACAAATTTCATGACTATAAGGTAAACTTAACTGTTTTAGACCATAACGATTTAAATGTCCTAGTCTCTTATGCCAAATATTTCCTGCATTATCATTTATTACTTTATAGCAATTTTCAGTTTTTAAATTTATAACAATCAAAAATAAATTATTAAAACTTTCACAATAAAATGTAACATTGTTGTATATTATTTTTGCATGTTTTCTACCTGTTTTATCAGTTTCAAATATTATTTTAAAACCTTTTGTTAATAATTTTGACACAGAAATTAAGTTATCCGACATACCATTAACTATTAGAGCTTCTAATTTTATTTCTTTACCTTGGCAAATACCACTCAGCGTTCCCTTTTTCTCTGCAATGAACGTCTCCCCACTCTTGGCCGTACCTATTTTTATTTCTGTCTTTAAATCTTGTATATCTGTCATATAGTCTTGCAGTTCACTTGTCACTAAATGTTCACTAGCTCCAGAGTCCAAAATAAAACTGTTTATGTTGTCATTCAAGCTCACACTATTTAATGCAATAAATGCAACTTGTTTATCACTTTCTTTTACTTCGTTTGCCTGCTCACTTGTGTTTGCATTCGCACTATACCTACTATTACCTCGACGTGAACCTCTGTAATTTGTAGCAAATCTACCTCTATCTCTATGCCTATTCTGTAAACACTCAAAAAATTTGTGACCTTGTTTGCCACATTTAGAACACACATATTGACTTGTTTTGAATGTAACTTTATTATCATTTCTACTATTTTTATTTGATTTCGTTTTTAATTCTTCGTCCAACAATCTCGATTTGACAAAATCCATTGTTACATCTGTGTTTAATGTTTCAATCGCCGTTATTACAGGATCATAGTTCTCATTAAGAGACAAAAGTAAGTGGTGCACCTTATCCGATTCTTCGATTTTTGACCCAATACTTTCTAATTCTCGTATTACAGAGTCAAATTTCAAAAAATAATTTTTTGTTCCTTTTACATTTTATTGTTAGCAACTTCTTCTTTAAAGTCAACTTCGAAAATACACTTTTCCTTTGAAATACATCTTCTAATTCTTTTAACATATGCTGCGCTGTAGTTGAATCTTTAATTATATCAAGGTGTTTGTCACTTACACATTGCACTATAATTGATTTAGCCTTTGCATCCCTTATTTTAAAATCTGTCTTCTCTTTTTCCTCAGCAAAATTTGATACTTCTTTCTCCAACGTATCTTCAATCTGTTTCTCCTCCAGAAATGCTTTAACTCTAAACCTCCAGTTATTATAATTCTGTGCATTTAATTGTGGAAATACCACCCACGACCTATTCATTTTGCCGTTACAAGTTTAATACCTGTTCAAAAAAAAATTTTTCAAATTTTCTTTATCTACCTTCCGCCAGCCAACGTCTTGCGTCGTTCTGGGCCCATAACCTGTTGTGAATTTATGAACACACGGATGTATTAAACTAAAATAACTTTATTAATAATGAATACACTTATTTTAAATTAACACTTTCTCTCATGTTAGGTTAGGTTCTATTCTGCACCGTTTCCTCTTCTATTTTTACAGTGGATCAAATGACAAGTAATCACAACAAATATGTTTTTAATGTTTAAAATAAACGGATTCAACACAGTTGAAAAAATCTTAGTACACTTCAATAAAATAAAATTAGTGAAAAATTTAATACGGTAAAAATAAATGCAGATCAACCGAACAACGCAGTTGCTTGGTTCAGTGTTCTTAACAAACTAACTACAAACGGTCGTAAAAAGTGCGTCATGGTCATATATGACCGATATTATTCAGAAGTACCAATAAATCAAAAAAATGCGTAATAGTAACAGTAACATTTAAATAGCAAAGATGTTAAACGACCATTCTCAAATTTTTGATTCTTCATAAATCTCAACAATTTTATAATATTTAAAATAAAAATTATGTTGAACATTATTTGTTTTGAAGTTATATTTTTATCGGAAGTAGATAGTGCACTCACCTAAGATGGCCCCTAAAAAATAAACAAGAAAGGATTAATAATTCATAGGCAAGAGCTTATGAAAAAGGAAGCAGAGGAAGGAATAACTATTCCACTCAAAGAGCACACTTTGTTTTTTCTTCTCAGTTATTATATAGGTAAAAAATATTAGACAGCTGATAACATTATAAGCTTAGCATTGTTTCTTTAACACTCTGTGGGGCCAAATGGGCTTCAAGTAAGTTATTTATTAATATGACAATATGAAGATAAACGGAAACTTTCGATAGAAAACCGTGATATCCGCCTCAAAAGAATTAAATATCAGATTTAGAATAAAAATATATTCGATTTTTTTTTCTGCTGTAACGACTTTGTGAAAAAATATATTTTATTTGTATTATTTATTACTGTATTACTTACGAAACAGGTAAATAAAGGCTTAAAAATAATAATTTGGGGTTTATTGTCGACGGAAAAATTACTACTGCATACAACAATAAATTTATTGATTTGATGCTTGTGTTGTCATTCGTATTTAACTTCTTTAAAATCAGACCTTTAGTTCCCTAGTGTTGTGAGGCATTATTTATATGCGTATAAAATTTAAAAAATGTCAATACAAACAGCGCATAATTAGTTTATCTTATTAACGTCTTAATGTATTATCTTACACGTCACGCCACTAGCAGAACAAATTACCACTGCTTCAGACAATCACTTTCGCGCAGAAAACAATGACGTCACGTACTCTTTACTAAATAATCTGACTCTACCTAGGAATTTTTTTTAAATTCGCAATTGTTTTTTTTGTTACAAGTTAATGCAAATGATACTGTTGTTTTACTAACAACGACTATTTTTCACACACCGTAGTCAAAAGCAATTACAATTTCTAAAACTTTAAAAAGTTCAAAGAAACATAATTTTCTGTATTTTAGTTATAGTAAATTAAATGTTTTTTGAATGCTGAATTTGATCAAATGTAAATTGACAGCCCTTGTTTGTAATACAAAGTCTTATAACTAATTTTAATCAAGAGCGCTCACACTCACGCCAAAAGGATTGCATTCACATATTACTTACCAAAAACTGCGGAAAGGGCAATGATGTGAGATGATATAGAACCTATTGCCACAAGTTTCGATTGTACGAGTGCTTCACATATCATCATCAGCAAATATGTAGATGCAATGGCGGATGGTGTGTAAACAATAAAAGATAGAGAATCGACTATAATGTCTCTTAGGTGGTCACCTGGATGGCGTAGAAACACTAATATTGACCACGGAATACTGTATCTAAAAGATTGATATATCCTCGATTTCCAGCCCTTTTTTGGAATACCTACACAAAAGTGTTAAGGCCTTACTTTGGTTCTCTCACAATTTGGTAATGATGTTGACAAAGTTCGCAGTTACTATGGTTAGATTCTTTTAACCACCTCTCCAGACATTCGAGATGTACCAAAGCCACAGTTCCTCGACATCTACAAGGAGTTAAAAGTTCATTCATGCTTTCCCCTCCGTGGCAGATCCGGCATATAAATTCCGCTGATAGGGAAGACTACAATAATAAGAATGAAATTGTGACGTTAAACAACCAAAAGCTGAAAATGCTAGTTATTACTTACATCAGAATTTAAAAGGCCTACCGACACACGACAACTATCAAGATTTAATTTATTTGCCTGGGCTTTGCTTGTTACTGAGACTAAAGGGTGAAAAACAACTTTGGTGTTCTTAAATAATATTGTAGGGTTTACTTTATTTTCTTGATTTATCCTCGTTTCTACACCGTCAGAAACATCTGCAATCATCAGACCAGTAGTTAGCTCAAAGACCAAGCATAAGTATTTTTATACTCGTATTTTTATACATAAAAAAAAATTGTCGACGGGTGAAAAATGTCTTTAATTATTAGTCTAGAATTAGCCTTTAATGTGCATTCCAGAATTGGGTTGTAGGAACAAATCGCTGAGTTTTGGTTAGTACATCAAAACAAAACGAAATTATGAAATTGGCGAAAAAGTTTCTAGTGATCAGATTATACAGTCAGTGTGTCCTCATTTTTGATGGTGTCTACTTTTTCATAAGATGACAACCAGAAATGTATCTTTGATTTTCAGGTATTTTTAGACTCTTTAACTCTGTTATGCGTAAACTAAAAAAAAGGGAAAAATGATCTGGATGAGTTTTTTTTACGTAGAATCTGGTGGTGTATTTTCTTCGGAAACTGATTTATTTTTATGTACAAATTGAATTGTCTCTTTTAAAAACTTTATTTGGAATTTTATTGGCTTTTCAAATACAAAGTACGTAATTTTATTTTTCTACTCCCGTCTGTAAAATCCCTAATTACCCACCGATCTAGCGTGCGGAAAGCGTCACTTTACCACCTCAGTTTCGTTTCCCACGAATCCGAGCCACTTCGGATATTTCCGGGATTTTACCGCACGAGTTTGGCAGCAATCGGATGTTTTCGGATATATTTCCCACGCTTTGAATTTTGACGTTTGTCAATTCTGACGGTCATGTCAGTGAATGTATTCTGTTTTTCGAAAATGTATGCAAAAACTAACGGTCTCGTTTATTAAACACTCGTTCCGCTCGTCTCAAATAAACTCGTGAGTCAAATGCCGTTTACCGAAGGTGTTGCATACTATAATTTTTCTACGACCGTCAGTTTTTGGGTACATTTTCGCAAAACACGAATATATTTACTGACATGACTGTCAGAATTGGCAAACGTCAAAATTCAAAGCGTGGGAAATATCTCCAAAAACATTCGATTGCTCCCAAACCCATGCGGTAAAATCCCGGAAATATCCGAAGTGGCTCGGATTCGTGGGAAACGAAACTGACGTGGTAAAGCGACGCTTCTCGCACGTTAGATCGGTGTGTAATTAGGTATTTTACAGACGGGAGTAGAAAATATACTATTATGACCATGGACAGTCCTTTTTTGTTAATATACTGCAGTTGTCAGTCATGACATTTCGTAATTATTATTTTAATTTATGCCTCTTCTGCTACGGCTCATGTAATTATTTAGTGCAATTATGAGGAATTGGATATAATAAGGGTATCTTCTCAAGGTTCATTTAATATTTTAGACAAATTAGTTTATTTCTACAGGTAACCAATGCAATGTAATAAAAAAATGTATGCTTTATATTTGAAATAGCTCTTTTGTGTTATATATATATTACAATTTTACATGTTTGTAAGCTAGCGACCTGATAATTTTCAGAAAAATGACTACACCGTCCGAGTGCATAAAGTTACAGGAAGATATTCAGCGCTTTGTATCGTACTGCAAAAATAATGGTCTCTATATAAGTACTGAAAAATGCTGTGTTATCTGAAAAGAGTAACAGAAGTGAGGGATCTCTGAGTAGTATTAGACGAGAAGCTAATATTTCCATCTCACATCAATACTGTCAAATCATCGTGTTTTCAAATGCTAGGCTTCATTAGTAGACAAGTAAAAGTGTTCAACAGGGTTCACGCTTATCTTATACTGTATCGCGCATATGTTCATAGTAGAATAAATTTTGGAGCCCTAAGTATAGAAAAATAGGATTGAAAATTTACAAAGAAAATTTTTGAAATGCTCCTGGGGCAAAGAAAATCTTAACTCACTACCCCAAAATTTAAACGACTGAAGAATGCATTATAAGCTATTAACATCGGAGAATCGGAGTGTAGGCACTGATATTCTTTTCTTGCATAACATTTTGAATGGCCGTGTGGACTCTCCTGAGATATTGGCAAGACTTAAATTTAATGGAGCATCTCGAAAAGTTAGAACTATGCCTTTATTTATAATTCCCTTTAAAAACACTAATAACTCAAGCTTCTCCCCTGCTACGTATGCTAAGAGCTACAAACCTTCACTGTTAGAGCCGGATTTATTTACGATCTCACAGGATTCCTTAAAGAAGACACTGACTGTTAGACTATTGCATCGACATTCGTTATCTAATTCTCTTGCTTTTACTGATTTAAAGTGTTTCCTTTTTTTTTCTAAGCTTTGTATAATATTATTTACCTGTATTTCGATTCTTAAGAGGGCACTGTTGTAGGGATAACCTGTTTGTGTCCCAAAGAGCATGTAAATAAATATTTTGAACAGTCTAATTAAATTAAAAAAAAATTGTATATAGTTTATATATCAAAATTTCTGACTTTAAGAAAAAAAACTGACTTCGCCACTATGCAAAAACCCTATCTAGACCAGTTTTCACCGTTAACGCAGAACCGAACTACAAGAGATGTCCAAAAATGCAAAATTTCGAAAATCTAAGAATTCACAGTAGCTATGACATCTCTCTGCGTCACCTTTCAATTCATGAAAAAGTATCCCTGGATTTCTACAACCGAAGCAAAAACTACACATTTTAAGGTAAATTTAAATCTCAAAAAGGCAAGGCAAGGATAATAAACGTATACATACCGCATAGTTCAGAACTCGACGAAGAGTTACTAGTGGAAAACAATGCCACCCGTGAGTTAATATTCAAAACTTTTTCTTCACTCAGATCACCAATAGTTTCCCATTCTTGTTCTTGAAAATACTTACTCTGCTTTTTACTAATAACGCAAATTCTGGAAATTTGTGAATCGGTGTTTTCCAAATGCGACACATCCAATTTAAACTGATTAGTTATCGATTCCGTTAAAATAGCGGCCACAAACACTTCCGCTCTTTGTTTTTCGTGCATATTATTGAGAATTTTGGAAAGAGATGAAGGATGATAAAGTGAAAATGATTTACTTGTCATGAATTGCTTTGCTGTCAAAATTCATTCCAACAAATTCACTGAATGTATATGAATATTAAAAAGACGGTGTTTTAATAAATGAAAGAATTTGGGCAAAAAAAACTCAAAATATAAAAAAGAAAATTCTGTAATTTATTCTTATATCTTTAACCTAATTTTCATACATTAAATGCATTTTAATAATATAAATCTTGATATAACTTAATTTAAAACTATGTAAAACTCAGCTGCAATAGTAGAGCTCGTTGGTAGATAACACTCAACAGTTGCTATCTATAAATTTTTTTAAAAAACACAAAGTATCACCAGTCATAAAAATCACATAAAACTTGTATCCTCTGCCAATTAGTGTTATAGACCACTTAAACGTGACAAGCCACTTCCAATCAACCAAACTTGCTTAAAAAATTATTTTTGGAAATTTTGACACAGGATGAGAACTTGTGGGAGGAAGAAGCAAAATGCAAAAGTTTCTTGCGTCGAGTTAAGCTTTTTAGAGAGGAGACGGCGACGGAGATTGATAAACACAGGAATAACATTCAGTCAGTCAGTTTGAGTTATTGATATAGGTTTGCAAGTGTTTAACTCTGTATCAATTATTTCGGTGTTAATTTATATAAAGCAGCAATATTATTTTAAAATTTGTACTAAGTATTAAGTATTACTAACAATAGATAGAAAGAAAACAATAGTTTTACCCCATAAACAGGTTTCATGTTTATTTTACTTTTTCCATTCATTTTATATAAGGTACCCCGAGACGTTAATATGTCTATCACAACCTTCAATAAACGTCCTCAGTTGTTGCACTACGATTTCAACCACCTGTAAAATTAACATTCCCATAATTAAATACAATTTATTTCCAAAAAGGTTGTTTTCATTGCAGTTGAAAAAAACTGAAGACTGACGAAGACAGAAATGTAACTGAACTTCGTGAAGAAGAATTCATGAAAGCTCCCACACATTGTTGAAAGGCGATTGCATTTTGGAAAAATTTACAACTAAGAAGTCGTATAAATTCTAGGTGGGACAGATAACTGAAATCGAAACATATTTAGAAGTCAAATTTGCCAGGAGGTTGAGGTCTTTATCACAGTTTTATTGGCCGGATTTCTATTATAAATAGGGAACAAATACAACTGTTTTTGCCTGCTCCAGATATCGGCAAAAAAGGGAAAATTTGTTTCAACATCATATTTGAAGATACTGTATGCTAGATTACTTTATATTAAGTGAATTAGACACTGTATTTACACATGCCCCAAGTCGTTGGGGACCTCACAAAATAAAAACAAAAAAATTGAAAAATCGCAAAAAAAATTGTTGCCACATGTATGATTGAGAACATGTTATTAACGTCCAGGTCACGGAACAGGAATGACAGCAAGAAATTTGAACCATTGAAATTCTAGGACCCACTTCCCCCGTGTACCTTAATTTACTGACTAATTTTAGCTAAAAATTCCACTAATACTTGAACAATAAAACTATAATATCTAAAAAGCTATACCACAAACTTTTGTATCTAACTTGTTTTTGTAGTTCTTATGTTGACCACCCCGTAGGTACAGTTGCAATACTGCAAATTGTTCTTCAGTTGTCTATAAAATTAATTGAATAGTAGGAAACACAAAATTTCTTTTCTAATCTTATGCTTTAAACGTTCTAACAACACGAATTACGTATTGGCGGCAAATTGGGCATTCTGCTAATTTTTTCCCACATTCTATGCAAGATGTGATATGACCGCATTCCAAAAGTACACAGTCCAAAGGTGCATCCATACATAATTTGCAAAGCTCCTGTATTGGAATATTCTCAGCAGTTCCTGAAAAATATGAACTAATTTAATTATATACTATACACGGTGTTTATTAATTGTGTAATAATACTTAAAGGAGTAAACTTTCATAATTTTAGGAAGTTAAACATTTTTAGCAATTTTTTAAAGTGAAAGCTGACCAATTCAAAAAATGAGGAATCCAAAAATAATTTTAAACTCAGTATGGATGTCACCGGTAAAAATTTTAAAAATCTTTCACATAAAAAAATGCTATTAGATGATAAAAGGTGTCTAAACAATCTTATAAAAATATCTAGAGGCATAAGAAAATTATGTTAAAAGTTATTCTTTTGTTAAAACACTCTGTAGCTCCAAAATTAAGACATCTGATTTAACATTTACATACTTGTTTTAATCTCAATATTTTCTTGCCCTGTGTTATTTTCAGTGTGTAATTTAATATTTGAACATTGCAAATATGTTTAATTTTAACACGCTGAAGAATTACAATTCGCTCCTTTGGAAATGATGAATGTTTTTCTGAGTGCTTTTTTTAAATTGAATTGTTTATTAAGTAAAAATTAACTGAGATATGTGAAAATAAATAATAATAATAATAAATCACTAAGACCAGGTCAAATAGCAAAATCTAAATCTATGCACATTTATGAACCAATCAGGCATAAGCAAGGTGTCACTTAAAGTCGGATATGATATGGGAGTTATGGATATCAAGATTTTTGAAACGCAGGAAACAAAGAGTAAAGCTTTTTATTTTATATCAAAAACCATCTCAATCTAATTCTGCCTAACTCTTAAATTATTCATACCGCTTTTTGTAGATGATCTGTAATTATATAGATGTATTCGTAACTCAATTGATATTACAAGAAGAAATTAAGAAAATTTTGGAGTTTAAATGAAATAATGATGTGCTTTTTATTTAGCTTTTTTAAGAGCAGTAATACATTTGAATACATAATGAATAATGAAAAATTATGTTATAAAAATCAGGTTAGAGATCTAGGTGTAACTTATAACGAAAATGTTGATTTTATAGATCAATTATCACACATAACACAAAAAGGTCTCAAGCTAATAGATTTCGCATTGAGAAATTGTGACGAAAATTTCCAACAGTTTAGCAAATTTATGTAAGTAGAATTATTAGGCGTCTGAAACAATTAAATTCATACAAGGGGAGCATTACAACTCATTTCTTAAAATGTAACTCAGAAGTCAAACTGGAGTGGTACTCCGTTATGTTAGCTTGATTTTACTTTTAGTATATTTTTAAATAACCTCACAGCTTAGATAGCTCTATAATTTAATTGATCTATATATTAAGTAAAGTTCAATAAAGTTCAAGTTCAAATCTCAAGTTGCAGTAGTAGGCGACTCTATACAACCTGCATGCATTTTTTTGTAAATTTGGTATCTAATTTTTGTTATTTTTTGATCATCTGTAAAAACCACATAAAAGATTGTGCGGATGTGATAAATATATAACAAATAATTTTACCTAGTTGTTGGGGTCAAAAATAATCTATTATATTATGAAGTATCATATTCATATTCCTTCCATCTAACTTGAAAATTTCCTGAAGTTTAAAATAAAGCTGTATTATTCATGGCACTTACAATGTTGAGAACTTCCAACTTTTTTAAAGTTATAAATTAATTATAAGTAAAGTTTTGTCAAAAAGACTATCTACTTCGTCCAAATTTTGGATGTCAAGGATTATTAGTTTATTGATAGAATTAGAATTTCTCAATCACGTACAAAGTGTTTAAAAAATAGCATCAAATTCCAAAATTTTAAATCAATTACTCTGTATTTTATAATCACAATTAGCTAAGAAAAAAATCTATCCTTATACTTAAATGCAGTAATTTTCTAAGTGTTCTGCAAAACCTAAATCCGTCAGTACAACTACAAACAAAAATAATAAATCTACGGCAACTTGACACATAAAAAAGCTTTTAATTAGCTATTTCCTTATCAACAACTGACGCAGCGGGAATCCAGAAAATTTTGAAATAGTTTATAGTAGCCTGTTTCTTTGAAAAATATTAAACCATTAGCTTCAAAAACATTATATTTATACCATTAAATGTGAAGTAAAATAATGTTTTGGCACTATGTTCATATAAGCGCAGAAGCACAGCAAAAAAAACATATATATATATATATCAATTTTTTAAAAACTTCCATTTTCGGAAAACACCTATTCAGTTTTTCATGGAAATTGAGCCTCGGGCACCGACATGAGTTTTCATGTCCCCTTAAGCAAAACTTTCTCATTTAAAACTTATTAACAGTTTCTGTAGAAGTTAATTGATAACTTAAGAAAACAGTTGAATTTAGATGAAATAAATCTAAACTGTTATGCAGAATACGAATACAGAATAATCTAGGGTATTGAATTCAAGTTTCAAAGCTGTTATGATGTTTAATTAGATCTGCCAACACTGAGATAGTGATAGTACGTTTCAAATGTAAATCGCACCATCTCACGGCCGCAACTAAGATTTGATGACAAAATCTCAGTTCTCTAGATATTTCTAATAGGCCATTGAGATTGGAGTATCACGTATAATGAAAAAGAATAAGGAAATAAAGGGTTCAAGCATAAAGTTTCCAATACAATATATTTACCTTGATTTTGTTTATTATCCTCCCACAACCTTTGTGCTCTTTCCAGCAGTTCGCCCTTTTCTATGCAACCTTTAAAGTCCACCCTATTAATAGTTAACAAAATTTTTAAATCCTTTGCTGAGAGTTGATTTAAATTTTCTGAACTTGCAAAATCATCAAGCTTTGGATATCTGGCTGGCAATGGACTGGATTCTGTTATGTTAGCCTAAAGGAAATTTTTAATTTTCACACCAAATCAATATTCATAAGACAACAAAAATTTGAGATTTTTATGAAACATTTAAATCTCACTTTTACTGGTTCCAGACTACTTTGGTTAAAATGGCGAGAAGTAGTTGGCTGATTGTCATCCAGAGAGGTTGTCTGTAGGGGCGGGGGAGGTGCCCTGTTTTTCTTCACATGAGGCTCTGAAGCGGGTCCTGGAGGTGGGGCGCTTGCAGGTCGGGGACCAGAGGTTTGATTATCTATTATTATGGAATCTAAGTTACCTATGAAAAGAAAAGCTACTCATTATTTTCATTAAAATTTTATTGCCTTTAAAATTTTCACCTTTCATATTTCTAAGCAATATGGAACCAATTCATTTAAAAATTAGGTATTGGATTTCAAAAAAAAATCAAGAAAAATGCTGTCAATCAGTGTGTCAGTAAAGAAAGTGAATATGACTCCTAAATGAACTGCAGATCATTGAAATGTTAATTTGTTTTTGTTAAACACAAAAGATCCAGAGAGCCCCATTACAGTAAGTAAAATTGAGAGAAAAGGGAGCATGTCAAAGAAATTATTTTATTAGTTGTTGAAAATGCCCCATGGTGTAGTATTTGAAGATCTCGCAAACCATTCTATTGACTCACTTCAATCAATCCACTGTTTGGGAAATCCCGTAGTTAAATATTTGGAAAAGGGACTGCGAGAGTAGGAATTAACACATTTTGAACAAATTCTAAATATAGGCTCCAAAAATTTTGTTGAGGATGTTGTGTATGATTTTCTCTCATCATTTTTATTACCTATCATTGTAACTAAAAGTCTTTTTGAACTGTATTTTTACTAAATTTGTAAGTCATTTTTGAAAAACATAAAGCTGAATTTTTGTTAATTTCAGTCTTGATTTAATTCATTTAACAGTAACAATTAATTTACTATCCATGTATCCAAAGTTCTTCACTTTTGTTCAATGTATTTATAAAAATTTCTAAAATTAAAGCACAATGACAACCAAAAAAGAGAATATACCTAATATAAATATTAGTAGATCAAGCCAAACAAAGAACATGACATCAGAAAACACTATACTTTTAGAAAGAGTCAAAGCACTATCAAAAAGTGAGTAACAATATGGAGGCACTATTATATTTAGCAGCCTAGGTGAAGAAGACAGTGAAAAGCGCAAGTTTTTCTTTGACTTAAGACTAAATTCTAAAGAGTGTAATACCTGCACCCTCTGTACCTACCCCTATTTTTTTTATTAGTACCACAAAGCAAACTGTAAAGAATGCACATTATTGCATTAAAGGTTAGGGAACTATATTTTCTTCAATTAGCTGTTTCAAAATACCTTATCTACATGATAAGTTTAGTCACTCCCTGTTATCTCTAACAGATTAAATGTGCCTCAAATAAAACCAGAGGCACTGGCACTATGAGTAAATAACATAAGCAACAGCAGGTAAAAAATGTATCTATAAATACCAACTTTGATTTAGTTTAAATATCTGCAATTCTTAAACTGAAGGAATCAACATGCATGTTACAAAATTTATTGCTTTACATATAAATTATGGTATGTTTATTCTGAATCAAATTTACTTACTTAAAAATCCATTCACCGATTTCAAATTTGGGACTCCGCCAAAATTAGCAGTCAGTCTATCAACACCTCTTCTCTGTTTTTCTGGTATATGTTTATCACAAAACAGATCTACTAATTCCTTCTTTTCTAAAATACATTATAAATTATCCAATACATCTTAATGAACGCTCAAATTGACAAACCCACTAATCCATATGTAGAAATATTATTTTTATTCAAGTATTCTCTTAAATCCTTTACTTTTAATTCCATAAGCTTTAATCTATCGGGCGGTCTTTTCAGTAAAATTGTGCAAGTTTCACAGTATAGTATGCTAAAAATGTAAAACATCAACTAAAAATTGCCTCTAGTTTTGTGATAAAACTACATACCCATCTTTTCTTTTTAAACATTTATTGCAGTATTTATCTTCGCACTCTCCACATCGTATTTTCCAGTTAAATAGAGTAAAATCAGATTGGCATTTAGTGCAAGGCATACTTTTTATTATAATTTAGGTAAAGTATTTGAAAAAGGGGGTCGGATATTCAAAGAAATAATTGGATTCTATTCCAAACATTCCCGATAGCTGATAACATTTCCTGAATATTGTTATACATTTTGCCTGTTACTCTTCTTTTTCAACATTTCCAATCGACACTGTTGTAAAACGTATTAGAGCTAAAAAGAAGCAGACGAGTGATGTCCAATGGTCGCATTCAGCGGACGTAGCAAAGCGCTCCCGATACGTAGCGGTAGCGACTGGCAACGTGTATGTATGTAGAGGTTCTTCTTCTTCTTCTTGTCAATATTTTGGCTTTGCAACTAGGCAGTCTGCCAGCTTATTAGGGGAGTCCTCAGCTTGACGAGCAGAGCTCCTGGGAACTCCCATCTACTTTTACCCTTAGATGTTTTATATTATTTACTTTGCTCAATAAAGAGTAAATTATTCGGTAATGGAGGTATCTGTTAGTAATACAAACATATGGGGGGAAGAGGGCATAGAGGTTGGATTTGTTGGAGATATGGATTCTGAAAATATTAATGATAGATATAACGTTACAGTTTAATTTTATTAAAGTTTAAAAATGAAATTATGATATCTGTAATCTTTTTATTGGGTTTAATTATTACAGCAGATATGTTAAGAGGGGCTTTGATGCCCAGCTTTATAAAAGAATTGTAGATATCAAGATCGGGTATCTCATTTATAGGGCATTCAAAGAACATGTGGTTCAGGTCCTCAATCTTTCCACATTCGCAAAATGGGCTATCGTTTATACCTATTTTATAAGTGTCCTGTTCTCATCCTTGTAATAATGGTGACATGTCTTCTGTCTATATATTCTTGTCCGTCAAACCATTTTTTTTTTGGAAATTCATTTTGAATATTAGCATAAGTCTTGCCCTTAAATTTTAATATATTTTTCCAATGTCTGTTGTGTTGATTAAGTATTTTTTGTTTTATGATATTAAGAATTTCATTTTTATCTAAGTCAATGGTTTTTGGAATATTTAGGATTGTACCTATTTTTGCTAAAGAGTCAACAACTGAGTTACCTACTATGTCTTGAGTGTCCTGGGATCCAAGCTAAAATAATGTTATTATCATTATTATTTGCATCCACTATGAGTTGTTTGGTCGTAAGAGTTAGAAATTCTAAAGCGTATTTAATATTGTTGGTATTTAATTTTGTGATTGCACTGAGAGAGTCAGAAAATATTATTCCATTTTTAAGATTTTTTTTCAAAATAACCGTAACCCCTTCATATATGGCTATTATTTCTGCTGAAGTTATACTTATTTCGTTTTGTAGTTTTGAAGAGAATTTGTAATCTAGATCAGGAATATAAACCCCAAGACCATTACTATTACTAATTTTAGATGCATCTGTATATACGAAGTGGAAAGTGTTTTTAAATTTTTCTGTGGCAAGATTGAATTTTTCTTTTATGTCAGGGTCAGATTTTTTTATATTTAAGTTTAATGTTTTTATAGGGGTTATTGGTTGAAATAATCAAACTCAAAACAAGGCGGAATGACTTTTTTATAGATTTTATTCTGATACGGACTTAGATTTTCTAGAGCCTGGATGAGGTATGGGAGATTTTTCTGGTTCCCAAAACGGTCTTCGTGAATATAAAACGTTCTTAGCTTTTTAAGGAGGGTTACTAAGGGATGATTCTTAATTGAAAAGGGACCCGCCAAAAATTTTGAGGCCAACCAGTTTCTTCTAAACTCGAGGTTAATTTCTCCCGCTTCCGCTAATAACACTTTGGTAGGGGTTAATTTCATGCATCCTAAGCAAATTCTGAGACTATCGTATTGTATCTTATTGAGTTTGGTTTTGTTTTTTTTTGCTTGTATTTCCAACAACAAAGGATGAAAAATCTATATGGGATTTTATTAAAGCATTATATAAAATTAACGAGGTATGAGGATCAGACCCCCACCAAACTGTTAACACATTTAATTATGTTTATATTCTTTTTGGCTTTTATTACTTGCTGATTGATATAATTATCCCATCTAAGTTGATTGTTAAAAATGACCCCTAAATATTTTACTTCATTTTTAAATGGAAGGGGGTGATTTCCTATTTTTACAGGGGGAGGACGAATTTTACGAGTACCCTTTGTGAACCAAACGCATTCGCATTTCTGAGGGGAGAGTTGAAGGTCGTTATTAAGTAACCATATATTGATTGTGTTAAGAGCCTGATTAATTTTAGAAGCCATAGATATGATATTGTTCCCTTTTAAGAGTAAAGCCATGTCATCCGCATAACCTAGTAATATGAAACTTTCATCTAAGGTATTAAAGAGATCCATAGTGTATATATTGAATAAAATTGTACTTAAAGGTGATCCTTGTGGTAATCCTGATGTGGAAAGGCCTGGACCAATGTAAGAACCATCATTTCTTTTTGTATATAGGAGTCTGTTTTCCAGGATTCTAAAGATTAAATTGCTAAGCTCTTGTGGAATGTGTAATGAGTTTAATTTGTTATACAGCTTATATATCTTAACAGAGTCATAGGCCGATTTTATATCTAAGAATACTGCTAATACTGTTTCTTTTTGCTTAAAAGCTAGATCGATGACAGATGATATAAATGCAATGTTGATACTAATTCTCATTCCTTTTCTGAAGCCTGCTTGGGCCATTTAAATGATTTCTTTTTTTCTAATAACCACTCTAATCTATTCTTAATCATAATTTCCAAGAGCTTGATATAGCATGAGGACAGAACAATCGGTCTATAACTATCCGCCATGTATGGGTCTTTATTAGGTTTTAGAATATTTAAAAAGTTATATTTTTTCCAAGATTGCGGGAGAGATTGTCCTTCTAGGCATTGGTTATAGATTTTAAGCAGCCCTAATTTTATATTTAAGGGCAGATTAAGAATCATTTTATAAGTTACCTTGTCTAACCCAGGAGCAGATATATTTTTCTTAAATAGGGCATTTTCTAATTCTTGTAATAGGAACGGGTTTAGGTCCTCTATAGGACTTAGAGTAAAGCCGGGAATCACATTATAAATTACCATTTTTTTAAGATTTCATTACGAAGGTCGTCATCGAGGATAGGTCTATTGGAGTGTTGATTTATGCTTGAAATTTTTTTTATTTTTTTCCATACATATCTTGTGTCAGAATCTCTATTTAATGACGAACAGAATTTTATGAATTTATTGCGTTTTTTGAGTTTTAATCTTCTTCTGGCAATTGCAATATATTTTTTTGCTTGTATATAGTTTTCAAGTGTAGGAGCAATTTCAAATTGTTTTAGCTTTTCTTTACGTTGTTTGACTATAAAAGTACATTCCTCGTCCCACCATACATTCCCCGTTTTACCTTTTTTGTTTATTTTCAAAAGGATAGCGATGTCTGCCGCCGAATTAATAAGGGTCTCTATCTCTTCGAAAGTCATATCAGTGTTGTATGGTAAAGAGTCTAATATAACTTTGTCCCTATATAGTCCCCAATCTGCTTTTCTATAATTTCTGGCCGATGAAAAATTATGTACAAAAGAGTTTTTTGAGTAGGATTCTCTATCTTTAATTACTGTGATAGTGGGAAAGTGGTTACTGTTGTCACAGTCCGGTAAGACTCTCCAGTTTGATGAATAAGCTATGTCACTACTGACAATCGTTAGGTCTACCGCACTCATTTTCTGATTGGGAGGTTGAAGTAGGGTTGAAGAGCCATCATTTAGAATTACAAGCTCTTTGTCAAATAGGAAATCATTAATATGTTTGCCTCCATTGTTTGGAGTACAATAATCCCAAAGGGGATAATGTGAATTTAAGTCTCCCATCAATATAGAGGGACCCTGAACATTAGAATAAAGCTCCTGTAAAAATTGGGAGTTGATATTATTATTAGAGTTAGAATAAATGTTTTTTTTAACTATAATATATTGAACTTGGTTATCGTAAAAAATTTTTATTTCTCTGTATAAAAAATTGTTTTTTATGCAAGGTGCTATTCCCCTATATCCATCATCCCTGTCTTGTCTAATATTATACGATTTAACTGAAATTTTTTTTTCTTTATTTAACCAGGTTTCATTTAAAAAAATAATATCGGGATCCTGTTCCCTGATTTATGAGATTAGTTCCGTTCTGTTTGAATTGATACTTCTTAGGTTCCACTTAAGTATTTTTAATTTTGAATTGAATTTTATTTGGTTATATTAAAATTTAATTAAAACAAGGGTCGTCAAGATCCGTATAATTACTTAGGTTCATATAGTTAAGGATAAAGTTTTTAATTTCATGTTGTTTTTCTTCTGGTAAATTTAGGACTAGTTCCTTAATGGATCTATAAGTAGGGTTATCATCATATCGTTTTAAATTAGATGTACTGGTCGAGGGTAAGTTCAGAGGGATGTCTTGAGGGGCACTTTTACTTGAGGCATTAATTTCTTTGGTAGTTCTGGAATGTTGATTGTAGATTCGGTCGTCAAATATAGGGGAATTTGTAGCGTGTGTTCTTTCCGGTCTAGAATTAGGAAAGTAAATATTGTCGTCATGGGACTGTCTGTCATAGCTTTTGTGGATCAGTCTTTTTTTGTTGGGTTCCCCCGAGACCGTTTGTTGGTAGGTTCTCTTAGTTTTGTTGGCGAAGTCTGCTAGCCGTCTTTGAGAAGGGGATATAGTGTTCCTGTATGGGTAATTATCATTCTTGTTAACCGTATTATTTCTTAAAGAAGGGAATTCGTTTGGTTGGTATGAAAATACTTCATTATTATTATTGTAGGTTTTAGCGCATAGTTTGTTGGCATCATAGAAGGTTAAGTTTTCGTATGTCATACTCCATTTAATGTTTTGCTGTCGTTTGAATTCGGCGCAGCTTTTCGAAGTAGTTCTGTGTTCATTTCTGCAAAAATGACATTTCTGGGTACACGAGTATTGAGTGGGGAAGTCTGAGCTATCGTCGGTTTCTTCATGTGGATTGTCTGCGCAATTAAAACATTTTTCCCTGCCTTTGCAATTTTTCCTGGTATGTCCGTAGAGTAGGCATTTATAGCATTGAGTGACAGGGGGGATATAAACGTTTACCGGAAGGGGAAGGTCATAAAAGTAAATGTGCTTTGGTAGAAGAACCCCTCGAAATGTGAATAAGACAGTACCGGTTGGTTTATACTGAGTCTTGTTATCTACAATTATTTTACGATTAAGTCTTTTGGCTTGAATTATCTTTGCTGAAGATTTGCATATATTTTCAAAATTTTTTTCGATATCTTCATCTATATCTACGTTCCTTACAATACCTTTACTTGTGACAAAATTAAATGGAATGAAGACCTTAAAACCTTTGTCTAAAACATGTTGGTTTTTTAGGAGATTGTTGGCTGCTTCATATCTAAACAACTCTATCGCTATACGGTTTGTACCTTTGTTGTGAATTTTTTTAACATCCTTGAGATGAAGGTTAAAAATTTCTCTTGCTATTTTAAGATTGTTAAATCTACCTATATTACGATCAGATTTCTCCGCGGATTCAATATAGACTATGAAGGGGCCAACATCTTCGTTTTCATACAGAATAATTTCCTTTTCAACTAGTTCATTAATTTGAGAGCCATCTCCTATAATTCGTTTAATTTGTTGGGGGGTGATATCACCCCAAAGACGTCCATTTGGACAATTCTCTTTAATGGATTGTAATTTGTATGCTGATTAGTTAGTTAATATAACTCACCGGTAAAATAAGAACACGTGTTAGTGGGAGAGAGAGAATTAAGAGCACTAACCTCTCTATCTGAACACCGAACCTGAACTGTATTTTTGTTTGGGTGTTGATTTTGCGATTTAATTTTTTTTGAAGGTACATCTTTTTCAGTGTTTGTGTGTAGTGCTGCTGATTTAACATGCGTTAATAAAGTGGAAACGTCTTTGTACTCTAGTACCTACTACATCAGAAATTACTGGAAGGACCTTATGGACATCTTAATTGAAAACGAAAGGACGGAGGATAATTTAGTCAAATGGCTTGGGAGTTAGCAGGAAATCAAGGTGACCAATACCAAAGTATTGGAAGACTGTAAGGAATTATGAAGGGAACATTCTTAAAATATTTTTGAGGCCTACATTTGTAAACTTATCAAAAGAGGTCTATTTTAGAATTTATCACATTCAGCAGGAACCAAAACTAACCAAAATATGCTCTTATCACAAATAAAAATATGTTTTTGAATTATTGCTTTTTTTTGTAATTCACATAATAAGTGCAACATTTTATTTTTTTCCCCCTGGATTTCCTTACTTCTTCCAATGACGTGTCATAAGAGGTTAATTTCTTGTACTCGAGCTTCCTCAACATTTGTCAGCCTTCTTTGTAGATAAAACATTAAACTCTTTGACTTCCTAGCCTTGGTACTTCTAAAATGAAAACATATTATAAACCTTTAATTAATTTAATTATATCAATAAAAAAATTGTTGAAACAACCTACGGGGGGAGGGGATACATATGTTACTCTGATTGGAGTGGTTTCCATCTGTTAAGTCGCTCAGATAGCAGGTGAGTCTTTCTTATTTTTGGCAAGGGGCTTTTTTCACTATGCCAGGAACCTTTGTAGAGGTATTAGGTTAGGGAGTTTAACTATTTTGTAATCCCTGATAATATTCCTAGTAAATTCTACCCCTTCCAGTCTTCCCTATATTGTCTTTGATGCCTGTGTAGATTTTTTTCAGGTTTCTCCATATCCTGTCCAATATTTCTTCAGTTTAGTGAAAATACATTCTGCAAATAACTTAAAATTGCATATCTATTTCATGTGAGTGTAATTTGCGTTTAAAAAAGATTACTGTTTGTTTGAAAAAAAGATATACCTTCATGCGATCTTCGAAAATTTGTGGCTTTTTCGAGGAAACTTTCCCGCTGGGACGCAGAAAAAATTTTTTTTTGTAAATTTTGTAAATACGAATAATAACATAAATAATAACAAATAATATAAATTTATTATGTTGGAATTTTGTACTCACGATCACTGTCCAATACACCTTAACCAAATTTCTCTTTCAAGACTAAATTCTGCCAATACCGATCACTTCGCTACCGCTACTTAGCAAAAATAAACTCGCTAATAAAAATGGCGTCCACCCCACAACATGTTGGATTTGTAGTGCATGATGCATCGGACGTTTCTGCCACGACTATGTAAATTCAAATGTCCAACACGCTCCCAATCGCCATCGGTACCGGTACGTATTGGGACCGCTTTGCTACGTCCGCTGAATGCGACCAATTTTACCAAAAGGAGACAAATACCGACGTCAAAACAGGCTTAAACCTTAAACCTCAATTCTATGGTCCAAGATGCAGGTTGCATTTCTATGTACTCCTCTAAAATATTTTAAATCGAAATATAGGTATCCAAAACGTTCACATTTGTTCTAATTGACAATTGACTGGATTCTACAGTTTAACAACAGAACATCCCAGATCGAGCCAGATAATTAAAAATTTAGTGAAAAATAAATTTCAGTTGCACAAAAATAAGTTATAAACAATCCCAAGGAGGATAGCGTCAAGCACAGCTACGTGTAAAAGGGAAATAAAAACAAGTTATGTGGTTGGTAGTTCAATTTAGTGAATAGTATTATATTATATACCACCCGTAGAGTAAATGCACTTTAGAAATATTTTTTTTGTCCCAGGTGTCACCACAGACGTTTCAATTCAATTCAATTAAGCGTTTCACAAAAAAATGTTGTGCTCAACTGCTAGGATCATTCGCCCATTGCCGACTTCCGTCGAGGATTTTCGCTTCTGGTCAATGACCATCACGTACAAGAAGAAAAATAACCAATAATTTGCTCAGCTAGCAAAAAACGATTCTGACCGATACCAAAAAAATCGGCTTCCCCCGCTTCCACCCAGGACCATCCGGGCCCATCCGGCCTCCATACCGGCGTGAACAGGGAAAAACGACGGGGCCGACGACGATTATCACTTTAAAACATGCACTGAACACTAAAAACACTAAGTTCACACAGTGGAAACCGATATCAAACTTTTGAGGACGAATACAAGGGATTTTGTCGGGAGCGAACGGAGGTTAAACCGCCGCGTGCAATGCTCCCACCACAGATGTTCTCCCTCTCTCTAAGCTTTTCCTTAAAGTGGGCAAGTTAACTCAGGACAAACAGCGGGGCCGGCAGAACTTAAACACTTAAAAACGAACACCAAACACTATCGAAACAGAGTCACACGAAATAAGACCGATACCAATGTTTTGAGAGGAATTCAACGGATTCTGCTAGGAGCGAACGGAGGTTAACCCGCAGCGTGCAATGCTCCACCACAGAATCACCACAGATGTTAAAACAACATTTATGCTGTGCTTCATAGATCGGAAAAAACGGGTTAGACAGTGTTCTTACTTCAGCTCAGCAGTTAAAAACGATTTATGTTGAATATTGAAATTTGCAGTAAATAAATATGAATGAAATTGAAATCATTTTGTTATAGAAAAGCAAATTTTAATTTCGTGGTGAGCCTAGCACTTTCTAAATTGTGGAAAATCATTTATGAAGATTCTTTTTAGCTGGGACCCGATTGAGTTTGCTTTTTGCGCGATGGTAGAGCGAACTTTTATCGGTACTTGGGAAGTAAGTGCAGACATTGGTCATTTGCGTTAGTAACTAATGAATCAGGCTTTATAATGTGCCTATTTCAAGCACTTCCACCAGCTTCGGAAATGTGACTTTGATGGGATAACACAAGGCTTTTTGCATTTTATTTAAAGAAATTAATATTTAATTTAATTATCTTACCCTGAAATATTGTCAATGCAATTTATTTAAATTTAATTGTGGATGTTTTTTAGGTTACAAATTGTGTATTAAATAACTTGGAAAGGTGCACCGCGTCCAAAAATGACTTGAATGGGTAAGTGTCGAGTATTTTTCCTTAAATATCGTTTATTTATACAATTGCTAAAATAAACTAAACTAATATAAAATTTCTACATCTCCTTTTTGGAGTGATATAGGACGGGATTGGCACAAGACTTGGAAAGTGTATAATGAATATGTCCAAAAATTTTGTATAATTTGTAAAATTCTACTTTTAATTTTGAGGATTTATACTAGAAAATGGTTTTTATGGTCCAAGTACATATTGATTAATTTTTTTAGTATAAAGTTTACGCTGGGCGAAAATGGAGATGTTAATTGGAATGTACCTGAGGAACTTAAGTTTGTGCCTTTGTTTCACTGTGAAAGCTATGAGTATCACATTAGAACAGGTGGTCCTAAAAAATCCTCTTGTATTGATTTACGGTTTGGTGCTTATGCAGGGCAAATTTTTGAATTTAAGGTAATTATGGGAATGGAATTTATAAACTAAAACTACAGATTTTTTGGATTATGTGGAAAATGATAACAGTATAACTTTTAGGTGTTTAACATTAAACCTAAAAAACGAATAATTTTAACAAGTGATGATTTATGCGAGATGGATTGTATTCATGTAGATGAACCTTCAGATTTGGACAGCTATGATGCCCCATATACTTTATTAGCTGCTCTTGAGGATGGTTATTTTTCAGATATCACAATTACTGCTTCAAATAATAAGTTGGTAAATATATTTTTCTGCAGTGAAAGTAGCTAAAATTGTAGCTGGTAATCAGAACAATTATTATTTACCTAATTTTTAGTTTAAGGTACATTCTGCAATCTTATGCCTTTTGGGAAGCGACATTGATTGGTTATCTGATCCACCACCTTTTAGTCATATAGAAGAAAATGTTTTGCAAACTATTTTACATTACCTTTATATGGAATGTCTACCGGAAAATTTACCTAATTCTACTGCTCGTGACACAATTAATATTGCTTCAAGATATAAAAGTTTGGAAGGACTTGTTGAAAGTTGCAGGGAGTATATAAAGAGAATACAACTGAAAGATGGTGAGTTTTATAAAATTTGTTATTTTGCATTAACTAATATCAAAACCAATATTTAATATATAAGCTGACAAGAAATTGAGACACACTATAACTCTTAAACTGTTTGAGGTAGTAAAATGGAATATAATTTCACTTCCGGTTCAAGTGGAAACCAATTTCTTATACAGGATGTTCAGATAGTGGGTCAAATTAATATATCTTCTTTATTGTTTGTTTTACAGAAAAATCTTAAATACAGAAGTTGAGACTAAAAGACAAAATTATTTTCAACATAATTTTTAGGTAAATCAAACTTATATTTTTTAAAATGAAATGTATATTATGGCATTAATAGATACTCACTACTACCACTTTTATACTCACTCAACCAAGGTAGCGTTGTTATGGTTCACACAGAGTGTTTTCGGATTTATGACCATTTTTTCATCAAAAATGCAGTGTTTTTAACACCCTATATTTTTTACCCCGTTTCCTACAGCTGTAATTTTATTGTGCCAATAATTTTATAAAGTGGTCATTTATCTTATACTTGTTTTGAAGCATTCATTACATGTTAACCTATATTATTCCAAACATAAAAAAAAATAAAAAAATACTTTTTTGCTCCGAAATTATTTATTTTGTTGCACTTAAGAATACATTACATGTGTCAAAAAATAAAATAACTCGAAACCTAAGTCGCCCCCCTTGAAACAATCCAGTGTTTCAAAAGAAATGTCACTGTTACGAAATTAGTCTTGATTGGGTAAAACTTACACTTTATCACTGGTCGTTTTAGAATACCTGAGGTTGTTTGAACAGTAACAGTCCGTGTGACTCCATCTGTACCTGGATGTAGTTGAATGACTCTTCCCAGTCTCCACTTCAAGGGTGGAAGTCCATCCTCCTTTATGATCACTAGGGATCTAGTTTTTAGTAGTTGTGTTTTGTTCTCTCGCCACTTTACTCGCTGCTGAAGTTCTGATATCTGATCCTTTGGACCATCTCGACCAAAAATGTTGAGAAAGTTTTTGCATGCGTTGAAATCTGGAGAGAGTGTTCTCCTTCAATTTGGTGAAGTCGCAGTCTGGTATGGTGTTCATTGTTTCGCCAATTAGAAAGTGCGCAGGGGTTAAAGGGTTAGAGTCGTTAAGATCTTGGGTCATAGGACAAAGTGGTCGGGAATTTAAACATGCCTATATTTGATAGAGAACTGTGCAAAATTCTTCAAAATTTAAAGACGCGTCGCCAATTACTCGCTTTAAGTGGTATTTCACCAATTTAACATCGGCTTCCCAAATGCCTCCACAGTGGGGAGCGCGTGGTGGAATGAATTTCCAAAGAATGCCATCATTCGATAGAGAATCAGAAATCTCTTTATTGTTAGCGTTAAAAAGTTGTCGAATTTCGCTGTTCGCGCCTACAAAAGTAGTGCCATTGTCAGATAATATTTGCGAACATTTAACGCATCTTGTTATGAATCTCCTAAAGGCTGCTAAAAAACATTCTGAAGTTAGGTCAGAAACAACCTCTAGGTGGATTGCTTTTATGGCAAAGCAAACAAATAGTGCAATGTATGCCTTGGTTGTTTTGAAATTTCTTCCCTTTCTATCTCGAAGTAGAAAAGGTCCAGCAAAATCGACGCTAGAAATAAAAAAAGGACGAGAAGGAGTTGTTCTTGTGGCATGCAAATTTCCCATGATGTATTGTTCGGGTTTGACATTGAAACGAAAACATCGTATGCATTCATGAACAACCTTTTTAACAAGATTACAACCGGACAGTGGCCAAAATGTTTCTGTTATTGAAGCTAAAACAGCTTGGGGTCCAGCATGTAATAAGGCTAGATGTTGACGTGCAACCAGAGTAGAAAAATGATGGTTAGACGGTAATACGAACGGGTGTTTTTTGGAAAAGTCAAATTGTGAAGAATGAAGTCTTCCGCCAACTCGTATGGTTTGAGTGATTGAATCGAAGAACGGGTTTAAACTTAAAAGTTTACTTTTATTGTCAAGTTTGGAGTTCGACAACAGTCTTTGGTAATCATCAGGGAAACTTTCCATCTGTACCAGTCGAATTAAATGGTTTAAAGAATTACATAATTCGGAAGGCGTTAAAGAACCAAAAGTACGTGCATTTTTTTCTTTATGAGTAATGTTTATTAATCTATGTACATAGGCAAATACTCGTTTGAGTTTCATAAGATGTGGAAATTAAAGTCTTTTGCCGCAGCTCTGGAAAAATAGTTGTCTTTTTACAAGGTATTTGTGTGGGCCAATGATTTTCTGATTGATTTAACCATTTTGGGCCATGAAACCAAATTTCTGATTCTGAAAATTTTGTCGGTTCGATGCCTCTTGAACAGAGATCAGCGGGATTGTCAAATGTATTTACATATTTCCAAGAATCTGGAACAGTTAAATTCTGGATTTGTGATGTTCTGTTGGCCACAAAGGTTTTTAGTAGAGGAGATGTGGATATCCATGAAATAACAATGGTCGAGTCGCACCAATAAGTTACCCGCTGGAAAGTGATGTTGGTTGATGAAATTACCCTTGATGCTAGTTCAGCTAGCAACAACGCACCACAAAGTTCCAGTCTTGGAATGGTAGTTTGTTTTAATGGTGCAACGCGGGTTTTGGCAGTGTAAAGTTTAGAAGTTACGTTTCCAAATGTACAACGCAAGTAAATGTAACTGGATAGAAATTGGATTGATACAAAGTACATGCCTTATTTAGGTGAATCAACTGCGAATGGTATTTTGACCATGTGTAGTAAAAATCAGTGGGTACTGATTCATCCCAGGAAATTTTTGGTTTCCAAAGTTGTTGCAGTATGAATTTTGCAGAAATCGTTACTGGTGACAGAAGACCGAGGGGGTCAAAAATTTGTGAAATTATAGAAAGAATTTGTCGTTTAGTTACTTTGACAATGTGTCGTGAATTGATAGCATATTGAAGATTGTCGTGTTTTGAATTCCACAGTAATCCAAGTGTTTTGTTTTGCTCTTCTCCGATGTGAAGAATGTTGGATTCGAACTTTGATTGAATTGATGTGTCATTTGATGACCATTTTCGAAGTGGAAAACTGTAATCATTCAAGACTTTGGATAGTTTATCCTTTATTTCTTGGACTTCTTCTTTGGTGTCGCCACCAGTTAGAAGATCATCTACATAAAAATCATGAAGGATGAGCAAATGTTTGGTAAATCATTTTTATGCCGATGAGCAACCTCGTGTAATGATCTTATGGCGAGAAATGCGGCAGAAGTAGTACCGTAGGTTACAGTGTTAAGATTGTAAACAAGACACTCGTCATCGGGGTTAACACGCCAAATAATTCTTTGTAATTTGCGTTGATTGGGTGTTATGAGCACTTGCCTATACATCTTAGCAATGTCTGCGCTTAAAACAATGTTGTGTCGTCTGAATCGCAGGATGTTAAATAAATTGTCTTGTATGGTTGGACCTACTAACATTAAATCGTTGAGTGATATACCTGATGAGGACTTGGAAGAACCATCAAATACAACTCGTAATTTGGTCGTTGTTGAAATCTTCTTAAACACACAATGATGAGGAAGAAAGAAATCAGAACTGTCTTGTTGGTTCTCATCAAGTGACATGTGATTGAGTTTTAAATACTCGTTGATGAATTCATGATATTGAGTTTTCAAATTGAGGTTTTTATTTAATTTACGTTCTAAATTGAGAAATCGATTGGTTGCTATTGCTCGAGAATCTCCAAGCTTTGAGATGGAGTCCTTCAATGGCAACGTGACTGCGAAACGACCGTCATTATTTCGAGTGGTGTTTTGTTTGAAGTGATTTTCACAATAAATTTCTTCATTGGAAAAAAATGTTGTTTTTGGATATTCTTCTAACTCCCAGAATTTCGTTAGTTCAGTTTGTAGCGTTTGATCAGTTGAAAGGTGACAAAAATGTGTTTGAGAAGTGTTGAACATTTTAGATGTAACACTTTCTACAACCTGTAGGCTTACAATCCTTTGTAGAATGTGTTGTATTTAAACAGTTTATGCAAAGGCGTAAACGTTTCGCTGCGTTTAACCTCTCATTTGGACGAAGTTTTGTAAATTCAGAACAGTAATAAAAAGCACATTTTCTTGTTGACACAGATACCAAAGATTTTGAAGATTTAGTAAATGGTTGTTTGTAAAATTGTTGTTGTTTTAAATCGTTTGATTCTATTGATTCTAGAATCCTGCATCGTTCCTTTAAAAAGCTAGTTAAACAATCTAAAGTTGGTAATTCATTTCTACTGTTTTGAAATTCCCAAGCGTGACGTGTAGAATTGTCAAACTTGGAGGAAATCAAATAAATTAATAAAACATCCCATTGATCGGTGGGGCGGTTAAGAACATTTAAAGCGCGTAGTTTTTTTTGCATTCCATCTAAAAGTTGTGTCAAGCCCTGGTTCTTTTGTGATGGTAGGCAAGTTAAAAATTGCTTTAATGTAATTGGTGACTAATAAATGTTTATTTTCAAAACGTTCTTCAAGCATTTTCCATGCGACGGAATAATTCGCATCCGAAAAGCAAAGATTTTATTGTATCAGCGGCGGTACCTTTCAGTGAAAGCCGCAAATAATTAAATTTTTGAACATCCGCAAGGGCACTGCTTTTGTGAATCACTGATAAAAAGGTATCTCGAAAGAATAACCAATTTTCTGTAGCTCCGTCGAATGTTGGCAAATTTAACGCTGGAAGTCTAGTGCTCATTAAGTTATTATTTGCAATTTGTGGCGAATTTTCACTATTAGCAGACTGTGATTGAAAAATAACACTTTCATTGTTAATGGAAATGAAGTTCCTAACCTCCGAAATAATTTTGAAGTACGTGTTTTCGAAACTTTCTCGTTCAGGAGCGTGTAAATTGTCATAATTGGTGTCACAATTTTCATCGGCAGATTCAATCTGCAGTTGTACGTCATTAAAATCGTCTAATAATTTTTCAGCTCTGTTCAAACATGTTTGTAACTCATCTAAATTTGTTTCAGCCCCTTTTTTAGAGTTAAAATGGTTTACAAATCGCGTAAGAGAGCTTTTAATTGCTTTTCGTTTGTTTTTGTTTGCATCAGCCATTTAGTGTGTAATACTCCTTTAATAGTTGTAGTCGATAATCTATTGCGTAATTTGGTTTTCATAATATTTATAGCAGAAAATAACCTTTCCACGCCGGCGCTGCTATGTGGTAGGTACAAAAGCTTTTTTACCAATTCACACAATGTAGGGAATGTTTGAGATTCGTCTCCATTTCATAATTCTTGTACATGTTTCCAAAAGCCCATAATATCGGGAGTTTTGTTTTGGTCGAAAGAAAAATCGACATTTCTTAACATTCGCCATTCTCTATCCAGTTCCGTTATATTATTTGGACAAATCTTTGGGAAGAAATAATCTAAATCTGCAATGGAAGTGAATTTCTTTTTTATTTCAGGATCCAGAATTGCTTTAGGATTTAGCATCTTCAGACATTTTAATGCTTGACGGTCTTTGTCGTCAAAAGGAAACCTTTTTAATATCTGTTTTGCAGCCTCGATATAAAACTCCTTATACTTTAAGTAGAAATTTTTCAGCTGTTCTTCCTCTAGTTCTCCTATTTATCTCTTTCTTCTGATCAAATTTGGCACCATTCCACCAACGTATATATGTTGATCGGTAAATGTTTCTGCTCCCTCGAGAAGTCAAGGTTTAATATTTTAGTTTCTTTTGCGTGTAAAATATTTTGTGCTTCATTTTTTTCTTGTTCAGTGAGATTCAAATATTCAGCTTGTACAAAGCATTCCAAGATCGTTGTGTATGCGGTCAGTATTTTGTCGTATAGTAAATATAATTTCGGAGTCTCGGATTGCATTTCTTTATTGAGATCGGTAAATATAGGTAATGCAAATTTCAAAAACTCCCGGTACAATTCAGTTGTCGGTTCGAGAGCCTTGGAGAGATTTGATTGCGCAGAAAGTAATCTATCTACATGAACTGCAGCTTGAAAATACAATTTGATAGCTGGTAATTGTTCTAGAAGCCTATTTACTACATCAATAAGCGACAACCATCTGGTTTGGCTAGGGTGGAGTAATTTGTGTGGTTTAATATTTGTGAATGCTTGAAATGTTTTTAAATCTCCAATACGTTTTGGAGAATTTTGTACATGATTATATACGTCTCTACAGAAATCTTCCACGCCCCTTGGCAATTTCTTACATGCGTATGATGGATGCGCATAGGTTAAAAGAATGACAAATGCACTTCATAGTAAAAAGGTGAGGTATGTCATTTTTAAACAAAGTGACCAATGAATGTTTATCTACAAACATAACGTTAGCGCCATCAGAAGCAAAGCCTATCATGTTTGATTTGTAAGGAATATTTTTTTCAACAAAATATTCTACTATTTTGCCATACAACGCTGTTGCTGTACCATCTACGATTGGTATTAAAGTTAGAAATCTATCTTCAACGCTGAAATCTAATTTTACTCTTCTAGCGACAAGCGCTAAATGTTTTATCGTAGATTTATCTGTGCTTTCGTCAACAAGTAATGCAACGCAATTGTTCTGTAACATCTCTATCATATTTTCTTCAGCTGTCTGCCCAGTTACATTAACAATAATAGCTCTAGCTTTTGTGCGGCTTATAGATAATTGTTCAGAAATTTTCGAATCTGGACATACAGCGCAAATCAATTTATTCAAATGAGATGCTATGTTAAAAGACAGATTATGCTCAGCAATAAAGCAGGCCATTTTTACTTCACCCGCTTTAGCTGCAATTTTCGTATCTTGTGAATTGGAAGCTGAGGTTTTTGTTGTTTTTTAACTTCAAACTATTCTTCGCGTGTTTGGTTGAATCTTTGTGTCGTAACAGTTCGTGTATACCACATTTTCTGTCGCAATTACACGCAGAACAAGAGAAATAAGTCTCACCTTTAGTGCTTTTCTTTAACCAGCCTTTGAACCTATCATCTTTTAACCACGAATTTACGAATATCTGTTCATATTTCACATTTTTCTTCTTAGGAGGACTTTTTCCAGTCGATGAATCACTACTCATTTTATCAAAAACTTTGTAATTATTATTTTTTCAAAATAGACGCCGCAATTCAAAGAAACCGTTCAAGGTGTTGTGACGTGTGACTATAAAACAATACCTACGCTACGCAATACAATGGGCGTGTAGCTGTTATTCGTAAATAGAGATTTCCCCGTGGATAAAAATATAAAGAAGATACTGCCATCTAGTATCAATGCGTTTTATTACGTAGTGGTTTGTCATTGCGTTTTATTGCTTAGTGGTTATCAAAAAATGTTTGCATAGTAGTGTATTATGAATGAAACAGAAAACATGGTCATCAATGTGAAAACAGCAAATCTACTGTTAAAACAGTAGGGTTGGTAACGCTGCCCGTTATCCGCTTGGCGCGTGATTTAAAATATGAATTTAGTCACATTTGCATTAACAGGAATATTAAAAAAAAAGAAAAATTTATATAAGGAACACTCAGTAAAGCAGCGAGCACGTCGTAACGGATGTGTAGGTGTGTGCAAATTTATACCCTAGTTCGACGACAAACAAAGTAAATTAAGTTAACCGGAAAGTAGGGGTGGGTTAGTGGGCGTCACTGGTCTGCAACGGAATGTTGGAATTCTCCCTGTGTGGTATTGAGTTTCCGCTACACGCCTGGACCCTACTTACTGTATTTATCCACAGGACTAGCTGATAGCTCGGTCTTGTAGGGCAGGTCAAGAAAAGAAAGAGCAAGACAAAAATAACAATTATTTAATAAGTTGTGCGTAATTAAAATGTTGGTAGTACCACTAAAGTACCCCCGTACCTTCGTGATCACGTCAGCTTACATTTGTAAATTAAGCCCAATAATATTATCCGGGGATAGAATTGACTTACGCAAATAAAACCGAAAAGAAAAAAAATGTCGTTAGTAAATTTCAGTGTTAATAATAAAAAAAAAATAATAAAAAAAATAAAGGAATCCCACGGTACGAGTTGCGTGGCGATCAAACCTGGTTGGTAGCCTGCTCTGCTGATGTAAGCGGCCAGTAACAGGGTCGTTGCTAATAGCTCGGGCGAGACGACTGCGGCAAAAAAAAATACTCGAGTGTCCAGAAGAGTATCGGTCCGCGACGGGTCGGTTACGTAGGTCTACGAATTCCTACTGATCTGTTTCGCGACATAAAACTCTTACAGAAGAACCCTGTTTAAGAAAGGCTACTATAGATATGTGCTTAATAAAGATAGATCAGACATGAATTATTTACAAAACCCGAAAGTTAGAGTAATATAGTGAAATAAAACAGAAATAGATTACCGTTACACGGGTTCTGATTTTCCACTCGTCTTGGACGTTAGGATTGCGGAGCCTACATCCAATTAATCTAGAAACCGGTCCGTTGTTTGGTCGCGTAATGAAGAGGAATTATTTGACTTCAATCTAAAATACGCAAGTAACAGAAATAAATGGCAAAGGTACCGAATTGAGGCATGCTCTGAACAAAATGGAGGAACGAGAAAAAAAAACTTACGGTTGTCGGGCTGAATATCCCCTTACGGGAGGTTGTACTGCCTAAAGGAAAGGTAAAGCAAACCCAAAACGTAAGATAAGGCACAACGCCGAAACGCAGCATACAGGTTCCAAATCCCTAAAATAGGTAAAACTTCCACAGAATTACGAAACTATTGCTTGCAGAATCTCGACCAACGGAAAAAATCAAGCGGGAAAAACGCGCGATTTGCGTAGTTAGACCAAAGAACAAAATAGATATAGTTGGGCTCTTCTAACGAATCGACATGGCTAATAGAGGCTGTATGTAACTGGAAAATTTTACAATAAATTGATGTATCTGGGTAGCAATCGTCGAGATTTTCTACACATAATTTTAAGAAAGCTAGTTGGTACTGGAAATTTTCTCAGTCGAGGTATTGATACTGCGAATAAAATTGATAGTCAACGTATAGCTCAACCCTACAGGTAACCAAGGTATCCTATCGGGTGGTACCATCGATCGCTGAATAGTTGCCCACCTTGCCCTGTGATTCGAATGTATTTATTAGTTAAAAAAAAGGAATGCGAAGAAATATTAAATTAAGACAGTAACGGTATTTAGGGAGCGAAATGAACCTCCTCCGATCATGCAAAAATTCGAAACTTAATGCGCCCTACTGGTTGCCTACTAGACGTAGCGGAAACCAAGAAAGAAGATCGCATACCGGCTGATTGACGTATGAATAAATAACCTCTCGGTCAGATCAATATTATTCAATATTATTTACTTCGCAAAGATTGACTTTAAAACAAACAGCCGTATGTAAGTAAGCAATTTTGATTTTAACTGCCAGTGAACCTTCAAGAATAATTGCTGATTCTACCGCATTTCATTACAGTTCGAACAACAGCAAAACAATAATAACGTGAAAGGAGTCTTCGATATCCTGCCGCTATACCATTACATAGTTGTACATCCGAACACAGAGGAAAGCGATAACATTCGCAGGGTAAAATCACTAGCAAAAAGCAGCATCTGTAAATAACGACTGATTTATCTTCCCAGAGAGAAAGAAGAAAGCAATCAAAAACGTAAAGTAATACTAATTTAAAGGAAAGTACCAAACACACTAGAATGGAATTGGCGCGAGAAGCGTGATTTAATTAATAAAACCCAAATACAGAGGTAATTCTTTACTGGAAATATGACCTAAGGTCGAAATTGGAACGTGACAAATGTTTTATGCCACATAAATATATAAAAGAAAGTTCAAATTCGCCAGAAAACAACTAAAAGTAGATTGTTTCCCAAATAGAACCTGATTTGATACAAAAAAACACATAATATTTTATGGTGCGTGAGCGCACCACTGGTAACACCCGGTTTCATTTTTGGTGATATTTTACAAAGCATGAAGTATGTAAATGCACATTACACTTATTACAAACGTAAATTGTGTGGCTGTGGCAGATACTACATCTCCTTCGGGCTTTATTAGCATGAACAATCATGAGGTGACCTTGATTATCATAACGCACTTGGCACTATGGCACTATGGCAGGTGCAAGATTTCTTTGAGTAATTGTTTTATCACTTTTTAGAAGTCGCAAAGTAATATAAGATTTAAAATCAAATCAATCACTTCGTCATCAAAAAACATGCAAAGTATTTCAAGCGGAGTCTTCCAGAAAGCCTATTTTTTAGTTCCTCACATGATGTAAATTCATCGGATATAGGTGTGTGAGTGTACTCGATCTGACCTTTCTTCCATTTGACAGTAGAAGCAAGCCTGTCATTTGCAGAAAGCATACGTCTTCTTTTGAATTCCAGGGTTTCATCATGTGATGAGTCCCCTTTAGGTTCAGTAGTTGACGAATTACAGAACTGTTGGAGGACAGCTGTTTCATTAAGTGTATGTAACTAGAAAGTTCCGACTATATCAGTTGGTTCCCCAAACTCTTGTAGATATATGTCATCGTCCATATCTTCTTCGTCAGTCAAGGTATCCACGTCGGGTGGAATATAGACCGCGTCAATATGTTCTCTAAATATTTTTGCACGTTATTTTTAGCATAAATTTACAAGGAATGGAATGCTACAATACATAAGAATACGTAAATCCAAATAATGCTTACGACTTTCATTGTTATTGTCCTCATCCATCACGATCTCCTCATAGCCGCCTCTAATTCCTTTTGAGTCAAATATCTCCGAAATGCCATATTTTATGAACTGTAACGTTCACTGTACAAGGCACAAACTATACTAAAAAACACGCTAATTGTTGGATATTTATTCTACATGCGCTGACTTCTTTAGTCTCGCAATAACAATGTTTTGTTTCACAGATAACATCAGTGGTGCATTCACGCACCAGTAAATATTTTCAATAAATAAAGTATAATCAATATAGTATTTGCAATGTATGTTTTCTGCGATGTAATCTACATGCTATAGACTTAACAAAAATGGCAATACAAATCCAAAATATATTTTTTATTATTTTAGATTTACTTGAAAATGTGATACAAATTTATGTACCGCTTTTGTTAACTTTTGAAGTCATATGTAAGATCTGTCCTTTACATTCAAATTAGCGATTTTTGTAGTAGTGATAATAATAAAATTTCTAAATGGATGTGCAAAAATGTTTCCTGGATGGTGACAAAAAAACATATAATAGTGGTGCATTAACGCACCACTGCGACAAAATGGGTTAATGCAAAATGTAGTGCGGAAATAATTTATTAAATCTGGGATTTAAACAAAAATAAAATTATGAATTGCGAAACTTTGAAAAAACAATTTAAGCAGTATTTTAAGATAGGAATAATATTAAAAATGCAATATTTGTATTAGTAATGTGGCCGCAATTGAAAACCATATTATGTGTCCGATTGATACATCACGAACAACAGTCCAGAATCGGTATATGAAAATGGAAAATTTGAACAGGTTGAAGATAATTGAAAACTACAGCTATTCAGAATGAACGTCTGCTATCTGATTGAAAATTAAGGAAAACTGATTGTCCTCAATGAGGGCTACTACAGAACCTCAGCTGCTTTCAAAGCATAGTTTACAAGTAAAGACCCTCGAAATTTAGATATCTGAAATTCTAAAATTTATAAAACAAGGAAAGCAGCAAAAAGAAGCGCTGATGATTGGCTTAATGAGACAAGTTTTAAAGCGTTTGGAGCTGCATTATTCATCAAACTAAAAGAGACGGCATAAGTTATTGGAATCATTGGCGTGTGAGATCATTTTCATTATTTTCTTAACTAAAGCGTAAATTTACGTGGTAAGTAAGGTGAATTTTGTAATTGGGCGGGCTACGCATACTCGATCTTCGATTTTTTTGTTATGGCTGTTTGCACGTTTACTTTTTTTTGTGAGGCACAAACGTTGAACGTGTTTTGTGTGCTCGTCGATTTTCTGCTGTCAAAAAAACTGGAACAAACAATTTGCATAAAATTTTGTGTAAAAAAATGGAATACAGTGCTGCAAAACACTTGAAATGTTGACAACGGCATATGGTTAGTCTACTTTGACCAAAAAAAAGTCGAAGAAGCAACGCTGATATGCTCGAAAATGTCATAACCGGTCACGAATTATGGGTAAATGGTTATGACGTCGAAACCAAAGCCCAGCGTCCCAATGGGAGAACTCAGAATCGCCGAGACCGAAAAAAACACTTCAAGTTCGATTAAATGTCAAGGTTTTGCTTACTCTTTCTTTCAAGAGTTTTTACCACAAGGTCAGACGGTCCATAAAGCAATACGAAGAAAACGCAACAAAATGTACAAAACTTATTTCCCAATATTCCACCTATGGATGTGATAGATTTAGTAGATTTCACCGTAACTCGGAAACATTGGTGAAACAAGATGTATTAGATTGCTTTAGACCACAATTATTTTGAATTTAATGGACACCTCTAAGGAAGGTTTGAATATGGGAAACCCACTTAGTCCTTTGTTAGCCGAGATTTTCATGGATAATTTGGAAAATATACTAGAACATCCTTTAAGTAAAAGTTTTCTATAGTGGTATAGATACGTGGATGATGTCTTGCTTGCTTTGTTGGAACGGACAGACAATTTAATTCTTTTTTAAATTACATTGACTCATTACGTAATCGTATAAAATCAACTATCGAGATTGAACAAGATAACTCTATTAATTTTTTAGACTTAACTATTTCGAAAACAAAACAAATTAGATTTTTCCATTTACCATAAACCTTAACACACGGTCCTTAAAACCTTAAAACACAATCATACATAACAGCTCAAATCACCCTTATACACACAAAATGGCTGCATTTCACTCTTTTATACACACACTTCTTAATACGCCACTCTCAACAGAAAATTACAACAAAGAACTTAATATCCTTAAATAAATTGCACTGAACAACGGCTACAATCCGTCCATTATCGATAAAATTATAAATAAAAAACAAATTCTGACAACAGTAAACTCTATTTATCTGAAACCTAATATAGTACACAAACAATTTAAAACAATTACATACATAGGAGAACCCAGCGAAAAAGTTACAAAACATTTGTCAAAATGTGGTTAAAAAATAGCTTTCAGAACTAACAACACAATAGGAAAATTTTTGAAAAACAATAAAACGAGATGTCCAAAATCTCAAAAATCAGGTGTCTACAGGTTGAAATGCGGATCTTGTCCTAAAATTTATATTGGACAAACAGGTAGATCCTTCAAGAAACGCATTAACGAACATAAAAGAGCGTTTGAAAACAATAGTCTAGATTCTAATTATGCTACACGCTTAAACACAGAAAAACCCATTTTTGATGACAATTTTGATATTTTACATATAGCCACAAAAAGTAGAAAATTAAATTTATTTCTTAAAGATCAATTAGATTTAAATACCTCTCCTTTATTGAACTTAAATTCTCACAACAACATTAATTAAGGTTTTATTGTTATTTTTCGGTATATATAATAGCAGGTAGTTTGTAAATATTACATTTGATAAGGACACAGTGTTGTGGAAACAATTGTCATGTGAAAATATATAATTTCGTGAAAATCTGAACTTTTAGTTATTTTGCTGCATGGATTTTCATCAAGTAAAAGCCACCTCAGTTCAATGTGTTGTGGATGCTAAACATCTCGTCAGAGACATCATTAAATTCGTTTTGAAATAACGTCTTTGAACGACTGAATTTGTTGATGTTGCTTATTACTTAATAGCGTGCCTTTGGTATAAGTATGTAAGTGTGGGAGCGAACTAATAGATGTGGGCAATAAAGTAATTCACGACGTTTTGGGCACTTTTATTTGAAAAGAACGAAATACAAGTTATGTCGTTAACTTAGCATACGCAAGCAAGAGAGAGAACCACGATATATTTTTATGACAGGTACATCACAGAGAATACATGGAAAAACTCTCTAGCACCTTCTACCTAAACATAGAAAACTACAAAATGCACAATTTCTTTCTACCACAAAGTTAGATTGCGCCACAAATACGAATTTCTTATACTAACACGTCTGATATCTATCACGAACTGATTCCGGATGGTTCTAGGACGATGGCCATATGCACGGGATAAATTTCCTACCATTAAATTCCCAGGGCGGATGTGCGGGTCTCAAAATCGTTCTAAAAATTAAGCAAAACAAAGTTATAGAGGAACAGTCTAACGTCATTTGAGAACTATTATTAGTTCATTATGTTAGAAGCCTTTAGGTAAAAGGTTTTTTATAACTAACGAAATTAAAAAAAAAATTACTCAATCGAAAAAGGACCCTTCTCCGTCCTCCGTTTCCATTCAAACCGGAAGTGAAATCATTCATATGGTTGCTGTTCGTGCAAAGATTTATATACTGATTAGTTTCATTTGATACATTTAAAATAAAATGTTTCTCCGCGAAAAACAAACGGCCATACCACTTTCAAGAGCCCCTTCTCGCGCGGCTACAGCAGCGCCATCCCGCAGGAGCTCCTGTCGGCGATATATTGTCGAATGGTTAGCACGAGTTCGGTACCGCCGTCCGTGACCTGTTAATTGCCCGGAAATAAAATTGCGTGTCGCGCCCGAAACCATCAAGAAGCGAACCACCGAGAGCCCTCGAGATCACCAGAGGGGCAAGCAGAAGGTAGGGTGAACCCTTGTTGTAGTATGTGCCGCGTTCTTTTACTTAGGCTGAAAAACTGATGTTAATGCAAATTTGTCGCCAAAATACAGTCCGCTACCAGTTTATTTTATATCGATTCAGCATTACAAATCTTTCAATTTGCACTAACAGTTGCCAAATTCTAATTTCTGAATTTAAAATGGCTACATCCATGGCCATTTAAAAGTTTCAGAGGGTAAACGCGATTTAAATTGAATGTGTATTTTTTTAGAAATCTTAAAAATAGTAAGTGACGCGCATTCATGTATGGATCAAATAATTGAATACATCAACCCGAACAATAAGTACTCGTTACGTCAGGATAACATTGCAGCAAGTCCTTCAAAACTTTACTATGCAATAAAACAAAGTTTTAGAGAAGAGATTGTTAGTAAGTATATTGGTTTCATCTTCGTTGTGACTCGGGGTACATCGTCTGTGGGGAAAACTGTCTTATCTCCCCGATTTCGAATCACACTGAGATTTTTGGTAATAGGTGGAACATATTGTTACTTTGCGGGAAACAGGGGTGGACAATAAGGGTACTAGCGGTCCGACAACCGATAAATGATTATGACTGTAATAATGGGATGCTGTAAAATTCAAACTGGTCCAGGGTAGTAGTAAGGAAACTTAAACACAAAATATATGAATGCATTCTGTTATGTTGCGGACTCTAAAATTGTGATTATATAGATAGTAAATACGTATTAAATAAAAGTAGTCCTTGGAACACTTTGCAGCTGTGCTGTCACTGTCCTGCAACTATATAATTAATGGTATTATGTAAGTCATGACCATTTATCGTGTCCTGGACAATACCTACCGTCAGGCTTATTTCTTTACTTAACTCGGTTGGTACGAGTGCACTCGCTACCACCCCCGTTATTAGACCGAATTAGAATAGACTCTATAAAAGCTCTTTGCAGTATTTATATTAACATCTCCACCCTGGACTTGTCAGTGCAAGAAACTGTTTGGTCTGCGTATCCCTATACTCGAATGTTTTCTGCACAAACTCGAAGCAGCCCGCGAGGTCCTACTCCTGCCCTTCTGTTTTCACCGTACTGATCGCCTGGTTTACCCTAACTGAGACTTACTTGACTAGTCGCCCGATCCCAAATCGAAATTAAGCCTATACGCCTATCCTTATACGTTTCCAATACTTCGAAAGCGTGGAGGCCGCCGTTTTTTGCGGATTAGTGACGGGTCGAACCATATACCAGTGGCTGGCCTGCGGACGTTGACATTTCTATTTTGCAGACATTAATGGTACGCCACTGATTTCTCTTAAAATAAAAATTATTCTTCAATCTCCAATCATTTCTAATGAAATTTTATTTCTTGATTTTTTTCAATCCGATGTACGGTTTTCGCTTAAATAATAAAGAGATAATATACAAAAATAAGTCCATAGAAGTTTTTGCAATTCAATAACAAATTCGGGATGCAATAAATGCGACAAATTACATATTAAATGTCAAAAATTCAAAATGGTGGACACGTAGTAAATTTGATATGAAATTATTAATTTTATTTTTGAAAGTTTGCCAAATGTTACTGTGAAAAGAAAATAATCTATAATTAATTCATAATAATAAATAAATAATTATCGATACAGCAACTTCATAAAAAAATCATTAGAGACGCTTTCAGAATTAAGGTTAAGGTGGATTGCGTTAATATTCTCTCGGAATTGATAAAAATCGTCAATAAATTCAAAACGGTGCATCGTAGACTGCTGTTTATATATATCGTTGTATTCATCTTTTAAATGTATATCCGAAAATGCAAAAATATACAGGGTGTTTGATTAAAAAAAAAGAGAAAATATTTACTTCAATTTTGAATATTATCTCAATATGTTACGGAGAAACGTAATAAAAACCTTTCCAATATAACTTATCTGTGTCGGTGCTTTAGGGACAGATATACAGGTAGAGTAGGGACAGATATACAGGGTGTCCCACGACATAACTACAATAGCTTGGAATGCTGGAGTGATTTCAAGTTAAAAATGTCAAATGAAGATATACCCGGAACACTATTCTAACTGACCTTGAAGCATTTAAAATTTTGAATACGTTTAAAAGAAATCGTTTTTTTTACTTATTTATATTTTATTTTATTGAATTAGTTGTTCAAAATGTCCACCCATTTGTTATATACATAGTTTAGCTCTTTCTAGAATTAAAGTGGTAACTATGTTAACAGTCTCAGAATCAACCCGAATAGTTTCTGCGACATCCATAATCCGTATCACTTTGTAAAGTCACTTTGTAAAGACTGTTGTTCTAGTTGTTCTCTGTTTTCAATGCTTTCTGCATAAACTAAAGTATTCGGTCTCCATAAAAAGGATTTAAGGTCAGGTGACCTGGCTGGCAAAGGAATTGCTGAACATCTTCTAATCCACCGGTTTATATAATTTTGATTGAAAAATTATCTTAGTTAGTTGTCGAGCAAAGTGTAGAATCCACATTTGTTGTCTTACATTAAAAGGAACATCATTCAGTAATATTAGAAGATCATTTTCAATAAAACGTAAGTAGGGAAGGGCCGTGAGGTGTTCTTCAATTATAAACAAACCAACGGATCTATCTTGAAAATGGGATCCCAGAATTTGTCGTGGATTTTCATGTGCCCAACAATGTGAATTCCTGGTGTTACTGATACCGTTTAGGGTGAATGAGGCTTCATCTTTTGATTACTCCATATCCAGCGACTAAATTTAACCCTTGACACGTAGTCGGCAGGTTTTAAAGCTTGTACAGGTAAGATGTGGTGCGGGTATAAACCCAAGTTGTGTAAAGTTCCCCATGCTCTCATTCGGCCTCCGTTAAGTCTATTGTCTATTCTTCTATTTCTTTTTAAATTTACTTTAAAATTTCAAACGGTTCTAGCTCAGTTAAAATAGCGTTCCGGGAACATGTTCATTTGACATTTTTAACTTGAAATAAGCCCGGCAACACATTCCCAAGCTGTTGCAGTCATGTCGTGGTACATCATTGGATTCGTCTTTTAAAGGGGTATTTAAAAATACAATAAAATATAGGATATTCCATTTTTGCGTCATTTTACTGGAGACAATTTTTGTAACACTCGTAAATTTAGAGATAAAGTATGGGCCCCTCTTAAACCGGGCACCCTGTGTATGGTTTTCATTTATATCTTTACTCCCACCTACAGAGTTTATTAAAGGGGATAGCCAAAAAATGTTTGATGCAAAATTCGTATGATTTTTTCCCAATTATCTTCTGAACGTACCAATAAAAACAAATGAGCGCTCCAAATGTATGAAAAATTACAACTTCCCTTTTTTTTAATATAACTCCCTGTATATTTGTACTTAATATGAATGTATTTTTGAACCCGATTTAAAAAATATATAATTTGTCGGAGTTTGGTTTATCCGTTTTTTAAATTACTCGAAAAGGAAAGTGTTAAGTATATTTTTTAGTCCAACAGTAATTGAAAATAATAATCAATTTACAAATTTTCATCGTTTGCTCTGCATCTGAGCAGTTTTTTTCTTAGCTTAGTTGTGATTGCTCGCAAAACAAAATCGGAATGGTTTCTGTGAAGTAAAAATATTTGATTTTCACTTCATTATCATAAAATATTTATTGGTTTGGTCTATCGTAACGTATTTTATTTTTTAAGTAAGTGTCATGCTTTCCTGTCTAACTTATATTTCTCCTCATTGAGATACCGTGTCACTGCTACAATATTTTGAAGCAAGTGCAAATGCCTGTTACTCGATAAAGCTCCTTCAGTAGTTAAGATTTCCCACAATTTCTTGACACATAATATGAGCGTCGGTCAAATTTTGTATTGGCAAAAATTTGTAGAGGTGGAAATGGTGTATTTTTAAAAGTATAATGATTTTTTTTTTGCATGATCTGTTTATATAATTTGAAGGATCTGATCCTTCCTCCTGATTTACAACAATTGTCCTTGTTTTTCTCTTAATACTTTTCGTCTCATCAAATCGTCGAAGAATAATCTTTATCGTGTTCCTTGAAGGTTCGTCAGGAAAATGTTGGATTCGCCATACATTTTCATTTTTTCAATAAATGAGGCAAATTATCTTATGTTTTTTATCTTTCGAATAACCCATATTATAGGGAAATAGTGTTTCAATCGAAGCTTATAAACAATGGTTTGTTTTCCAAAGCAATGTTGACGTTCATTAATAAAATCTTACTTTTGAATAATAAATTCGAGTTGTTTCAAGAATAGCTAAACCAAGTGCAGGCACAGGGCGGCTGGTGCATATGCGCCGCAGTGCTACAGAGCTCCCAAAAAATAAAAAACTTACGAAAAAATCATAATAAAAATAATTGATTCCTTTGTGCAAGTGATGGTTCAAAACTTCCTTTGGCGAATTATTAACGGTTAGGTATGTGCCCATTTAAATAATATTAAGTTTTTTCGAATGCCTGTTAGGTTAGCATAAAATTAATTTTTTTAATATGTCAAATTTTTGCATGTTATCATGATTTTAAACTTTTATAAAGCATTTTCGTAGATAACTCCACCTGACCCGATCTATATTTTTAGTTTTCAATAAGATATAATTCATTCACTATTGTTGATCCTAAAATTAGCTGCTAAGACTTGTAAAGAAATTATTTTTAGATCAAACGCAAGCCGCACTATGAATATTTTCGAAGATCACCATAACGATTGGCTCAACGCTACCTTTTCGTTAGCACTTTTTAATATTGAAAACAATTTAACAGATGTTGCGGGTCCATCGAAACTTGGGTGAGCTTCAAAAAATTTCACCGACTTAAGCAAACCATCGAAACTTTTCAAAGTAAGCTCTCTGATCGAGCAAAATAATGGGTGTTTTTTTTCAATGTATAGAACTTTAAGTTGGCATTACTGTTCAAGATGGCAACCGATTTAACAGCTGTCAAGTGATTTATTCTCAGTTTGGTTTGGCAATTCATCAAACGATCATCAAGTAAGCAGTAGATACGTCGAATGGGCCCAAAACGAGATTGCCGTTGTTCCGGATATTCATAAGCGAATTTTGTTTAGCGATGAAGCGCACTTCTGGTTGAATGGCTACGTCAACAAACAAAACTGCCGCATTTGGAGCGAAGCTAATCCTCAAATCTATTTCGAAACACCGTTACATCCAGAAAAACTGACTGTTTGGTGGGCTTTATGGGCTGGTGGAATCATTAGTCCGTACTTCTTCAAAAACGATGATGGCCAGAACGTTACAGTCAATGGTGATCGGTATAGAGCTATTATTACTAACTCTTTCATTCCTGAATTGAATAACCTTGATGTCCAGGAGATGTGGTTTCAACAAGACGGCGCAACATATCACACAGCTCGTGCCACAATCGATTTATTGAGACACGTTTGGTGACCGCCTAATTTCACGTTTTGGACCTGCGAATTGGCCTCCAAGATCTTGTGATTTAACACCGCTAAACTACTTTCTGTGGGGCTGTGTAAAGTCATTGGTCTATGCGGATAAACCACAAACGCTTGACCATTTGGAAGACAACATTCGCCCTTATAACGGAAGAATTAATCCTTGCTACACATTTAAATTTGTATAAGTTTGGTAAGCGCAACGCTGCTGCAGTTCTGCAGGGTTTATTTTCTTCACCTACAAAAACGAACGAAAAAAGCTTTATCGAGCCCCGGAATATCTCCAGTGAAATATACTCCAGAAGAAGCCTTATCCTTTCATGTTGATGGAGGATATACTAAAAGTTCTTACGTACTTATGCAGTCAGGTGCAAAAAGGCGACATGCTAATATATACCCAGCATATAATGTGTTACGAGAAGCTAAAAAGAAATGCTACCTCCTAACTGACGTTTCTGCCAAAGTAACGTTATAACGTCTCGTCGGTCTGAAGAATCATTAAAATTCAGATGTAATTTTCAATTTTAGATTTAATAGAACACCTAAAATTTAGTACTTCATTAAGAACTAGCAAAATAAGTAAGTGGGGTTGTGACGGAAGTTCCGGTCGCCCGACATATAGACAGAAATTCATTGAAAATAGTGAATGCAGGATCCTCGTCTATCGTCAATAAGATTTTGTCAGCCAATTAAACTTAGTAAAGACAATATACCTTTTATCAAACAGACAATCGAAAAAGTCAATAAACAAATACGAAACGTTATACCAATAGAGATCGCTGAGCCAGATATGGTCATTGAATAAAAATTTTGTTGGACGATGAAGGCGGGTGTAAGGATTTACGAATATGGCTCGTCAACTTTACACGCATGGATTCGATGCCTCGAATGGATAATACACGTTTCATACAGACAATCCGGGAGAAAAAAAAATGGAACAAAGGAAGCAAAAAGTAATTGATCACATGAGAAAAAAAATGAAGCTTCTAGTAGATATCAAAATCCGACTGATATCCATGAAAAGGGTTGATCAGGAGGCTAGCCATTAATTTAAAAAGGATGTCATGTGGTTACACAGTCGACCTTGAAACTGAAACTAAAACTGCTAAGATTCATTTAGATCCAAAAGATAATAAAAGCTGTGTCGCCAATAGGAATGTTTTCATAAGAAGCAATGGAATCTCGAAATACAGATTTCAGGAATTATAGGGAAATTAGCACGCGGAAAATGTGTCCTGAAAAAATCATGTGTGATTTATTAAATACCTTAATGTATTCCTCCGATCCTATAATTTCCTCTATCTCAGGAGTAACATCAAAACGAATACGCCGCTCCTTAGATGAAGAAGTCAGAATGTTGCTCCGTGACCCTCATTTACCAATTCCACGATATGTTAATGCAGATTCGAGCCCTGACAGTGAGTAAATACCTATGGGTGTAATATTAATTTCCTTAATTATATATAGTTTTTAGTTTATATTGCATACATTGCATTGGGTACCTTTTAACTGACACCTTATATGCCTGCCATGGGTGAATCATTAATATTATTTCCTAATTTATATTCAATAACATTTAATTTAATTTATTTAGATATGTATTCAAAAATATTGTAATATTTTTGCTACATTAGTTTCGCAAAACTTAATACATTCATATAATTTTAGGATGCTATATCATTGATATTGCCCACTATGCGGCATGTAGTACGTAAAAAATAATAGAGTGTGCTTCTGTTTTTTTTTGTATTTCTGACAATTTTTATTCACTGTGCATTATGGAGGTAGTCTTTAAATTAATTAATGTTACGAGAATTTTTAACATTCGTACGAAGAATTAAAAGCAAAAGGTTATTATCATATTATTACCAAATATGAAAAAGCTGGTTTAAATATAGGAAAAGGTTATACACGGAAATTTAGTAAAGACATTTATTCAAAAAACGAATGGATTTGTGGATATAACAGAAAAAATGTTCTATAATAATGCTGTGGCGATAAAACTTGGACGGAAATAGAGTTCACCGATCTAGAACATTTAAGTTTGAAAATTGACATACATCACCCAATATAATTAGCGCTCTCAGTTAGATTATGCTTATTGCGTGAATATATAGAAATTATTAATTGTATTAAATTGTGCGCAGCTTGTGAATTGAGTGAAACTTTCGAGAATTGCTGGATATTTTGTGAACTTATTAATTTTTCGGCTGAATTGGATACAATTCTAAGTGAGCACCTAAAACATTCTTCGATAATCAATAGTACTTCAAAATATTGAACTGAGGAGGCTTTTACTTGATGAAAATCCATTTATCAAAATAAATAAGAACTAAAAGTTCAGATTTGCACGAAATTATATATGTGATAAACATTTGATAAAGACACGGTGTTGTCGAAACAATTGCCATGTCAAAATATATAATTTCGTGAAAATCTGAACTTTTAGTTCTTATTTATTTTTACTTCAAAATAAATATAGAATGGTCTGTTACAGTGCATGCTTGAAGTTCTTGATTGAGGTAGGTCTTTTGGAAGAATTGCAGAACACCTTAAAAATTTTGGCACTGTACCGACAAACTATACATTTTTAAAATCGTTTTAAAAAGTACTTTCACCCTAAGTAGAAATATGGAGAGTGTGCCATTTAAGAAACTGAAGTTGTAAATTTTTTATACATTTGCGAAGATAATAGAGAAAAAAATTATACAATTTTTGTACACAGTTGGCAATAGATTTATTGCCTCTAGAGAAATTGCATGTTGCACTACTTAAATAATAATAAAAAAAATAAGAGAAAAGAAATATTTGCGAAGCACCTACACCTTGAGAAAAAAAAGGTAAACAATGAGATTTGTAAAAATGAGGTATAGAGTAATAGATTATACCACATCAACTTAATATTACAACAAAGTCAGAAACAAGAGGCAATTAATTTGTTATACGAATACCCATACGGAAAATAAGCAAAAAGCAAGGCTTTTTTTCTTTAATGACAAACAATAACAAGGATGTATAATGTGTACGAAGATGAAGTGCAATTCAATGATTGTTCTCGTACATTCACAAAAAATATGGGTGATTCTGTTCTATTACTTTTTTACTTAAAATGTCTAAGATTTTAAAACTAGATTTTTTAAATTAAAGACTGAAAGGGTTTTGCTATAACTTCAAAGCGTCAAAAACGAAAAACAAATTTCAAATTGTCCGTTCCACGGTATTGACACAAAATAAATTTAAGTTCTAAAATCAAATAAACTGGTTGCACTGTTTCATTAACTCTTTAATCTTCAACCTTTAAACATGATTCGCTAGACGTTTTATAAATCTCAAGGGGTGCTCGAGTTATAAAAATTCAAATTCAAAAATTAGTTAAAATTTAACGACAAAAGTTATTGAATCGGAATTCAGTGTTAACTCAAAATATTAACCAAAAAATTTTTTGGTTCGATCATCATAAGAATTTATGAGGTAATTAGTTTTCATTATTTAGATTTTTATAGATAGGATTTATAGATAAATTTTAGAAATGTACATGACACCGTACTGACTTTTAGCCGATAAATTGTAAATTGCAAGATTGATTTTATGGTATTTTGGTTACTGCACCCTTACTAATGTTTGTATAAAAAAACTGCTGTCAAAATTACTTGAAAGGAAACTCGGAACAAAAGATCAAGAGAAAACCAAATTCGATTCGATTTGTCAAAAATATATTTTCCGCTGACTCACCACAAAAATTCCTATCGTTCTTGCACACAACAACAAAGAGTTTTTCATACATACAAAACGACAAATAAAAGTAAACAATATTTTCAAAAGCAGTGTCGCAGCTTCGTTCGTTCGTTATAGCTTAAGTTTCGTTTGTCACAGTCAGGTTCTGCGTTAACTGACTTCTAGTTGGAAAACTTTCATTTTCTCGACCGATACTATCCCTCGGTACATTCATTGTGATCTAATACAACCTTTGGGATCTTCGACCACATAACGGTAATGGTTTAACTTTTCAACACTATATCTTGGCAAAAGTTTCTTGCTTCTGCAAAAAGGAACAAAGTCCGCAAAAGATCCCTCACATTTAAAGAATAATTGTTTTATAGGTACCTTTTGATTATGATGGCTACAGGTGTAAAAAACGAAATTACATAACTCGGTAAAATCATTTGCTCATTTTGAAATATCTATTATAGCTATTCTCAAATTCATTTTACTATGTGATATATTTACAAAGAAGGTAAATAAATTGTCGAGTGAGGAACAAGATGAAATTATGCTTCTCTTAAAATCAAAAGTTCCCATATACAACAACCAGTTCAGAAGATTTCTGGAAGGACTGAAAAAAATTTATCGCTCAATGTCTGCAACTCAAAGGATAGAGGTCGCCTCTTTCATTGTTCCCGAGGTACCAAGTTTGTTTAGCAATTTTTTAGTGTTTTCCGTTTTAGTTTCACGTTTGTTTTCTGATTAGGTTAGTTTAGTATTGTTTTTGTTTGCACATTAACGTTGTTTTGAGTCTTGTAGAATTATACATTATTTTCAAAAACTTGCCGCAGCAATTGCTTTTTAATGTTTCTCTAACTTATGCTTTATCAGATTATATATTCTATCAAAAATTGTTGTTTAATGAACGTGGTTCGTTTTTAGATACAAGCGACTGTCGACGCGGTGATATCATTAATTGAAAAAGTCGATAAAACATTGCAGCAAATAGTACAAGGATTTAACACAAGAACTTCGCGAATCCCACTTCGACCAGAGGAAAATATTTCATCCCGATTGACGAGAATAATACACAAAATGGAATTCAATATTGTGATAAGTGTCCACGAGAATGTAAAAATGGTTTTGGAGGCGTTAATTCATAAGAAGTTAGTATATGGTTCATAATGGTACAATATGCAAAAAGTTTGATAAACACCACATTAGTCGCTAGTTTGATTTGGTATTGGTAATTATATAAATATAAGTTCACGAAATAGTAGAGGAGTGAAAGATGCGAAAAATAAAAATCTAGTTTAGATTTCCGCAGGCAGTGGAACTTGTGGTACACTTTTCGATTTTTCCTGCGTCGTATATTGACCCTAAAGAAGCCACAGCAACATGTTTGTGAGTCATTATCGGACGCAGCAAAAAGCCAGAAGAAAAAATCAGTTACATTGACTAAGTGATGTATAGCGTGACGTCAGAATGGACAAAAGTCAAAATACTATGCTAAATTCTATCGGAAACATCCGATCGCACCCAAATCCGTGACTAAAGCACCGTATGTCCGAAGTGGCTAGAGACCATGGGTGGCGAAACCGAACAAAACTCCTTTTAACTCTTAAAAAAAAAATTCTGTTAACTATTAACTTATGGACCTTCTCAAAAAAAAATACAGTTTCTGTATTACTACCATACACTCAAAAAAACGTTGCAAAAAAAAACGTTAACGATTTGATCAAAATTAAACATGATTTTGTTTCATTGGTGTTTTTTAATAAATTGATAAGACGCTATAAGAAAATGCAAAAACGTCCTTTTGTAAAAAGCAAGTTATAATTTATTTTGAACATAATTTCGTTTAAAACAGATACGCAATACATTAAATGTAGGAAAAAAGACAATCGTTGATGTTTTAAAGTGGCTAAACTAATAATTTATAAACCAATCAATATCAAAATACTTTCAAACATAAATAAAATGTTATATTTTGATTAGTTAAATTGTAAAAACGAGTTGATTTATTACATGGTGATTTCTTAGTGTAAGCAAAGCCATTATCTCTATTCCAGAACATCCACACTTATTGAGGATCTGTCAGCAGCCATATTGGTTGTTAAATGTCGCAAGTTTATTGGTTTAAAATAAGATTTTAGCAAAATAGAACAATTTTGCTATTTATTTGTTAAATCTAATAATCGAGGACACTATTGTCCTTTTTTTGTTCAGGTTTATCTAATTAATTACACAGGTCTACAGTGATTTAGATGTTTGGAAGCTGTTTGCTTACTTGTATATTTTTGGGGGCCCTTTTTCCAAAAAACGCCATATTTTTGCTCTAACACGTCATTTTTTTATAGCTTTCTTTATATTTGAAATATTATATTTATATAGGTACTTATTTTTATAAAATTAAATGTGATTTGGCATCACTGGATAATATTAGATTTCTCTGCAAAGCAACAGAGTTGGCCCAGAAGCGTCAATGCAGCGTTGTAACCTGCTTATGCGCAGTTTGATTGTATTTGTCGTCGTGCTACTGTGTTAGCGGCTGTTGTCTTCGTTGTTGCGTATTTCTAGTGTTCTAGAACGTATAAATATGAAAAGAAGACATTGTATGAACAATCCAAATAACTTGTTGTATACGTGGTAGTTATGTCGTAGTAAAATTTCTAATTTTCTTATACTGTTTGTTCCGTTTGCGTTGAAGCACTAAGAAACTGCGAAAAAGGTAGGAAGAAATGTTTTGTGTTTCAATGGTATGGCGAGAGCCTCGGAATCACAGTGGTTGTTATTTTTATTCGTGTAATGTTAAAGGATTCAACAGAAAAAATAAGAAACAAATTGTGTATCTCAATCTTGACTTTGCTATTCAATCAGTTCCTTATGGACCAGATGTACCAATACCTGCCTCCCCCAAAGAACTAGAAAACGTCATATCGTCAAATCTAATTCCTAATACTAGAGCGAATTAAATGATTTAATTAGAGACTTCGCGACAAGCATTTACTGGCATCTGGCGTCAAATCAAGTTTTTACCGGAACCGCGAAAAAGAGTTATGTCGTCCTCATGATGTACCGCTAGTGTATTACAACAATATTCCTGACTTCGTTTCAAAATTAATAAATGTGCCGTATGTGCATAGTAAACGACTAGTACCCAGTTTTGTGTACTCGGTGAATAATCCGCCAAGATTACATGTTTTAGTGAAGAATATTACACCACACATCATATCGTCATTTGGTGCTCAACAAAAACAGTAAGTGCAAAATCTTTAACCTCGGTGCATAGAAATTCGATTACAAACGAGTAACCAACTGTAAATTTGGTAGTGACCACAACGCTTATTGCGAGATAAACAAAAAAAAAAAATGCAGTACCGGGGTACCTAGGCCTACTTTCCTTACTACACTTATTGCGGAGCGTAATTTAATATTATGGTAAATCAAACAGAAATCAAACAATGGCTTATTTGCAATGTTGAGTGAAATTAAAACAGAACGCAAACATCACAAAACAAAATATAAATATCCAAGCGAATGTTGCCCAAATAAAGTCAGAACTATAAAAACAAAGCTCTGCTGTAGTAGTAGTAAGAAAAATGATTTACTGGTTTTTGGAATAAAGGAAGACGAAAAAAATCTTATAAACACAGTTTGCAACTTCTCCGCCAAACAATTGGAAGCTGAAGTTACTCAAATCGTTATCAGTGACACCTATAGGATTGGTACAGCAAGTAATTCAAACCGTCCCACTAACACACTAAGACAGCAACAAAAAATCTTGTTAAATCATCTAAAAAAAGTAACAGAGGCAAACTATTCTGCTAAAATAGTGAAAAATAAACTTTTGGACAACGGGGAAACATATACTATTGAAGACCTGGAAGATACCGAATATATTTTTAAAAAACCAACAGCTAACTCTGAACCAGCAACTCCTACAACTCCAGCCCCATTTGAAATTCCCGAAAACAATTACATAAAAACTAGAGCTAACGGCCTAAAAAATAGGAATTACAATAATCAATGCCTCCAGTTAAGAAAACGAAAACTGAGTGAAAGCAAGGGAATACAGAAAATTGATCAAAACAACTATTAAAAGTTAAAAGTTAGATCCCTTTTCTGTTTGTTGTTAGCTTATATCTTTTTTTTATTATTGTCGATTGTCTATATAAGCTAGTGGAGAACATTTTTTACTGCATATTATTGTTTTTCGAAGTTTTTATCTTGTAATTCAAATTTATCTATTTGTATAGTATGAATCTTTATATACTTGAGTGTGAATTTAAACCAATAGAAACCTGTGAGTTGTCGAATGTGTCTGAGTATAACACAAGAGTATATAATTTTAAGGAAACAAGAACTGGAGGGGGTGAATACTTCTCACTATTTCATATAAACATATGTAGCGTTTCAAAAGTTTTTGATGGGCTTCAGATTACACTTAGTGATATTAATGAATCTTTCGACTGTATTATACTCACGGAAACTTTTAAAATTAACGATTTGTCGCTCTTTTCTTTGGATAATTATTGTGTTGTTTATAGTGAGGGCGATATTAACAGAAACGACGGCACGATAATATATATAAAAGAGAGTCTTAGCTATGGTCAGAAGATCATCAAGATTGGACAATGCAGAGTAATACAAATAACAGTACACAATCAAAACGCTAAACCAATAATAATAACTGGACTGTATAAACCACCATCGATTGATAAAAATAATTTTATTGAGAACTTAGAGTCATATTTAAAAGGAATAAAAACCGCAAGTCAATGTCATTTCGTTGTTGAAGATCTTAACATTGATTTGTTAGAGAGAACGGACGAATTGACTACAAATTACTCTAATATTTTATCAGAGTTTAACTTTATGCTATCAACAAAGTAACAAGACCACGATCTGGAATATTTAACGAAAATCATTACGACCACTATTTCTCGGCAATTCTGCAAACTTCCACTACAAACCATTATGGGATAACAATACACGTACCCTGTGAGCTAGGTAGTATAATACCGACCATTAAAATTAAAAAAATTAAAAAAACTGATATAAACAAACTTAAAGATAATTTACAAAATACAAACTGGAAACTGTTTTATAGCATCGCCAATATAGAGCGCAAAACAAATTATTTTACATAAATTTTAAAGGATAAAATTGCTGACTCATTGTATTGTATTTACAAGCAAAGTAAAAGAAAAACAAAACCATGGATAACAAACGGTTTAATTAAATCAGTAAAGGAAAAAATAAGCTATATAAAAAAAATGAAGGCACAACCTATGAATATTGAGCTAAAAAACAGATTCATAAATTATCGAAGCATTCTTAATAAATCAATAAAAAACACCAAAGCTAATTATTATAAAGAACAAGTAAAAAGAATTGAGATTTGTCCAAAAACCTCTGGAAAGTTGTTAAATCTATAAGTAGCAAACCAAATACAAACATCCCCAGCGCTCAAGTAACTAAAGCAAATCCACAAATTAATTTAAGAATTTAAGAAAATATTTTCAGGTATAGTGAAAGAAATAGCAGGAAAAATTAAAGAACCGCAAAGTCGTAAACCTACAACACATAAACCAACAAAATACTTTGGTCTACATAATACCACTACAAATGAAGTACTGGAAATAACTAAAGAACTCAAGTCAGGAAACTCCCCTGGGATTGATGGAATAAAACCAGACGTTATTAAACATATCAGTGAAGAAATAGTATTACCATTAACTAATCTGATTAACCATATTATTACAGTTGATATTTGTCCATCTCACTTTAAACTCTCTATTGTGATTCCAATATTTAAAAGCGGCAACAAACAAGAGATGAGAAACTATAGGGCAATTTCCCTAATATCTACAGTGGCGAAAGTTTTTGAAAAATTATTGAAACTAAAACTAACAAAATTCTTAAACAAATTTAAAATAATTTCTGAGAAACAATATGACTTTCGAAAAAATACATGCACACAAGATGCTATAACATCACTAACGTCAAAAATTTATGAGAGTCTGGACAAAAGTAAACCTTCTTTATGCATATTCCTAGATCACGCAAAGGCATTTCACACCGTTAACCACGCACAGATGTTTGAAACTTTGGAAGATATAGGTGTTAAAAAATATATCTTTTGATCTTTTCAGAAGTTACTTAACTGGGAGAAAACAACACATCTTGATTGAAGATGAAATAAGCACTTCAGAGTCTGTTATATCTGGTGTCCCGCAAGGGACAGTTTTGGGCCCAGTCTTATTTATAATTTACTTAAATAGTATACTTCTAGAGGAATTTCCTGGATATGTCAAGTTTTGCAGATGATACATTATGTTAAATTAATTGCTGAAGAAGCATTAAAAGATATAATTGATTGCTTCCATCATAAACTATTGACAATTAATTATCAAAAAACAAAATTTGTCACATTTAGTTGTACCAGCAAAACGGACCCAGATTTTGATACACTTATCGCTGGTAACACGGAAAAGGCAGAGATCAGATCGACAGACAAAATCAAATACTTGAAGGTGTCTTACTCCTGTTCGGATATATAATATAAAAATATAATATAAAAATATATAAAATAAAAATAAAAAAAATCATTGCACAAGTGAACAGAAACGAAATACGAGAATTGATTTGACTCTTCCATTCTTTCAATTAAAGACTTTGTTATGTATATATCTGTGTCTTATATTGTGTATATAGGGGAGAGGGTTTCTATTGGCATCGATTAGTGTATTTTGGTTGGGTATAAGATAATAATTATGTTACCGAGTTTTAGAGTGGATAGCATTTACTAATGTTGATGATTATTTTCTGTTTATTGATGTTTATTTCAGTTTAGAGGTCCTTCATTTTGTGCAAATTTATGCGAGAGCCCACCCACGCGCGACTACGGTCTTAGTGGAACTAGGGTGATTGTTTATTTGCTGAAAGTCATGGATAAGCATCACCAAAATACTAAAAATATTGTTCTGTAATATCTACTTTTGCAAATAAATATTAATAATAATAATAATAATATAATAGAAGAATGACTCCTGTTTATTCACTCAAGTAAGTGTAGGTTAAAAACCGTTTTATTGCACACTGGTAACGAACAAGTTGCACATATGAAAATTTAGGACTTGTTCTGAAGATAAACTACAAAGAACGTCAGTGGATATGCTTTTTGGTGCTGTGCATGCTCCTAGGATACTTTATTTGTGAGTGGGATAGGCGGGCATTTGATAGATATTGGACTCAAATAGAACGGCCCTCTAGAACAAGTGTCTGCCTTGATGAGTATCAATATGGATTCATAAAAAATAGCAGTACTCTGAGCGCTACGATGGATCTTATAAATCGATTAATGTCGGACTTAGGTGTAAAGCGTGTTTCAGTTGCAATATTTATTGATCTTAAGAAAGCGTTTGATGTTGTCAGTATAGATGTTTTGTTAGCGAAATTAAATAATATGGGTTTCAGAGATAGTATTTACGGGCTAATAAGAACTTATGTATTGGATAGAAAACAATAATTTCAAATAAACAATGTTAAAAGTGAAATGCGATCAAGTGTATGTGGCGCTCCTCAGGGTTCAGTCCTGGGACCATTGTAGGTGTTATATGTCTTAAATGTTGCAGTGTGTAGGGCTTACAGCACGGTATTGCACATATGCAGATACTTTATAGTGGGGAAAGTGAGAATCATTTACAGGAAATAATACGTTTAAAAAAAATATACGCACTGGCTTTTGATAAAACATGTTCAAGCAAAAAAAAAACAGATGCCAAGACTAAGTATTAAGAATATAAATATAGAACGTGTTAAACGAATTCAATATTTAGGCCTACTGATCGATGGTAGTTTAAACTGGTCTGAGCATATTAATTTTATGTCAAATAAAATTTACCCAATGGTTAGTGCCATATATAAAAGCCGATATTATCTGAGTACGGTAGTAGAATGAATATTTACAATTCATATCTTGTATCACTTATTTTAATAAAATACAAACTCTACAAATTAAATTCTTAAAAATTTTATTTAATGATGATCGTCGCACGCATACAGAAAATTTGTATAGAGAATTGGACATTTAAATTTATGTGCAAGGTAAAACAGTTAAAATTTCACTTGAATGTAAATTAAATATAGGTACTCTACAATGTATAATAGTAATAAGATTAAGTAATGGTTTGTATACTTACCATTTTTTTATTTATTTTTTTTATAAATTTATTATTTGTATTCCTTGGATCAGTGCTTTACGCACTGTTCAAAGAGTTCTTAATTAATTTTTGTAATAATATTAATTAAATGTTTTCTTTCGCAATTACAGAATTAAAAATTTATCATACAGCATTATTTGCAACGTACAAGTAAACTTAGCAAACTTGTTTCCGTATCTAGTGCGCTGTTATCGCTTCTCATTAGGTCATAGAATCAATCAACATTAACAAAATATTTATAAATATTTAAAACATACAATTGAGGAATGCCTAATCAAGTTCAGACATAAAATGTGAATCGAACAAGTGTATAGTGTGTTTTCAAGTTTTTATCGATTCGTTAAAATCGCTTAAAAGTCATTCAAATATCCATAATACAGTCAAAATCAGACGGCGTGTTTTTCTCGAAATTAGTTTACAAAATAATGAATACAATAAACAACACAAGTGGATAGAGTTCAGTCTAGTACCGACGTTTTTTGCTTTATTCTTTTTATTTCCCAACTGGAATTAGCTCTATAAGGAACCTGCTTCTGTTGAATGCTTTTAAAAAATGATAATGCGCGACATTTGCATCGCGATGTAATTGACGCCAAGCCACGATATAGCGTGGACTAAGTCGCAAATGGGCAATTTCCTTCGTATTTTTAACAAACGATGGTTCAACATCAATGCACGTCTTGGAAATGACTTAGACAACTTTAAATTTAGATCAACGCAGTTCTAGGCGATAGATTCTTAACCATAATGCATTAGATACATCGACAAATAAATGTACCGAAGGTACCAAATTCTCCAAAAATTTTTCAATAGCAGTTCCTGATCAAGCGCGAGCCCTAACAACCATACCGGGTGTCCGAATAGCGTGTCAAAGTAATATATCTCGTTTGTTATTTGTTTTATAAAATAATGTTTAATGCAATAGTTGTAGAAGACACTAAATGAAACAATTTAACATTATTTTGGGTACTGAGTGTTTTCGGATTTATAGCTATTTTTTCGTCCAAAATGCCCTGTGTTCGGATTTTATAAAGTAGTACAATCATTTATCCTACATGTTGAAGTTAGTTCGAATCGCTTATACAAGGTGCGTCAAAATTGAAAATATTATTTTCGTGAAAAAATCAAATTGAACACCCTGTATATTATACTACCAATAATTACTCCTTTTAATGCTCTTTCAAATTTATTAAGCATTCCCTATACCTAAACTTAGTATTTTTTTAGGTATACACATTTTTACGAATAAAATACTAAAAATTCTCAAACTGTCCGAAAATATCACTAAAGATGGATAAAAAATAAATATTACCCTACCCTGAAAAATCTATGGAAACGAATTAAGTATAATTCTTTCTTTCATTCGTTACATGTTAATACAAAATGTACTGCCGAAATAATTTATTAAATCTGAGATTTAAACGACAACAAAATTAAATCTACTGATGCCATAATATACAGGGTGTTACATTAAAAAAAAAAAAGTTTGGTTTCCCATATATTTAAGAATCGCCCTGTATATTTGAAAACAATCTTAAATTGGTTCGTATCTCTAACTTTTGTATTTTTTTTTAACAAATAATAAACAATTACTTTGACCCACTATTTGTACACCCTCTATATTCGGCCTTTTAAGGATTTATGTACAAATAATGTTTACTAAAGCCATAATTGCAAAATACTTTTGATATCCTCCTTTCAGATTATTAAAAAAACAACTTCTGACTGTTTTATTATGATGGATTATAAAAAAAATAAAATAAAAGTAGGTTTAAAATTAATGCTTAAAAATTAGGCTTATAAAATCCGAACCACCCTTATGAATCTATTTTCTGCAAGTTTCTCTGCAATACGAACATTTTCCAGTTTCATTCCTTTCAGATGTTATCCCTATAAGAGTTTCCCACTTATTCTTGTTGTAGATTGTAACTAACTCCCTTGTTGTATTGTTTCTTTGCTACACATTAAACATTTTAATGATTAAATCCCTAACTTTACTAAACTAATATTTTGCGTTTTTAGTAAGTTAATGTGTTCGTTTAAATGTCAACTCAACATCTGGACCAAATGAGTTTTTAATTTTTACTGCTGTTATTGGTTTTCGATTTTTTCGATTTTTTCGATTTCGGCCTAACATTTAACTTATAATTGCTTATTTAGTATATATTTTTAATTTATTATTTTCGGACAAGAATCCTGAAATGACCGAATATACATGGGATCGTATATAGAAAATAGTGATGTAGTTTAGTGATGTTACTAGAAGAGTTTTGAATTAATTGAAAGAGATGGAGAGATGAAAAGACAATTCTCACGATTAAATTTTTCAAATTTGTGAATTCGTGATTTTAGCGCCAGTTTCGCCAACCAACAAGGACAGTAACGGGCTACTGGTAACTTGTTGCACAAAATAACTACGGGATCGCCCAATATTGACTAATAGAGAGGGAGCAATAAAAGGTGTAAATGCTTATTAAATAATGGCTTTTTTTGTTAAGTCAAGCTTTCGCCCAAGTATTCAGGGTTCCTTAGGACTTTAAAATGTAAAATAACAAAAAACAAGAAAAACACATTAGGGACGTCAATACATACATCACTTTGTCATAAATTAACGTCTAACAGCACAGGGGGCACAATACTCCTTGCACAAATAGAGATCCACGTGTTAGCGACTAGTAAAGGCTGCACAGATTAAAATAGTAAAACAAACGAACTTATGTCTTGACAACTAATCATTAATATAGACATAGACACAACAAAAATGCACTCAATTCGATTCTGTCCGAGACGATCCACTCAACGGCATTTAAAAAAAAAGACATCTTGTGCACATTCTCCTGGCCGTTTGAATCTTTATAGATTGTTCTGTTTCAGAGAAATGTACAGTAATTTAAACCCTGCTGAAAAAGTTCAAGTCATAGGAAGAAGTTTAGACTTTTTCATAAAGGAGCTGCCGATTTTTTTGATAAGATTGGACGAATTAGTCGATGTTTTCGATGAAAAGCTGGAACTTAACGAATTTAAATTCTTTTTCAAAGTCGAAACAAGTAAAATTGTATGTTAATGACATGCATGTCTATTAAATTCGATATTTTATGACATTGTTCGCGTTTCAGGCCTACATATTGGAAAAGTTGCGGGAACATTTGGACATTTCCCAAGATATTATGACCCATGCTTGTAAATTAGTTGAAAGGACTTCGTTTAATCAAACCCTCCAAAGTTTGGGACTACTTGATAAACCATTGTCTATAAATCAGCAATCGCATCCAACCCAAAAAAGTGCTTCAACGTCCGATTCTAAATCAGAGTCCGCTCCAGAAATTAATGTAAAAATTATAATTATTTATGTGATGACCAAATCTAAATCATTTTTGCTTTAGTTAAATTTGGTAAAGTCTTTGTGTATTCCGCCCAATGCCATTAATAGCAATTTGGCAAAAAAATGTTTGCAACTACTGTATGACGAAGTGAATACGGATATGGAATTCGAAGTGGTATGCACCAATGAAAATAGGGACAATATCGAGACGCCCGGTGCGACGGTATCCCGAAAATGCGTCATAAAAGCTCATCGAGTGATTGTAGCGGCAAGATGTGATTGGTTTAGACGAGCGTTGCAGTCGGGAATGAGAGAAGCTATTGATAAGTAAGGTTAAGTTTATTTAGTACTGTGTAGATTTTTTTACAATACAATGTACCCCGTTTTATATAAAAAAATATGAAGAGTAGCTTAAAAGACATTAATATGGTGTCGGGAGACCAAATCTTGCCAGCTACCTGTTTAATTGTAAGTAGTTCAAATATGAAAAAAACCTATTGAGCGGTCTTATTATTTTGCCTACTAATCTACTAATAATTTTGTAAATTTAAACCCAAAAAAATATTTTTTTCCTGTGTTAGCGTTATTATTATTATGTAATAGTTATATTATTATTAGCGTTTCGCTAATAATAATATAACTACTGAATACTGCTAACACTATGTTGCACTATTGCCAATTTCATAAATTTAAGCAGCAAAAAATAGACAGACACTTTTTTAAAAGAAATTTCCACAGGCTACTGAACAGTCTTTAGAAATCTTTTGCTTTCCTCCTGCATCGGTTGTTGATGAATCGAACTTGCTGATGTTTCGTCAATCATCCTGTTGGCTTCCTCAGAGCTTAACTGAAACTGGCTCCCATTCTACTCTGTACCTGCTTATATATTGTTTGTGGAGGAGCATGAACATCGTCTCGGATGACTGATTGCCATATTGGTGAAAGGGAAAGTCCTGAGTCGCGGTTAAGATTGTTTGGTTGCTTATAGATTTCTATAGATTCTCGGATTTTTGGTTGCAAGTGCAAGAATTTTAGTATTATCGAATAAAATTTGATGTTCTCTGTGATTGTGTTCGGCAACTGCTGATGAGTTTATTTGTCGTAGTCTTAAGGCTCTTTCATCTTTGAGCCTACTTGATATATTTCGTCCGGTCTCTTCAATGTATTCTTTGCCGCATACGCATAGAATTTTGTAAACTCTTCGAGTCTATCCTAAAAAAACTGCCCTCTCAAACAGCTAATGAAACTCGATTTAAATCGTTCAAAAATCCAAACCTCCTAATTCTAATATTCAAAAGCCTGAACGCATTGTGATAAAATCTCTAAAATTTAATCCTGCTATGCTATGGTGGTCCTGAACACATTTAATTTCAAAACTATCTCAACGCGAGTCACCGAACCGAGAATAAAAACACCTTACATCTGCTCTTCTCTCTAATAATTTCCACATTAGAGATATTAAGCGTTCCATCACAAAATACACTCCGAAAGCAGCCTTACACTTGCCACTATCGTCCTTTATTATATTCAAAACATGGCTGATCATATCAAAAGTTCTTAAGAAGAAAGTTTTACCACTTGCCCAAAGACACTATTAGTTCGACACTGGTTTCATCATTCCAAATTACCAAAGAAAGTGATTCACTATTGGAACTCTTTGTAACTGTAATTTTGTTTAATTAAGTTGTCAACTTCGTTATCAGCTCTGTCTCGCATGTACCAAATGCAATTAACTTAGCTCTAATCATTCAGGACATCCAAACTCAACGAAAAAGAAAATAGCAGCAACTAATACCAGAGGGAGTTTCTAAATGCTAGTGTTATATAAATACAACAGAAGATGTATTAAGCTTAGCTCATCAACAAAGAAAAATCTTGCAAATGTAAATGTTTACAATAGTGTTTTTCGAATACAATTAAGAACCTTAAATGCAAACAGGACGTTGGTTGATTGTAGACGACACCTTCATAATATTGGACAAAGACTGGTAACAGCTAGAACATTTCCTGGATCAAATTCAGAATGGAGAAAGAGAAAAAAGGAGCACGACGTCTTGGTCACGAGATCCGAATCAGCTCAGATTAATACCACCGTGTACAGAAAACCCACACATGCAGGCCAATAGCAACATACAAATGAGGCATAATTCAATCACTATACGAAAGAGAACAGACTATCTGCAGCAACCAATTAAAGAACATCTAATGGAGAACAGTTATTCAAAGAGACTGATTACTAAGTCCGTACCAAGCAGCGCATAAATCAGTCCAGCCAAAACCAACTAATAACCATTCCCTAACAGTAGATGCTTTAAGACCTGTTGTTAAATTTTATTACCAGCATTGATCCAACTCTCAAATTTCTCTGTTCGCTCTGACATTATACTTTTGCGACCACGCTCCATATGTTCAAAACCCGTATCTATTAATTTACCTTTACCTTTATTTCAAGAAAAACTTGTCAAATTCTTATCCCCTCGAATAGCCTTATAAATTGCAATTAAAGTTGACGGAATGGTTTTGAAAAAAAAATTCTTCAATTCTATGATAATGGTAATTGAACACAAAATAAATACTAATTTTCATATTTGGGGGTATTACAAGTCACCTTGTCGATCTGCTGATTTGTCCTTAATACCTCATTAAACTGATCCAAACCTTTAAACATTGATACTATCCAGCTTTATGTTTATATGGTATTTTAATCTTTTAGTAATACATGTATATTTTTTTAAAATTACATATATCTGAATAACAAATCTTTTGGGCTGAACCGATTTTGGGGTTGCTATAAGATTCTCAGTAATGTCGTGCCGCTTTCTCCAATTTCAAATTTATTCTCAGTGTGAATTGGACTTTAGTAGTCTCTATAGCCTGTTTATTTCAACTAATGGCCTTCTTGCTCTCCTGGATGAAGACTGCTTCCTTCAACTTTCTTTTAAACCAATGTCGTTCTTTGTGTATTATTTCTGCTTTCGATTACTGCATTTGTTGTCGCTTTTCCCATACTGGTTGGGCTATCCAGCATTTTGTTGTTTCGCCTGACATGGTACTTTATAGATGCAGTTTTTGGTTTCTTTCTACCCAAGGGGTTTGGTCTCAGTGATAGTCTGATTATGTATTGGATATTTTGAAGCTTTTTTGACAATCCTGTCATGCATGAAATGTATCAATATTTGCCTCTCTTCCTTATTAGTGGGTTTCTTTTTGTTTTAAATAACGGGTGATTCAATAAGAGTTTCCACATTACTATCTGAAATATTTTTGAAACGCCACTGTATTTGTTTATTATCATATGAGATTTCTAACCTCAAAACACAAACAAAATTCGTCATAGAGCAATATACGACTGAACAATGTGTAAAAATTGTGCAAGCCTATTATGAAAATGGTCGATCAAGAAAAAATGCATTTCGGGCTCTACGTGAATTTTTTGGTGCGTAAAATCGACCTGAGAGGACAATTTGGAATGTGGTTCAAAAATTTGAGCAAACTGGATCTGTAACTAACCTCAAAGTCCCTCAACGTGCTCGTGCAGGTCGGTCAGATCAAAATATTGCCATTGTTCGCGAAAGTGTAGCCGAAGATCCAAACACATCGATTCGTCATCGATCGCAGCAAGTGGTCCTGACGTATTCCACCACACATCGAATTTTAACAAAAGACTTGCATGTACACCCATATAAAGTCCAAATAACTCAGGAGGTGAAACCTCGAGATCATCAACAGCGCCGCGTGTTTGCAGAATAGATACGAGAACAAGGGGTTCATTTTTCAACGAAAATGATCTTTCGCGATGAGGCACATTTTCACGTTGGTGGCTTTTGTAAACAAACACAATGCTCGTATTTGGGGATTAGAAAATCCAAGAGAGATTGTTCAAAAAGCAAAGCATCCTCAAAAAGTGACTGTTTGGTGCGGAGGAATAATTGGCCCTTTTTTTTTCGAGGATAATGCGGAGATCGCTGTTACGGTTAGGGTTGTGGTTCCAACAGGATGGAGCCACTTGTCACACATCCAGACAAACGATGCAATTGCTGCGGGGCAAGTTTCGTGGTCGGATTATCTCACGTAACGGCGATATCAATTGGCCGCCGCGATCATGTGATCTTACTCCCTTAGATTTTTTTTTTGGTATCTAAAGAGCACAGTGTATAGAAATAAACCAAACACTATTCCAGAGCCGAAACAGGAGATTAGACGCGAAATAGTCGGCATAGAACCTGAATTGTGTCAAAAAGTGATAGGAAATTTCAAAAAACAAATTACGTCATGCCACATGAGTCGCGGGGGTCATTTGAATGACATCATCTTTCATACCTAATTGTAATACACTAATCTAAAATGGTAAATATATATTTTTATATAAATGTATATTTTTATATTCTTCCGAGTTTCCGAGTTCCCTTATTGAATCATCCTTTATCTGTTTGGACCCCGTTGCTGGTCAGGTCTTTCCAGTAAGGACCTCATCACTCTTAATTTGCTTGTCTGAGAATGATTTGAGGCGTCATTAAGGCCAGCCCTGGATTTTTCTCTCTATTGCTCTGATAGCTCTTAATATAAAGATTTTGGCGATGACGTGCGAAGAAGGTACCCATTTATAAGTCAATGTCGTGGATTGTTTTGTGTGTGCCTTTGTGCGAATTATGTAACCTTGATATATTTTCGTGTACAATAGGATAGGTGATACTTGTTTACTTGCAAAATCGCACCTCTGATGAATGAATTTTACATATAAATGGTGTCCGCTTCTTTAATAAGAGCGTTGTTGTCTTTTATTGCAATAAGTTTGCGAAAATGCATATCATAGATTAATCCTTTAAATGTACATGGCAGTACATAGTACTAAAAACGTACTGAAAAACATTGAATGTGCTTTCTTATAAGATTTTTTAGACATGAAATGTTATTTTTGTAATTACTGTTATTATTTTAGGAAAATTATCATACACGATACAAATCCAGCATTATTCCGATTGTTATTGGAATATTTATACAGCGGCCAATTAAAGCAAACCCAGTTCTCGTCAGAAAAATTGCTTGAGTTGGTACTTCTGAGCGATAGATATGAAATTGATTCGCTAAAACAGATTTGTGAATACCACCTAAGGTCGACTATCGATGCTGAATCTGCCTTGTATTTTTTATGCATCGCGGATCGCTACAACGCCAAAATATTAAAGGTAGCGCGCTTTTATTGCTAAACTTGCATTGATATTGAAGCGTATATTTTAGAGCAAGTGCATAAACTTTATATCACAACACAATGAGATCACGGAGAGCGAGGAGTTCTTGGACTTACCGATTTCTCTTCAAGCGGAGATATTCGATACCGTCTGGACCCAACCAAAATCGGGAGAAGTTTTCTTTTGCAATGCCACGGATGATGTGAACTTTACCGACGATGTATTTGTAAGTAATCACGTTAGTTCCCGAGTTGGTAAAGGTGTCTGAAAAAGTGTTGTGCATCTTTTAGATTTTTAATTCAAATACAAGTTCCCAGGAAGAGTTGCTTACAAATCATACGTCAACCAGGTTGGAAGGTTGCATAATGCAACTTCGGAACATAATTGGTGATTCGGCTCCACGATCCTATCTTGTGCAGATTATATTGGCGGCCGATTACAATTTGCATCGTGCAGTCAACTTTTATTATTCCGACAATAGCTAATAATACTTGAGGTATATCGTTTTTGATTACATGGTTCACTTTACAACAGACTAAACTATTACTACAGTTACGAATCGAAAGGGTTGAAACAATGTTGGTTGTGAAACAATGTTGGTTGTTCGTGGCCAGTTAAATTGAATATTAATTGTTTATAAAAACTATCACAATTTATTAATAATTATACAGGCCAACAAAGATTATCTGATTTGATATTTTTCATCATTTAATTAACAATGTTCTTTGTTTCTATCATGCAACATTTTTGGATTAATTTTTGAGATGTCATATTTATTGTTTTAAATATAGGAACATTACATAACATTCTAAAAATTGAAATTGCTATGCCACTGGCATACATCTTGCATAAAGTAAAATATAGTTTCTGTGATTCCCAAATATGTAGTCAAAACATTGCTGCTTCCGGTCTTGGCGGCATGTCTTGAAGAAAACCCGTTTATCGTTTAATTGTGTTTGTCGAAGTCAGTCGTGTCTCAAGGTTAGTGAGCATTGTGCAGTTTAAAATTCCAAGACTTTGTAAAAATATTCTAGTTACGTTCTGCTGTGTGTGTGGTCAAGAAATTTAGACGTAAAATTACACTCCTGTTTAAAAAAAAAAACAATACTATTATTTTAATGTAAAAATTGGTGAGCAAGTCAAACCTTGCATATGCAATGTTTGTGGATTTAATACCAAAAATTTGGAAAACATTGTTTATCCGAATCTCAAGTCTGCAATTAATCCAGTGCCACATGCCGCAGATATCCCAATATCTGAGAATTCAGTCGATTTAGAAGAAGATACCACCAGGGTTGCTGAACCTGAAATGATAAGGATATCCTTAGTTGATGATGATATATGCAGTGTTTCTCCGCAACCACAGATATATTCACATATGTTTAAAATTTTAATACCTATACTTTGAAATAAAAAATTTACTGGCACAAGACGTTAAAATCTGATATTTCAGGAAGCGCGAGACAGAAGTTATGGACTGTTTTGAACAAAGGGATTCACTTGTTTATTGGACCGATGTTACAATTCTGAGGACTGGAGGCTTTTTATTGAGTCATCCAAGAGAAGTCTGAATCTGTTCTTTTGCATAACGGAAATGCTCTTGCTTTTGTACCTGCTGTAATTTAACTCTGGGCCCAAAAAATATGTTTTTCGAAAGTTTTATTTTTCCAATAAAAATTCTCTTACCACCGTTACATATTAAATTAGAACTAATGAAGCAGGACGTTAAAAGATTAAAGGTTGTGCATTTTTTTAAATACCATGGTTGAATCTGATAAGGATGCATGATGTTCTGGTACATAATGTAAAATGTTCTCTAGGAAACAACAAATATCCAAATTACAAAGACATTGTAGAAAACATGTTAGAGAAATTTAAGGAAATGGGATGCGATATGAGAACAACACTACACTTTTCACACTCACATCTGGACTGCTTTTCCGAAAGTTCTGCTGCCGTGAGTACGGAGCAAATGGAATATAGATGGAACGCTGCAGTGATGCCAGATTACTGCGGGTGATTAAAAAAATCCACTGAACGATGTTTTTCGGCCGAGGGGGAAAGATCTTCCAAAAATAAATGAATTTAACCATTGTTTGACACTTTGTTATTTAATTTAGATTTTTTAATTCGTTGTTTGTTCTTGCATTAATAAAAATAATATGTTAATCACCAAAGGTAAAAAACCTTCGTGATAGAGGAAAAGGCTTATAAAATTTAAATTTAAGAGGCCCAAAAAATCAACTTTCAAAGGTTTGAAAATTGTTGCCCTGTGTTATTTGGACAGCTTGAATGCTTAAAATTTTGTAGTATGTATTATAATAAATACGTAATAGTTGTTAAGGTAGAATGGATTAAATTACATATTCCTCCTTCTGGAGAGTATCTTAAGAGTGTGCCCTGGTGTTTTCGTTTGTTTTGTTGGATCAGGTTGTCATGACACTTTCTGAATGCTGTAGAAAATAATAAAATTATATATTGTTTTGTTTCCGATATTCAGTGTTATATGACAAGGATTTTTTTTTCTAAAACGAGAATGAAATAAGTAGTGTCTTGTTCTTGTAATGTATTTAAGTGGAATGGTTGTTCAAGCTTTGTTTACAGCACTACTAGAGAGTTTTTAATTTATACCCATTTTCCTCCCGTCTTTTTCAGAGTACTATCCCATGTTTCTCCAGGTCTTCCTTTCTCCCCGTCTTTAACTTTTTAAAACTCTTTTAACCGATACAGTGCTACCTAATCTGTGTAAATGGCCTATCCAATGGTACTTCTCTCATATGTATATGTGCATTTCCAATTTTGACCCTTGTATCTCCTTTTACTCTTAATTATTTCATATCTGCTGCTCCTATTTTACTTTTGTGCCTATTCTAATGATTGGTCTGTAAATCTTTTATAAACTTTCAGTTTAGTTTAATTGGAAATTGGTATCTGGTCTCAAATCTTCAAATTTTCTTCTAGAGCACATCGCGATACACTGATACGTTTTAGTTGTCGATATACAACGTAAAGGAGTTTTCATCACTGTTCTGACATTCTAATTAGATGGTCCATATCATTTATAAATGGTAAAGGGCCCAGACTACCACCCGTTACTTTATCGAATGCTTTTTCCGTATCCAAGAATACGATGTGAACCGCTTTCGATCGTGCCAATTTTCTAAGAAATTGCTTTTTAGAATGAATACGTGCAATTGCATGTTTCTGCATTTTCGGAATCAACTTTGGTGGTTCTATTTTAGATCGTATTCTCTTTTTAACAATTTGTGTAATGATATATTTGTTGCAGTTCTTGCTATCATTTTTGCCTATTTCTGTTTAATCTATGTCAACTGACACAATGTAATTAAATCCGGAGAATGGAGAAAAATACAAAAAATTAAGTACGATTTTGAGATTCATGCTATAAAAAAATTATAGAACGAAGAAATACAAATACAAAAATTAAAATAGAAATGAAGCGTTCGCACGAATAAAGGACTATGTTACAAATTTTCTAAAATCTAGTTTTCATTGCAATAGAGCTCTAGTCTTTATTGTATTAATAGTTTGGTTAGTATGTCACTTTTGGTAGAGCGACTTTATAGGAAGAGTGTGATCATGGAGTCTCACAACGCCATATTTCCTTCAAAAATATTAGCATTTTCATGGGCAAACACCACAAATTCGACATTTACCGCTCCACAAATTAACAGATTATCAAACATCACAGCTTATTGGAAAACAATAAATATAGTGTGGTGTTTGCCCAGAAAAATTCTAACATTGTGCAGGAAACATGGCGTCCTATTTTGCATGTCAGAAGGACCTCTATCAATTTTGGAAATTTTTGACATTTATGTATATACATTTTTCCATCCATCTTTAGAGCATATGATGCATAACCTAAATTCTTCCCGACTAAATATTTTTTCTGGGTTTTCTTTGGTAATCACCAATGTTTCTATTTCTTCCTACCCTCAGTAATGGTATCATGGAATATCCTCGTCAACATCCTTGTGACCTTTAACCCTTTCCCCCTCGATTGTCCCCCTACCATGTGTTTCTTGTCTTTCATCAGACTGTAGCTTTTCTTGCAGGTTTTAATTTTCTATATGTTATTCTTCTAAAATACGAAAGTTATTTTCATTTTGCACATTTTCCATATCCATATATCCACATCCAAATTAGGTAGAGTCAAAGGAGAAAATCCAGCTTTACTGTCAACTTCACATAATGCTTTATATCCAATTATTTTGTAGTAGGAACTATTCTTCTGAAACTGTACGAAATAAGAACCTAGTGACCAGTTTTTTGAACTATGGTTGTACATGCTCTAAGCATATTTTCGATATCTTGATGGTTTCTCTTTATCCTTCCTTGTGATTGTTGGTCGATCCTGAAGAATTTTTAAAAATGGCCAAATTTTCACCATTTCCGGTATCAGATACCGTGAATTCTCGACCGTTATCGCTTCGAAGTATACTAGGTGACCTCGATAATTAACCAACCAACGGTACGGACTATCCGGACAGGCTTGAAAATCCATAAGATCTCCTTGTCCTCTAGAGTAAAAGTTTGTTCAAATAATAGGTTCTATGGTCAGATTTGCATGAGACTGGTTCTTTCTCTCTTGGCAAACTTGAGATGTTTCAAGCAATTTTTCTATTGCATATATTTCAACGTCATGTTTTGCTTTTAAGTTGTGCATTATTTTATCCCGGCCGCCATGATCAAAATCACTGTGCTTCACAAACAATATTAAATATTTTTTCATACCACGGAAACATACTTGCCTACACCATGTTTGTCCTATTTAATTACAATTTTTTCTTCCGCCACTTCCAACACGTCATATAAAGTTTGCTTAGCTCGCAGAATTTCTGTGGCAACCTAAAAGATTTTGTTTTAAGCAATATTGTTATCAAAAACGGTACTAGTTCAAATAAAACAAATTCCACCAAATTTACACGAACTGTAAATTTATTGTAACTGACTGCTGTGTAATTCTTAAGTCATTTTTTATTAACGTTAGGTACGATAACTGGCACGTATCTGCTTTAATTTATAGAAAATATTATTTGTTTTAGGTGTTTTGGAAAGTGTGAGATTGACCTCCCAATTTCTTGACTTTCTCGTCGTAATTGGTTTTACCCCCGCACTCCCTGATAGGTTTGTATCGAACTTATCTGGCGCTCCATCTACATCGAAAATTGGGACTATTTTGAATGTGACGCCAGACACTTTGAGGCACTCCTGTTCATTTAAGCACTGAATTCATTTAACTTTTTGGACTTGTTTCCAGTCGACTTGATGCACCCAAAATATTGGTTGGTCAATGTATTGCTGCTGCCAAAGTGATGTAAATATTTAACACCTAAATTTCTGCTATATTCTTCTATAACATTTTCATATCTTTTTTCCCAATTGTTCTGATTAAAAAGTGAAAGGTGCAAAATATTTTTAAACTGATTTTCTTACAAGTAAAAATGTCATATTCGACCAAATGTATTTTGTGGACAAGTTGATATTATACAAACCGATTATCCTATTCAATACATCCTCTGTTTCTAATATTTAATAGAGAATCTTTATTCATTAAATAATAATATATGTATAATGTAGTGATTTTGTTTTGGCTAGATTGTTGTTAATATTTTGTTAGAAGTTACTATTTAATGATTTAAAAATTCGTTATCTTTTTGGATGTCTTGTTCCAATACCATTGTAAATGTATCGTTTATTTTAATAAATTGTTAAACTAACTAAATGTGTTTACCATCAATTTTCAATATATAACAAATAGTTTGATAATCCACAAATCGACTTAATTTCTTGGCAATATCCCTTAATAAGCGAGATGTTTTATTGATTTGGATTCTTTTTTTGGACTACAAACTTTAGGATCACAAGATATAATAAAGAAAGTATATCTTAGTCAGCCATGGTAATAACTTTTACGAAAACGAAATACAGCTTCGGAATGTATATCAAATTTGTCTAAAATGTTTTAACATACGGGAGTAATTAAATTAATTTTATTTAAATTATCCACTCCAACCAAGCGTTCCTCTTTTGTTAAACCAACAGCGGCTGACCGAGGCTTACCTTTTTTTTATTTCTTCTTAGGGTTCCAGTTCAAGAAAAACAATTGGCTGTATCAATAAAACACTCTGAATATGTAGGTAATAAATCAATTTTTATCATTAGGTTATAGTTCATTAGCATATCTTGTTTATTGCACCGGAAACGGTGATGGTCTCTTGACCCTTTTTTTTAATAGATATTACGCCTCATTCGGGTACCGATATACAACACTGTGACCTCTTTCTCACAGGTAGGTCGCTTAATCTCATCCCTGAAACTAACCAATGTTTTACAGGGCAATACAGAAGTTGCTCTTTTTGATGAGAAGAACCATTGTTTAAAGCAAACCAATTGACCTGGCATTAGGCAAAATCATTACTATTTTTGCAAACTGCAAATTGACTATACTGTTTTAGGCCATCTGCATAATGTCTGATACGCTAGTTAATACGAGGATTCTCAACTTAATTCAACAACAGAATAACAGAACCTTACCAACACATAGACATGTGCTTCTAGAAATTGGCAAGTATTTGGTTAGTTTTGGGTAGTATCTGTTGTTCTGTTAACAGAATAACAGAAACTTACCAACAAATAGATATGTGCTTGTAGAAATCGGTAAGTATTTTGTGAGTTTTGGTTAGTATCTCTTAATCTCTTGTTGAGTTGAGTTGGTAGGATGATAACAGACAGGTGAAGGTACACGCATTACAGTCCAACATTTAATATCTTGTAGTTTTAGTTTTTTTCCGCGACTTACACTCAGAATATTAATGATGTTTTCTCTTCCGTCAAATTATGGAAACGTATTAAAAGAGTTTTAATTACTAATAATGCATTTAAATTATCTAAGAATATCCGATACAGTTCGACAGAATTAGGCACTGGCACTGTTTAGTCAATTTGGAAAATAAAGACTTTTAATCCTCATATGAACCAATTGATTGACTTAAGCAGATTTCCTGAGACATCGTAGCCAATTGCACATTATCGAAAACAGTAGTTAGGGGAGAAACGTTTCCTTGCTTCACCACCATCTATCGGGTTGAATGGTGGGAGGTGTGGCCTGTATTCTTGCGGGGCTGGTTTATTTTAAATGATAGCCGTTTAGCACCACACGAACTATATTCAAAATCAAAACACTACGACGGTACATAGTTTGACAAATAAGTTTTACTCGCGTAACTCATAATTACGAAACTCGCGTTAAACAAAAAATAACTTCCTTAGAAAAATCTTAGAGATCGCGACACCAACTTGTAGAGTGGTATTAAGTGGAAAAGGGGATTTTAGAGATAGGACGAAATTCACGTGCCTATTATTAACGGTGTTCGTAGGCAACTAACTGCTTCGGGCAACGCATGTCTGAAAAACAGGCGCCGCACCGAGTGCCCTGCTTTGACATGGGCAAGATTGGGATGGGAGTCTTCGGAACGGCACTGATCGATCCGGACTCAGTGCACCGTATTGGGCTAAAGGAGTTGCTGACCTTCTATAGGAAGGGCGGCATTCTGGACTCCCCGGGGGCACAACGGGTCCATCTGGTGGCCTAGGTGCTCGGACGCCCGCGAGGGCCAATACCAATACCAATACCAACAGGCGCCGTCGTTGCGGTCAGTCACGTCTATGCACGATGATCAAAAGAGGCAATATCAGCGTTTCAGGGTTCGCGAGGGCATTGGGTTGTTTTATCAACAGTAGTGATTTTGCATAAGCGGTAAAATGGCCAGTTCGTAGAATACCTAGATATTTCGCACATTGAGGGTTTTGTATAGTAATAAATTAAATCCGATCATTGTAATCGTAAGGAAATTGAAACACAAAATGTATGAATACATTTTGCTGTATTGCGTACTATATAATTGGATATAATAATAATAATACATATTAAATGAAATTAGTCGACAAAATACTTTGAATCCATGCTATCAGTATCATTACGTTGTTTTAAGGTTTTTTATAATTATTTTTGCATTTATAATTATTTTGCACGTTCTAACTGCTCTCTAGTATTAATTCTCTCTAGTTTTAATTATATCAATTACGTGGGTGGACGTTTTTGTTTTATATTATTGCGTGTAACTTTGTTTTTTAATTCGGCCCGCATCATTTCTACAGCATCACCGTAAACGCATTGATTGATCGGATATTTGGAGGAAGAGAATATTGGCACGCAACCTTTCCTCGAGGCACATATTGCATATTTTTTCAAAATTGATGCATTTTTAAATCTAAATCCGATTTTGGGCAGAAATCTGCGCATTGTCAATTTTCATCCTCTCTGGTCTTTTTAGAAGACAAATTTTGCATTTAAACGCATAGGTTATTAGTGGATTTTTTTATTTGTTATGTTAAAGTTTCGGGAATGTTATGTAAACGTTGACTGATATCTTTTTAAGCCGTTGTCTAAAATTTAAATACGTACAAACAGTATATCAAAGTGTCCGTTAATAAAGATAAAATAAAATTTATTGTCATAAAATACAAATACAATATTATAAGACAAGTTCAATACATCCCACGAAGACAATAAATACAGTTTTTCTACTTTCTTCCGTAAAATACTTAACCGATCTAGCGTGCGGGAAGTGTCACTTTACCACGTGAGTTTCTTGTTCCACGGATCCGAGTCACTTTGGACATTTGCGGGATATTACTGCACGGGTTTCGGGCGCAATCGGATGTTTTCGGAGATTTCAAAGCTGGATTTTGACGTTTGTCAATTCTGACGGTCATATCAGTGAATGTATGCGTGTTTTGCAAAAATCTACCCAAAAACTAACCCAATAACCCAACAAAATAAACTCGTGAGTCAAATGCGGTTTACCGCACTTGTATAATACACTATTTCAATGCACAAGAGTAACCTCCGAGGTGGGAAAAAAGACCACCATGCATACTGAATACTTCCTCAGGATAGCTAAACTATAAACTATTTGAACAGAAAAATATATCAAATTCTTGCCTTGAAGGCATTTTTTTAAAATCTCGGTAGGACCAAAAAAAAAAAGAAAAAAGAAAAGTAAAAACATTAATAATCCTGGATTTTGTGCCTAGTAAGTAGATAATAACTTATAGATAGCTAATTTCATCCTAGCAGGCATAGAAAGTAAATATAAATACAAAAACTAGAAAATAATCATAAGGAAATAATGGATACATGGATCCCATTAATAAATTTGAAATTTTTTAGTTGTTCTTCAAATCTGTTATACTCTGGATTTCATCACTAGTAATTTCAGTTTTAATAAATGTGTTTAATCCGATTTTGATTAACGAATGTGTTCTAGCATGAAGTAATCCTATAATGAAAACATCTATGTCCTATTGTTTTAGATACCTTCGGTTTGATAGTGGCTTGTTTCATTCTGTTTCTGGTTAGTAAGGATGTTCTTAATTTCGAATAGGAGTTTTATTTAGAAAGATTTGGATTGCTATTTTTTGAAAATAGAGTTGTCTTGTGCTGTTGGATAACACCTATCCCTTTTATAAATAATTTTTAAAATCCATTTTTGTGAAATGTTAATTCCCCCTAAATATTTGTTTGTCAACGTGATTCATGCTAAAATTCCGTAATCTAAATGCGATTGAGCGAGCGTATCGTCAAGGTTGGTCTAACTCTAAAATTTCTATGGAAAATCTGAAATCTGAAATTTGGTGTAAGTGATCTAAGTTTATTTGTGATATATTCTAGTATCTAATTCTAACTATCTATCTAACTATCAAAAATTGCTCCAAGCTGCTTAAATTTATTACAAGATTTGTTGTCAAAATTACTCGAATTAACTTGTAATTTAAGGGTATCATATAATGGTAAATTAATGCTATATGTCCGTGGTTTAAGCCGGCCCCGATAATGTAACGTATGTAATATATATATATATATATATATATATATATATATATATATATATATATATATATATATATATATATATATATATATATATATATATATATATATATATATATATATATATGTATTCTCACGTATTGATTCACGGATGGAAAAATGTGATGACACTATATTCCGGGATATCATCCGTTCGCTCGTTGAACTCCGACTGGAATCCTGCATCCGACTGGAATCCTGCAAATCTTGCATCCGACTGGAATCCTGCAGACGTTTCGCCAAAATCTCACTTGGCATCTTCAATGCTCGCGCTCCGAAAACACTTCGAACACTGGGAGGTTATCGGCGGTGCGTGCGGTATTTATACTCTGCGCCGGAGATGGTAACGGTGCTGCTTGTGCGTGGGGGGAGGTGGCTCCGCCCCCTGAATTGTCGCGTTGTTAATTTCGCCCGATCGTAGTTGCGATGTCCCCGTTGGCTGCTGCGCATCGCTCTGCTGTTTGATTATCGTTCTCCACGTGTTGGATAAATGCAGAGCGTCGTCTCTCGTATTGAGGTGTCCGGACTTTTCTATTTCGATGGCCTCTCGTGTAATCCTAGTCCTAAAATCAGGAATATTAGCTATTTGTTTGCAAGTGCCGAAATCAATTTTATGGCCTGTCTGATGTTGGTGCTGAAACAAAGCAGATGTTGTTTGTTTGTTTCTTATGGCTAAACGATGTTCCTCGAGCCTGGCTGAAATCCTTCTGTTGGTCTGTCCCACATACGTCAGGCTGCACGATCCGCATGCTACACTGTATACTCCTTGGTTTTCCAGAGTAATTTTTTGTTTTGGGTTTCTTAGTATTGCTCCGATGGTATGGTCAGGTTTGTATGCCGTTGATATGTCGTGTTTCCGTAATATTCGGCCGATTTTGTCAGTAACCCCCTTGATGTATGGCAGGACAGCGATCGATCTTCGTTGGGTCTCGTCCTGCACTCTCTGCTGCGGCTGTTGTTGTTTACTGATTGCCTTGCTGATGGTGCGCCTTTGGTATCCGTTTTGTTGAAGACAGGTACTAATTTTCTTCAGTTCTTTATCTCTGTTCCTCTCGTTTGTGAGCCTGAAGGACCGAGCAATTAATGTATTTGCCACTGCCTGTATCTGTGATGGGTGGTGATGAGATTTAGCGTTCAGATATCTATTAGTGTGTGTTGGTTTTCTATAGACAGTGTGTTCCAAGTGTCCATCTTCGGTCCTTGTGATGTGCACATCTAAAAAGGGCAGACTGTTATCCTCTTCAAGTTCTATTGTAAATTGAATCCTTGGGTGAATGGAATTCAGATGATCTAGGAATTTCAAAAGCTCCTCCTTGCCAAAAGGCCATACAACAAATACGTCATCAACGTATCTTGTCCATAGTTTTGGCTTCAGATTTGCCTTCTCTATTGCTTTCTTTTCGAAGTAAATCATGAAGAGGTTGGCAATCACAGGTGAGAGAGATGATCCCATTGCTGCTCCATCTATTTGTCGGTAAATTTTCCCGTTGTGCATAAAGTAAGCGTTTTTCAGGCAATGTCTTGACAGATCCATTATGTATGGCGGAAGATCTTCGTTTTCTTCTATAAGCAAGAGTGCCTCTTCTACTGGAATACTCGGGTAGAGGGATTTGACATCGAAACTTGCCATAATGTCGTCCTTGTCCATCCTGAGAGAACCTAAAATCTGAGTGAAATGTTCTGAGTTTTTAACATAGGAATCTGCCTTTTCCACTATAGGCTGAAGTGCACTGGCCAGATGTTTTTCCAGCTTGCATAATGGTGAGTTAAAGGCGCTTACGATTGGACGCAGGGGAACCCCGTCCTTATGGATCTTTGGGAGCCCGTAGAATTTTGGGCAACGACTCGATTTTTCCCTCGGAATAAGTTTCTTCTTTGTATCCTCGTTTATTGATGAATCGAGAATTTTGGACTTAGTTGTTTTTTCCAAATATGTCGTGGGATCTCTGGTGACTAGTTTGTATATTGGGTCGTTCAAAATATCCTCCAATTTTGCATTATAATCCGACGTATTCATGACGACAGTGGCATTTCCTTTGTCTGCTGGCATTATTAGAATGTTTTCGTTTTTGTTTAGATTCCTTAAGGCTTGCATTTCTTCTCTGCTTAAGTTTGGTTGCGGTGGTTTTGACTGTCTTAAGACTCTGGCGACATCTTGCCTAATTAACTCCGCATCTTGTTCGTCTATGGTGGAAAGACTTGCTTCGACGTTGGAAACGATCTCTTCGACGGGTACTCTTTTTGGAGCTATTGCGTAGTTAAATCCTTTATTCAGTACGCTGACTTCTGTATCGGAAAGATGGTATGCTGAAATATTATGAACTGTACTGCTTCGGTTTGTATTTGGCACTTGTCCTGATTTTTTGGAATTTGACTGAAGGATTTCTAATTTCTTCCACAGTTTTTTTGACGTGATGTCCTTGTCTTTCTCAGTGCGCCATGATGTTAATAATTCTATGCGGTCCCACAGCAACTGATGGATCTTGTTGCTCAGTTTCAGGTGGAGTCTGAAAAGTTGTAGCTCAGTCTCACTAATTTCGTACCGGGTCCGCCTGATCTGGTCTTGGAGTAGGGCCTTGCTAGCTTTGTCCAGGATAGCTTGTGTCTTTCTGGTGCGTGTGTGATAAGACAACCTTGTAAATGTTGGCAGCAAGTTCTGGTTGCGGCAGCTTTTAAGAAAATTCAAGTTGCACAGCGAAATAACCCTCCTTTGTCTTAGTTTTTCATAACACTTGGTGGCTGTAAAGATCTCCTTCCCGTAAAGGTGAATGATATTCTCACGTATTGATTCACGGATGGAAAAATGTGATGACACTATATTCCGGATATCATCCGTTCGCTCGTTGAACTCCGACTGGAATCCTGCATCCGACTGGAATCCTGCAAATCTTGCATCCGACTGGAATCCTGCAGACGTTTCGCCAAAATACATTAATTGCTCGGTCCTTCAGGCTTACAAACGAGAGGAACAGAGATAAAGAACTGAAGAAAATTAGTACCTGTCTTCAACAAAACGGATACCAAAGGCGCACCATCAGCAAGGCAATCAGTAAACAACAACAGCCGCAGCAGAGAGTGCAGGACGAGACCCAACGAAGATCGATCGCTGTCCTGCCATACATCAAGGGGGTTACTGACAAAATCGGCCGAATATTACGGAAACACGACATATCAACGGCATACAAACCTGACCATACCATCGGAGCAATACTAAGAAACCCAAAACAAAAAATTACTCTGGAAAACCAAGGAGTATACAGTGTAGCATGCGGATCGTGCAGCCTGACGTATGTGGGACAGACCAACAGAAGGATTTCAGCCAGGCTCGAGGAACATCGTTTAGCCATAAGAAACAAACAAACAACATATATATATATATATATATATATATATATATATATATATATATATATATATATATATATATATATATATATATATATATATATATATATATATATATATATATATATATATATATATATATATATATATACATATATATATGATGACACTATATTCCGGGATATCATCCGTTCGCTCGTTGAACTCCGACTGGAATCCTGCATCCGACTGGAATCCTGCAAATCCTGCATCCGACTGGAATCCTGCAGACGTTTCGCCAAAATCTCACTTGGCATCATCAATGCTCGCGCTCCGAAAACACTTCGAACCCTTCGGAGCGCGAGCATTGAAGATGCCAAGTGAGATTTTGGCGAACCGTCTGCAGGATTCCAGTCGGATGCAGGAGTCCAGTCGGAGTTCAACGAGCGAACGGATGATATCCCGGAATATAGTGTCATCACATTTTTCCATATATATATATATATATATATATATATATATATATATATATATATATATATATATATATATTCTCACGTATTGATTCACGGATGGAAAAATGTGATGACACTATATTCCGGGATATCATCCGTTCGCTCGTTGAACTCCGACTGGAATCCTGCATCCGACTGGAATCCTGCAGACGTTTCGCCAAAATCTCACTTGGCATCTTCAATGCTCGAGCTCCGAAAGATGAGCATTGAAGATGCCAAGTGAGATTTTGGCGAAACGTCTGCAGGAGTCCAGTCGGAGTTCAACGAGCGAACGGATGATATCCCGGAATAAAGTGTCATATATTTATTTATTTATTTTAAAAAAAATTATTTAATTAAAAAAAAAAGAGCAGCAATATATTTAAACTCTAGTATAAATTAATAACTGAAAATGAACCAATACACATAAACAATGTCTGAAAATAACCTTTATCAGCATTTACCTATTTAATTGATCTCGCGAAATCTACGATATTTCAGGCTTCTTAATTTTTATTTTATGTTTTCCTTTTAATTCATTTATTTTATTGAAGTTAATGTGCCTAAGCAGCTTTTGTGTCTAAATAAACTTGTCAAGGCTGACAAGCGGAAGAAAATTTTTCTAAATTATATTTGTTTATTTTCTATAATAAAAATCCTTTATTATTATTAAAGACAGGAAAACAATTAAACTGCCAATATTCAAATTGTGTTTATCATATCTTCATCATATCTTTTTGAACATTTTCTTGTTTTTATCCAAAACCAGAGAAGGCATTAATTTAGTCTCCATTCATTTTTAAGGAAAGTCACAAAATTTCGTTCGTTACCCGCAAATACGGTCGAAATGAATCCTTTTCAGTATATTGTGCGCCTAAAATAACGGCCTTGAACTACGCAAAAAATGCTACGTTGCCATATTACTACCTCGTAGGAAGCCATAAAGTACTAGAACTAAACATACTGTGAAGTCCTAACGTATGGTTTACCGCGGAGATTCAAAGGGAAGTCAATACATGCGACAGACATACCAAGATTACATTGCGAATTGCGATGCGAGCGCCAACGATCTACGCCTGAACTAAAATTGATAATGTACGGATAAATGGTCGACCTTGGGACTTCATTAGAAAATTTTGCAGGAACGTTGCTAAGGCCCTCAAGATCATACTGGCAAAGTTTTACATAGGAAACGTTGTGACTTCCGAAATCGAGAAATCGAATATATATATATATATATATATATATATATATATATATATATATATATATATATATATATATATATATATATATATATATATATATATATATATATATATATATATATATATATATATATATATATATATATATATGTATATATATATATATATATATTGATACTTGTTAAGTTGGGACTTCCGCTACGTGAAGCGGGCGGCCTAACATCCACTATTTTCGGGACGTATATTATAAAACTTTCGATGTATATATGATGAGGGGGGCTTAAATTTATGGTTTCGCATAAGAGGGGTAATTATTTTTCTTTTCAAAATTATTGGACATCAGACACTCTTTCTCACTTCTGCCATATACGACTCCGCGATGATGCCAAGTTTCTCATATATACAAGAAGTGACAAGGTATGTTTTACTGTTAGACTGTATATTAAGGAAGTCACAATGAGTAAAGAGGTTCAGCTGTATATTGAATTCGCTCGATATTGCAAACGTGGTTCAAACAAAAACTGAATCCGTTGCACGTCTGCACGTCACGAATGGCTCCGGGTGCGTTTAAATTTAATTTGCTGGCGGTCGCTTTGTGACGTGCCGCGGATTTAGTTTTGGAGGAGCTACATATTTTTTAAAAAGATGTCAACTTTTGCTAAGATTTTATGAGAATACGACAAAACAGTAATAATTCTGACTGAGTTTACAATGAATTTTAGAAATGAAATAGTCACAAACTTTTTTAATATTTTTTGAGTATTATTTTGGTTTATTTAAATTTTTATTAACTAAAACTAAATAAAAAGGATGAGTATAATTAAAAACTCTCTTTTTTATTGGTCGAGGTATTAGTTGCATACATGAATAAACGCTTGCCCTGAAAACTCATTTTTATTTTATCGTTTACCTCGGTGTAACATGAAAACAATTTGGAGTCTGTTACTTTTTCAAAAACCCCAATCGGGTGGACCTTTTTTTTTTAATTAGCAGAATGTAAGCTATGTCGTCAATATCAAGGCCACCAGCGAAACAGCTAGAAAGGGTCAGATTTGCGAGGACGGTCAGGCAATTAACAACTTAGCGGTTCCGGAGAGCGCTTAGGATCGTTTTTGCTTGTAGACCCTCTTTCGTAGCGAATATGATACACGTATTTTTCTCATAGTCGAATTTTTTGATTAATTACTTGTTACATAGGGATGGTACCGTTTTATTATATTTGACATTAGTAATTATTTGTATTATATTTTATTGGTAACACTTCATATTCAACTAATAATACATAAGTGTACATAGAAGCTAGAATAAAAACTAAAATTATATCTATGATAACACGTAAAATTAAGTAGAAGTAAAAAGTTAATCTTAAAAAAAAATCCTTCTTTCCATTCCAATCCAATATTAACGTATATCTTGGGCAAAAATAATACGTTTTTGATTTATAAAGAAAATTGTCATTACGTTTTTTACTCTTCATTCAGTCTGAGTTTGTTTCAGTGTCCGATAAATTAGAGATATTTAGTGTTAGTCAGGGATCATTTTTGTCTCGCTTATTGCTACATATTGATTTCACACATTTACAGGAACCAATACATTTCATAAATTTTCTTTTACAGGAACATAATGGTTCGTTACGGCTGAAATGTTTTGCCTAAATTAAAAAATCTTATTTAACAGAAAATTGAATGTCTCTGCTTTTTTTACATCGACAGGTGTTTAGAACTGAGGTATCCTCTTGTATATTGCTTCGGTTATCAGTACATGTGAAATTTTCCAACTCATCGTCAATTGTCTAGAGACAGTTACGTAATCGCTTTCAAAATAAATTTTAATTTCTTCTTGAGCGACGCTTATCCGTGTAAGATATTGAGTGACCACAAACGTGCATGGTTTCAACAAGTTTTTTATATATATATATAAATATTTTTTTCCATTTGAACTCGCAAAGATGATCGCTTGACAAATATTAAGTATTTCCGTTTCTTTGCTGGCATTACATGTTTCGCTGGAGACAAGAACACTAGTTAAAAAATATTAATTATTTGCTTTTTGTAATCCTTAATTTTTAAATTCTGCATTCTGCATTTTGGCAAATCTTCGTCATTCCTGGCGGACCAAAGGATAAATAGTTGGACGTTTCCGTTTTAGTGTGATGCACTACTGCTTCAATGGCTTGCTCCTTTATGTTAAGTTCCAGGGTTTATTAAATAAAGCAAACAACTCAGACTCTTTTAATCAACTCCACTAAACATTTTGCAAACTCTGTTAACAATCTTGAAAAACTTCATAAAGCATCAAATTCAGTCACATGTAGAAAAAAGTCTTGTGGGCTTTCAGTCGTCCTGTGACAAGTAAATTGCTGTGAGTGTTTAAAGCAAACTAACTTTAATAGAGTTGAGCGATTACAGAACTATTGCCCAAGACTAACATAAGGTATCCGAACATCTTACACGATATTTGCACTCTGCGACCTTATTTTTCATAATTATAAAAACTATATTCCAAAGTGTTTGCAGCAAAGACTGCATTTTAGCATAGATGTATATACGTCAAACTGTCGTTTTCGGGCTATACTATAACACTATTCTGAACTATTCAAAAGATCCTCCTCTTATATAATTGTAAACATAGTTCATAAATTTCCGGCTAAAATACTACAATGGAAACATTAATTTACCTTTAAACAAAATTATTTCATTCTTTAATAAAAGAGCAATAATATATATAATTAAACTCTAGTATAAATTAAGAACTGAAAATGAACCAATACAAATAAACAATGCCTGAAAATAACCTTTAACAACATTTACCTATTTAATTGATCTCGCGAATTCTACGATATTTCAGGCTTCTTACTCTTTATTTTATGTTTTCCTATTAATTCATTTATTTCCTTAACGTTAATGTGCCTAAGCACCTTTTGTGTATAAATAAACTTGTCAAGGTGAACAAGCGGAAAAAAATTTGGAAAATTATATTTGTTTATTTTCTATAATAAAACTCCTTTATTTTTATTAAAGACAGAAAAATAATTAAGTGACAAGGTGTGCCTTATAGTGAGATTATATATTCGGCAAGTCACGAGGACCAAAGAGCTTCTGGTATATATAAATTTCGCTGAATATATGAAACATGTTCAAAAAAAATTAAATCCGTTGCATGTCATGAATGGCTTCGGGTGCGTTTAAACGTAATTTTCTTGTAGCCGCATCGTCACTTGCAAGGGGCTCACTTTTTGATGATCTGCATATTTTTTAAAAAGATGTAAACTTTTGTTTCATGAAAAAACTACATAACAGTAATAATTATTACTGCACTGAAGTGCACTGAATGTGTTGTAGCCAAAAAGTAACAAATCTTTTATCTTTTTAACATATGGTATTGTTTCGGATATATTTAATTTTTTCATAACTAAAAAAAAACTTACTTATATTAAATAGCAGCCGCTAGTAAGCTAAATAAAAAGTTTGAGTATCTTCAAAATACTTTTTTTTAAAGAGGCATAAACTTCTATAAATTGATGTCAAGATAAAAATTTTATAAAGACATTTTACAAATTTTAGAATCTTAATTCAAACTTCCTTTTAAATAATGCGATCAAAAATATTCATATTCATTTGATTGCGTCAACGTAAACAAAACGCAAACAAACATTTCAAACTGAAATTGTTTTTATATATATTTTTGCCTCTTATAATTAATTCGTAGGCTAAGGGGTATTTGCTGTTTAAGAAATTTTAAAGGTCTAACAATCCAGACACATTTTTAAAAAATTATTTTATAATAGTTCCACCCCTAAAAAATTCATTTGAACCCTCTGTGTATTATTAAATACCTTACAAAAATTACGAGAACTACAAAAACTTCATTAAAATGGCTAGATTACATTTGTGTTTTTGATGTAACTTTAATCAAAAACTCTGGAGTTCTACAGGCTGGTCTGAGTGATTATTTTCCTATTTTAAAAACATAAATGTGTAGCAATTTTACAGTGTGCCTAAGAATACAAAACCAACTGGTCGTACAAAAATCGTATTACGCAGAGGCTGGTGGGAGTGAATTTTATAATAAAAATGACAAAAAAATATTATTATGTTGTTGTTATCTACAACATACAGCCATTAAACTGACAAAACCGCTTTTCAATATTTTTATTATAAATCTTTTTTTTTTCATTTTAAAACCACACCGCATAATGCTTTTATATCTTTAACGAATACACGCTTGCCCTGAAAACTCATTTTTATGTTATCGTTTACCTCGCTGTAACTTGAAAACTATTTGGTTTATCAAGTTAATAACAGACTTGCGGTTGCGGAGGCCGCTTAAGATCGTTTTTGTTTGTATACCATCTTTCGTAGCGAATGTGATACGTATTTGCCCTCATAGACGAATTTTTTGATAGGGATGATACTCTTTTGTTATTTTTGACATTGCAACATTGCATATTAAACCAATAGTACATAAGTGTACATAGAAGCTAGAATAAAAATTAAAATTATATCCATAATAACAACTAAAATTAAGTAGAAGTAAAAAGCTAATCTAAAAAAAAACCCTTCGTGTTGGTCAGGGATCATTTTTGTCTCGCTTATCTAAATGTCTAAATTAAAAAATCTTATTTCACAGAAAATTTAATGTCTCTATACCTTTTTTTATATTGACAGGTGTTTAGAACTGATGTATACTCTTGTAGTATTGCTTCGGTTATAAGTACATGTGAAATTTTTCATTGAATTTTACATTATGTGGCAAAAGTTTAAAGTTTCCAGGTATAGTTTCATTTATTGAAATTTGTGTGTAAGATACTGTGTGACAAGCGTGGCTGGTTTCAACCAGTTTTTTTGAGTTGGTCTCCTAATAATTTAAGAGTCCCAAAACAATAAGTTTAGGGGTATATTCTTTTTTCATTTAAACTCATCATCTTGACAAATATTAAGTATTTCCGTTTCTTTCCTGGCATTACATGTTTCGCTGGAGCCAAGAAGACTTGTTAAAAAATATAAATTATTTGGAATATGCGTTTTGTAATCCTTAATTTTCAAATTTTTAAATTTAAATTATGCCATTTATTTCCGTTTTAATATTTTGGCAAATCTTCGTCATTGCTGACGAAGCAAAGGATTAATAGTTGGACGTTTCCGTCTTAGTGTGATGCACTACTGCTTCAATGACTTGCTCCTTAGAAAACCGTTTCAAAAAATTTCTAGGTTCTTCTAGGTATAGATTTCTTCTTGGAGAATTCACTATTTCGATCCAAAAAAATGCCTTTAACTTTTTTAACCAAAAATCCCAATGTGCGAGCTTATTTATTGTTTTACGTGATTCTGTCAAATAGCATGAAGCGTTTAATTTCATATTTCTTCGAGTTTTAATTTTGTTTTTCCATATTAGTCATGACTTGTCAGAGCTTTTGATTTTTTAAACGTTTCTGGCAAAATACGCAATTTAAAACTCGTATAGGTTTTGTAACAGTTTTTATGTCATTGTAAACTTGTTCCCTTATGTCATTAAAATTCAAAAAAATATGTAGAGCATCAGGATCGTTGTCTTAACAGATGTTCATGCGGATTTTTGCACATTCAATTAATTTTTGTTCGGATATTTGTTTTGACGTTATGAGCTTTCCGCCTTATAGACAAGGTACACATAATTGGAAGTTAAAAACTTTTCCTTTAGTGTTAGCAGCTTTTTTCGTTAAATGCTTTAATTTGATTGTTGAATCAAGTTCGCAATTAGAACATGTACTGATTTTAATATCCATTTGGATCAAAATAATAACTAATGCGTTATGATTTATCATTCCCACACAAAAATAAATATATTTTAGTCACATTAAAAACTACTTCACTCCCTCAAAGAAAACTATTCTGACACTTAAAACGTAGACATAAAAAATAAATAAAATCATCCTCGCTGCGAAAGTGGTTGTACAAGCGCACGTCGGAACCGCAAAGTCTATTGCCTGACCGTCCTCGCAAATCTGACCCTTCCTCGCTGCTTTGCTGGCTTCCGTGATATTCACCACATGGTTTCACATTTTGCTAATTAAAAACAAAAACTATCCATCAGATTGGGGTTTTTTAAAAAATAACGGATTCGTTAACCTTCAATGCATATCGTTTATAGGAAACACTTTTTTGATAAACCAAATAATTTTCAAGTTACAGCGAGGTAGACGATAACATAAAAATGAGATTTCAGAGCAAGCTTTTATTCATAAGATACTCCCATATAAAAGCATTATGCGGTGTTTTTAAAATGAAAAAATAAAGTATTTCTAATAAAAATATTGAAAAGCGGTTTTGTCAATTTAAGAGCAGTATGGTGTAGATAACAAAAAAATAATAATTTCTTGACAATTTTTAGAAAATTCACCCCCACCACCCCCTGCACCACACGATTTTTATACGACCAATCTACGATATTTCAGACTTCTTACATTTTATTTTGTGTTTTCCTTTTAATTCATTTATTTTATTGAAGTTAATGTGTTAATATATATATATATATATATATATATATATATATATATATATATATATATATATATATATATATATATATATATATATATATATATATATATATATATATATATATATATATATATATATATATATATATATATATATATATATATATATATATATATAGATAAACGTACTCTACAACTTCCAAAATACATACTCAATTAACGATGTGACTTCATCTACAACGTGGAGACTTCCGAGTTTTTAATAATATACAGAGGATTCAAATAAATTTTTTAGGGGTGGAACTATTATAAAATAATTTTTTAAAAATGTGTCTGGATTGTTAGGCCTTTAAAATTTCTTAAACAGCAAATACCCCTTAGCCTACGAATTCATTATAAGAGGCAAAAATATATATAAAAATATATGATTGCGTTTTGTTTACGTTGACGCAATCAAATGAATATCAATATTTTTGATCGCATTATTTAAAAGGAAGTTTGAATTAAGATTCTAAAATTTGTAAAATTTCTTTCTAAAATTTTTATCTTGTCATCAATTTATAGAAGTTTGTGCCTCTTTTCAAAAAAAGTATTTTGAAGATACTCAAACTTTTTATTTAGCTTACTAGCGGCAGCTATTTAATATAAGTAAGTTCTTTTTAGTTATGAAAAAATTAAATATATGCGAAACAATACCATATGTTATAAAAGATTTGTTACTTTTTGGCTACAACACATTCAGTGCACTTCAGTGCAGTAATAATTATTACTGTTATGTAGTTTTTTCATGAAGCAAAAGTTTACATCTTTTTAAAAAATATGCTGATCATCAAAAAGTGAGCCCATTGCAAGTGACGATGCGGCTACAAGAAAATTACGCTTAAACGCACCCGAAGCCATTCATGACATGCAACGGATTTAATTTTTTATGAACATGTTTCATATATTCAGCGAAATTTATATATACCAGAAGCTCTTTGGTCATCGTGACTTCCCGAATATATAATCTCACTATAAGGCACACCTTGTCACTTAATTAATTTTCTGTCTTTAATAATAATAAAGAACTTTTATTATAGAAAATAAACAAATATAATTTTCCAAATTTTCTTCCGCTTGTTCGCCTTGACAAGTTTATTTATACACAAAAGGTGCTTAGGCACATTAACGTCAAGGAAATAAATGAATTAATAGGAAAACATAAAGTAAAGAGTAAGAAGCCTGAAATATCGTAGAATTCGCGAGATCAATTAAATAGGTAAATGCTGATAAGGGTTATTTTCAGGCATTGTTTATTTGTATTGGTTCATTTTCAGTTCTTAATTTATACTAGAGTTTAATTAAATATATTACTGCTCTTTCATTAAAGAATGGAATAATTTCGTTTAAAGGTAAATTAATTTTTTCATTGTAGTATTTTTACCGGAAATTTATGAACTATGTTTACAATTATATAAGAGGAGGATCTTTTGAATAGTTCAAAATAGTGTTATAATATAGCCCAAAACCGACGGTTTGACGTATATACATCTATGCTAAAATGCAGTCTTTGCTGCAAATACTTTGGAATATGGTTTTTTATAATTATGAAGAATAAGGTCGCAGAGTGCAAATATCGTGTAAGATGTTCGGATACCTTATGTTAGTCTTGGGCAATAGTTCTGTAATCGCTGAACTCTGTTAAAGTTAGTTTGCTTTAAACACTCACAGCAATTTACTTGTCACAGGACGACTGAAAGCCCACAAAGACTTTTTTCTACATGTGACTGAATTTGATGCTTCATGAAGTTTTTCAAGATTGTGGACAGAGTTTGAAAAATGTTTAGTGGAGTTGATTAAAAGAGTGTCTGAGTTGTTTGCTTTATTTAATAAACCCTGGAACTTAACATAAAGGAGCAAGCCATTGAAGCAGTAGTGCATCATACTAAAACGGAAACGTCCAACTATTTATCCTTTGGTCCGCCAGGAATGACGAAGATTTGCCAAAATATTAAAATGGAAATAATTGGCATACAGAATGCAGAATTTAAAAATTAAGGATTACAAAAAGCAAATAATTTATATTTTTTAACTAGTCTTCTTGTCTCCAGCGAAACATGTAATGCCAGCAAAGAAACGGAAATACTTAATATTTGTCAAGCGATCATCTTTGCGAGTTCAAATGGAAAAAATATATAAATATATATAAAAAAATTGTTGAAACCATGCACGTTTGTGGTCACTCAATATCTTACACGGATAAGCGTCGCTCAAGAAGAAATTCAAATTTATTTAGAAAGCGATTACGTAACTGTCTCTAGACAATTGACGATGAGTTGGAAAATTTCACATGTATTGATAACCGAAGCACTATTACAAGAGGATACCTCAGTTCTAAACGCCTGTCGATGTAAAAAAAGGCAAAGACATTCAATTTTCTGTTAAATAAGATTTTTTAATTTAGGCAAAACATTTCAGGCGTAACGAACCATAATGTTCCTGTAAAAGAAAATTTATGAAATGTATTGGTTCCTGTAAATGTGTGAAATCAATATGAAGCAATAAGCGAGACAAAAATGATCCCTGACTAACACTAAATATCTCTAATTTATCGGACACTGAAACAAATTCAGACTGAATGAAGAGTAAAAAACGTAATGACAATTTTCTTTATAAATCAAAGACCTATTATTTTTGCCGAAGATATACGCTAATATTGGATTGGAATGGGAAGAAGGATTTTTTTTAAGATTAATTTTTTACTTCTACTCAATTTTAGTTTTTATTCTAGCTTCTATGTATTATTAGTTTAATATGAAGTGTTACCAATAAAATATAATACAAATAATTACTAATGTCAAATATAATAAAACGATACCATCCCTATGTAACAAGTAATTAATCAAAAAATTAAACTATGAGAAAAATACATGTATCATATTCGCTACGAAAGAGGGTCTACAAGCAAAAACGATCCTAAGCGCTCTCCGGAACCGCTAAATCGTTTATTGCCTGACCGTCCTCGCAAATCTGACCCTTTCTAGCTGCTTCGCTGGTGGCCTTGATATTGACGACATAGCTTTACATTCTGATAATTAAAAAAAAAACGGTCCATCCGATTGGGGTTTTTAAAAAAGTAACATTCACCTCTATGAAGCCTGAGATATTGATAGGTCGTTGTTTAACCCTACCCTAGATTTCGTATATGCATCTCTGTAAAGCCCAAGTCAAGATACAGGGTAAAAGAAATGAAACATTCGCTGAAGAGCCCTATTTGTATTTATAGACATAATTGTCTGAAAATTACGTGTGGTAGCGCATTTTCTGTGATGATTTCGCTATGTTTGTAACTGGTCGTTTTTTATCGAGGTAAGTAAGTATTTAGCGATATCTGGCGTTGTTTGGGGTACAGTATAATTTATTATAGTGGCTCTAACAATAAAATGTTAAATGTTATAAGACAATTTGGTCTTACACCAATTACAACTATTGGTGCAATTTTTGAGTGTTTGTTTTTTGTGAAAGAAGAAAGGTTTCAATTATGGCTAATTTAAAGTAACACTTGGCACTTTTTCTCGCAGCAGTGATGCGATACTACATTTTTAAATGGCAATGTAAAGGGTTGGGGGAAGGTGGTTGTAAATCACCCTCAAAATTTAAACGAGAAAGAGCGGCAAGAAAACGGTAGGACATACAACACCCGAAACGGTTAATCACCCACCTTGATGGTTTCCCGCGTCGTCGTCTGCCCGGCCGGGTCTTCTTAGGGGTATTTTCTGGAGGGTTGGGGGTGGTAAGGACCACAACACAGCGCGGGGTTCTCGCGAACCGGTCACAAAAGAGAGCTTGTTTTTTCGTGGTTCGCACTACGGACGCTCACGCAAGTCTGTCTTTTCGCGCGGCTTAACCAAGGTTGGGTATGGTGGGGGTGTTGTATACACAGCGCGAAAATAAAAGGTTAACCCAAAACAAAAAAATTATGAAGTTACCGAAAAATGTTATTCAACCCTTAACATTCCGACCTCCCAAAAATACCCAATTTTTCCCATAAACTTATCCTATACTATATACACGGTTGCCCCTTGAACAGGTTAACAGTTAGGGACAAAAGATAATTTGACCAAAGGTCGATCGAAAGTGCCCTTGGCCGTGTGCACTTGCACAACGCGAATTTCCTTGTCGGAACTGGGGTACAAGCGCGTGATGCGGCCCAGAAGTCACTTTAACGGGGGGAGGTTCTCGTCTTTAATTAAAACCAATTGACCAACTTTTGGGGGGTTAGTCGTGGTGTTCCACTTGTGCCGTTGCTGCAGCTGGTGGAGGTATTCCCGATGCCATCTGTCCCAGAAGTGCTGATGCAACTGCTGCATGAGCTGCCAACGAGTGAGTCTGTTAGTGTTCAGATTAGCTAAAGGGTCGTCGGGAGGGGCAGATAGGGGCTCCAGGGTCAGAAAATGCCCAGGAGTAAGGCTATGCAAATCGTTTGGGTTGGAACTCAAACTACATAATGGGCGGGAATTCAGTATGGATTCCACCTGAGTTAACACTGTCGACATTTCCTCGAAAGTCAGGATTTGAGAGCTTATCACACGAAACAAATGGGTCTTTACCGACTTGACGCCGGCCTCCCAAAGACCTCCAAAGTGAGGACTGGAGGGTGGGTTGAAGTGCCAGCGCACCTCACACTGGTCGGCGGACTGCTGGCAATACTGTACCAACAACCGGTTAGCACCGACAAAATTTCTACCCTGATCACTATACATGTCAGTGCAACGCCCGCGGCGAGCGACAAAGCGCCGAAAAGCGGTCAAGAATGCGTCTGAGCTGAGTTCAGAAGCCAATTCCAAATGGATGGCTTTGGTAGCCATGCAAACGAATAGGCAAATGTAAGCCTTCTGAGTCTTAGCGCCGCGCCTTCGCGCAAGGGTAATGAAAATTGGACCGGCGAAATCGACACCGGTATGCACGAATGGCTTGACTTGCGATACACGAACGGGGGGTAAATCAGCCATGAATGGCTGTACACAAGAAGGTTGGACACGGAAGCATCGGTAACACTGCGATAGGGTGTGACGAATTGCTCTGCGGGCGGACAAAATCCAGAATTGTTGTGAAATCTGGTACAACAACGATTGGGGGCCCGGGTGGCAATTTTCCTTATGGAACTTTTCGATCACGAGTTCGGTAAAGCGATGGTCTCGAGGTAGTAGAAGAGGATGTTTTGCGTCGAAAGACAACGCAGAACCTCGGAGTCTGTCACCTACTCGAATGAGACCGTGCTCGTCGATAAAGGGCGCTAGGGAGCGTAAAGGTTTGGGGCACAGTTTACCGTTTCGAAGACACTTCAGCAAACCGGCGAACACCTCACGTTGGACGTATCCTGTCAGCAACGTGCGGGCGTGGTACGTGTCCGCAAAAGACAAATTATCAAGCGCTCGCTTGGGAACGGGGGGTACGACAATTATTTAGAAACCTACAACAATAAGCCAGGATCCTCTCAATTTTTCGTAACGACGAGAAACGGGTTAACAGTTCTCCAAGCGCGTCAACTAAAGGGGTGGACACACAAGTCAACACTGGTTTACGTTCCAGTTCCAGATCGTCTCCGGGGGTGAAGTCGGAGGTGGGCCACTCTTCCACCGGAAGACGCAACCAGGGGGGACCACAGAACCAAGAGGGGTGAATTAATATTTGCTCGGGGAAAAGCCCTCGGGATGCGCAGTCAGCAGGGTTGGATGAACCGGCGACGTAATGCCAGGAACTGGGGGAAATGATGTCCTGAATGAGGGACACGCCATTGGCCACAAAAGTTTTCCATCTGTGGGGGGAGGACTTTATCCAAGACAACGCAATTTTGGAGTCACTCCAGGCGAATACTCTCGTGATAGTCAACTCAGAGGCTATAGTGGATCGGACGAAATCTACGAGTTGGGCGAGCAGTAACGCTGAGCACTACTCCAGACTGGGGATCGACACTCGCTTCAAAGGCGCTACCCGATTCTTTGCACACAGAAGGTTGACAGAGATATGGCCCTCTCTGACGCTTCGCAGATACACGGCTGCACCGTATCCGCGCTCCAAAGCGTCACAAAATCCGTGCGTCTCCACCTGGACGCCATTGCTAAGCAGTATCCGACGAGGGATTGTCAGCCCAGAAAGACTGTCCAGCTGAGACGAAAACGAACTCCAATCTTCGAATATGTCGCGGGGGGGAGGTGCATCCCAATCGACGCCCTGGGAGCAAAGCCGCTGTAGGAGAATTTTGGCAGTCAACACGACCGGGGATAAAAAACCTAGGGGATCGTATATTTGGGCTACTTGCGACAAAATATTCCTTTTTGTGCACGTCCTATCCGCTACTTGGATGCGGTAGGAGAACACATCCCGTAAGGGACACCACTGCAATCCCAACACCTTTAAACTGGGATTGTTGTCTCCGCATAGGGAAACGGGTTGATGATGTGAAGCGGGGAGTGAACTCAATAACTCGGCGGAGTTGCTCTCCCATTTGCGCAACTCGAAACCACCCAATTTTAGCAGCGATACTAATTGATCCCTCAACTCACGGGCTTCCTCCAACGAGTCTGTTCCTCCGATAATGTCGTCGATGTAGGTTTGGCAATCTAGGAGACGGGCTGCTAACGGGTAACGCGCTCCTTCGTCCCTAGCAAGCTGACGCAACACGCGAATAGCCAAGTATGGGCTACAACTTATTCCATAGACCACCGTTGACAAGACGTACTCTCGCACTGCTTCGCGGGGATCAAAACGCCACAGAATCCGCTGGAAGAGGTGGTCGGCGTCACTCACTAGGATTTGACGATACATCTGACGAATATCGGTGGTGAAAACCACACAGTACAGTCGAAAGATGAGCAAAATGGCTCCAATGTCGGGTTGGAGCTTGGGACCCGTAAATAGAAGATCGTTCAGGGACCGTCCGTTGGAAGTTTTGGCTGAAGCATCAAACACAACACGCAATTTAAGGGGTTCGCTATGTGACTTCCAGACGGCGTGATGAGGAATGTAGTAACCTTGGGAAGAGGGCGGCAGGTCGCTAACGAGTGCCATGTGACCTTGTTCCCAATAATCTCTCAAGAACTCGTTGTAGGCTAATCGCAAAGTTGGGTTCATGGCCAAACGCGCCTCTAACAACTGGAATCGCCTAAGGGCTTGAGGGTAAGATTCACCAAGTGAAGGGTGTTTATCCTTAAAGGGTAAGGATACGACGTATCTACCTGAAGGGGCACGGGAATGGGTAGAGAGAAAGATCTCCTCACACAATTTGTCTTCAGGAGACATAAAGGTCTGAAGGGACGGACTCGAGTTCCCAAAATCTCTTCAAAGAAACATCAACAGCAGTACTCACAGTGGTATAAAAACTAAAGGGAGAAGATGGTTCTAAAGAATTCACTTTTCCTAGGACAACCCATCCGAAGATGGTCCGAAAAGCGCATGGGCCACCGTTCTGTCCTTTTCTAAATGCAGGCAAACAAATATCTCCGTAAACTTCTGCTCCTAAAAGCACGTCTATTTCGTTGGGTTCACAGAAGTGGGGATCAGCCAAGGGTAGGGACCTGAGATGTTTTAGATTCTGCTTATCAATCACCTGGTAGGGTACCTTATCACAAATAGATGGAATAACTAAAGCCTCTATATGGAGAGCAGGGGATTTTCTTTGGGAAGGGGTCACGCTCAGGGCAACCTTCCCTAACGCAGACGTCGACATTTGGTTGAGGGCTTGAATTGGTGTCGGAGAGAGAGACCTTGGAAGCTATAATTTCTTCGCAAAGGAATCTGTCACAAAACTGGCTTGACTAGCTGAATCCAACAGTGCACGACAAGTAACAAGTCTGCCAGATTTATCCGAAACGGACACCAAACAAGTGGCAAAGAGCACGACCTTTTGAGAGGAGAGATTGGTCATCATGGTCACCGGACTAGGGATAATACCTTCCTGATTGCCGGAAGCAGGGGGAGCTTCATTCGACGGGGAAGGGGTAGTAGCATTTCCAAAATGCACTAAAGTATGGTGGCGCTTGCCACATACACGACAATTAATCTTGGAGGGGCATCTTCCAACACCATGGGATCGTGCGAAGCAATTAAAGCACAAACGATGTTGCTTGATGAAAACATGCCTTTGAGGGGGCTCAAGAGATAGGAAGGAATCACACTTTGTCAGAGGATGGTAGTCCATAGGGCAGTATAAACACTTACTGGTGCAACTCACATCAGCACTCGGAGGGGTAGACGTCGCTATCATAGATGTGGGTCTACGTGTATCGGTTGAAACTCGCTTCGAAACCTCAAGCCTCTTGGTAGGGGTAATACCTTTTGAGGTAACTAAAGAGTTTTCTAAAGCTTTACAATTCTGTTCCAAAAAATCACATAAATCTTGAAAAGTTGGGATATCTTTATCACAAAATTTGAGTTCGAACCTCGTCTTGAGAGTCGAGTCGAGTTTCTCTAAAAGCAAATTGAATTTTGTAAAATCCCACAAGTCGATATCGAATTTATCGATAGCTGCAAGATTCTCTGAAAATGTTGAAAGCAATCTCCTCAGTTCAACAACCGAGTCACTCTTCATAGTCGGAGCCCGAAAGATCGACAGCCAATAATCGGTTAACAACAATCGATCGTTTTGATAACGCTTCACGAGGGCATTGTAAGCTATACTATAATTGGCATCCTTAATTGGCAAATTCTTCACGACACTGAGAGCATCCTTTTCCAAATAAGACACTAAAAATTGAAATTTTTCAATGTTTGAAAGGGAAGAATTATTATGGATCAACGTGTTAAACATATCAAAAAATGTAGGCCAATTTTTCAATTCGCCATCAAATTTCGGAATGATAATACGGTGGAGTCGGAGATTACTATTTCTTTGCGACTCTCGACCAACTACAGATGGTACCGGAGAGCCTGCCTTAGGTTCCACTTTCTCAAATAATCGCTTGGCAATAGATCGAATTGAATAATGCAACTGATCAAAGTGATCTTGAACCGCAAACTGTCGATCTCTTTCCGAATCATTCGCTAAGGAGATTACTTCCAATTGCAAGGACTCAAAAGTGCTAACTAAACTCGGCAAATCCTCCACCATGCACTGGAATTTGCATAAAATTTCATCATCATTGGGTTCAACGCGAGCTTTCTGACCCGCTGACAATATATCGTTAAAGCGTCTAAGTGTTAAATCCCGCTTAGCAACAAATTTATCCATTTCCGACACTGTAAATCGCTTTGTAAACAAATGCACACCTAAGTCTCGAAACAGAGTACCCACGTAAATTAAAAGGAAGAAGAATTTGAGCACGCAGAAAATATGCTTAGAACGAATCAAATAAAAAGACGGCCGCAATTCGAAACGACGGTAAACACTTTTTATGAAACCGCTTTTTTGCGCTCCGAACTTTACACGTTTTTTGCTAACCTGTTCACGATAGCGAACATGTATTTAAAATTACTAAAGTTTGTGAATGACTATAAAAATCCAAAAGACTGATTCTGATTTGGGGAGAAGGACCAATATGTAAAGGGTTGGGGGAAGGTGGTTGTAAATCACCCTCAAAATTTAAACGAGAAAGAGCGGCAAGAAAACGGTAGGACATACAACACCCGAAACGGTTAATCACCCACCTTGATGGTTTCCCGCGTCGTCGTCTGCCCGGCCGGGTCTTCTTAGGGGTATTTTCTGGAGGGTTGGGGGTGGTAAGGACCACAACACAGCGCGGGGTTCTCGCGAACCGGTCACAAAAGAGAGCTTGTTTTTTCGTGGTTCGCACTACGGACGCTCACGCAAGTCTGTCTTTTCGCGCGGCTTAACCAAGGTTGGGTATGGTGGGGGTGTTGTATACACAGCGCGAAAATAAAAGGTTAACTCAAAACAAAAAAATTATGAAGTTACCGAAAAATGTTATTCAACCCTTAACAGGCAATAATGTGAAAATTATAAACAATTTCGAAAAGTCACGTTTTGGAATTAGGGGATGAATAAAGGCTTCAATAAATTTTTAAATGAAAGCGAAAATTTATTAACTTGCGTAGCATGTCCATTAAGTGAAGAAGTTAGTAGAAGTGAATGAAGAAGTTCAAATGTTGATAACTAGCATTATTTAAAAGCAACACCCTGTTCTTTATTTTGGTACCGGATTTTTCAAATAAAATATAATATGGTTATTAAGATATTTAAGTAAGTTAAGATATTTTGTATTTTATGAAATATGGCAAGAGAAGTGAATAGTAAAATTCAACATGTACTTTCTATATGTCTTAAATCAATTTTGAAGTCTACTAAATAAATGAAAAGCAAAATACTAAATTGCTCACTACCACAAATTTAAAACTGTAATAACCAGGTCATCGGAACATTTAAAATTATTTGCTTCATAAAAAAAATCTATTAAAAATTGTTCATGCAAAAAAAAATAGCTTTTCGGAAAAATGAAGGAAATTTTTAATTCCATATTATTATATTATAGCCATTTTAGGTGGGTTTAAGTTAAATGGTATACAAGGTTGGTCATAAAAATATAAAATTTGCACTGAAAATTTTTATTCCAAATCTAATTAGGGAAAGTAATTTAGAATTTAAAAAAAACAAGAATATAAAACAACATAATTTTAATAGTTTTAGCGTTTTTTACATTGGGGAAATGATTCCGTATTGGAAAAATTTCCATACACCCTTATAAACCGTAAAATTTTTGGCAGGGAATTATACATAATATACAGTAGCTTTGTCATTTGATACGGAATATTTGGGCTAGAGTATTTGATATTAAGAAATGTAAGAAGCATGTGATGTTAACAGGTTATTAGAGGTTTACAAAATTATATTCTAAAATTTCTAGGTGTGGTACATAGTTTTGAGCTAAATTTGCAGGAGCATCTAGATATTGATCGCTGTATGTCAGATTTTAGTTATTTTGTTATAACAAATTCTGAAACCATCTGGTTTTAATTTTTTACGTGTTTTTTTTTTTCGAAATATTGCGATATTCGTGTCGTATCTGATTTTCGTTAGACAAGTAAAATATTTCAGATGAACAACTGGAGAACAAAAGTGATTTTGGGCATGGTCATGACAACCGATAAAAAGTTATTAGATCTTCCAAAATATGAAACTACAAAGGGTACAACATCGTACGAACGCATGCACATACAGGAAAAAGAAAGAAGGTTATTGGGAGTTGAAAAATCTCAAAAATGGTTAACAAATAATACACTACGTGACGAAAAACTGGAACTGGAGAAGCATATGGTTACCGTATCACACAGTGGACATTTGGACGGCACTGGTTATCAATGTCGAAGTATTGATGGGAGGAGTAATGCACAGGAAAAGAACCATGAGGAAACAGGAAAAGAAAAGACTGAGAAACAGACAGAGAAAGAATTTAGAGAAAAAAACACAGGAAACGAAAATAGCCATCGAACTGAAAACACGGATGTTATATATGAAGTGGACAAGAAACCTGTATCTAATTCCTTAGTAGCAACAGCATCAAAGAACACCCCAACAGAAAGTTTATTAATTGAATTAAAGACGCCAGAATATGACGCCGGTGTTGCCTCAGATTTACTAGTTGCCTCGAAAAGTTTAGCCCAATTTAATGACAATGCTGTAAAAACTTTTGCAGATGATATGGAACAAGTAAAAATTAAAAGGAATTATGAAAAAGCAAAATTAAGAGATCACGAAGAGAAATATTCTGAAATAGTACGTAACAAAAATTTGCAAGGGCAGGTGCAACAATTTACAGAAAAAAAGGAAATTAAAAAAAAAGACGGACAAGGAGAAAATATGGGTAATATAATTAAAAGGAAAGCACAAAAAGGGATTAAGGAATCAAAAGGGTCTAACAATCAGAAAGATTACTATAACAGCGAGTCATCATTGACAGACATGTCAGAGGAATCATATGAAAGCTCAGAGTCAGAATATATTCCTGATACAACAGATACAGAAGATGATGATAATTTCATTAAAAGTACATTTTTGAAGACTCCAAGAGAGAAAGATAATGTCCAATTAAATGGTTCAGATTTACCATCCACTTCCACGAGTTCATATAAACCAAATAGCAATACAGATCGAACTATTGTCAATTTCGGTAAATTTGTAGCGACGGAGTCAAAAATAGAAAACTATACAAACAGTAGGCCGGGGACAAAAAAAATACATGCCCATATTGCTTCAGAGATGTAACGCATTTTTCTCGACACATTTTAAGAAGACACAGAAAAGAAGGAGACGTAAAAGAACTATCCTCAATAAATTTAAAGAGTTCGAAGAGAAAACAGCTATATGCTATACGCCGGCAGGGAAATTTTGTCTCAAACACAAAGACGAATATCGTTCGTCCCGTCAGAAGACCAAAAGCGCAATACAATAATGACATAGAAGATAATTCTGAGGATTTAAAAGAGAGATACGTTTTTTGTCAGAGTTATTTGGGATATTTTAGCAGAAATTTTCTGAGACGACACAGAAAAAAATGTGCAATGAGAAAAAATGTTTCAAAATTAAGTAGAGAACAACATTTATCACAGGCCCAGATGTTTGCCATTTGTACCAAAGGTGATGGTGAAGTTTATGAATCGTTAAGATTAAAAAGAGAGGTATTTCCATTTATGAGAAATGATGAAATCTCTAGAACTGCCATAGAAGATCCTCTTATATGTTTTTACGCTGAAAGTTTACTTCGCAAACACAAGCGGATTCAAATAAAAAATGTTATCTCCAACAAGATGAGAGAGTTGGGGCGTTTGATTTTAATTATTAGATCGGCAACAGGAACAAATACATTTTTTGATGCAATGAAGCCAGAAATCTTTGACCATTTTGTGACGGCTACCAGGATAATCAGCGGCTATGATTCCGAAACTCGAACATTTAAAGCGGGTAGTTTAGCCCTTCATATGGGAACATCTTTGAAACAAGTGTGTGACATAGCGACAAAGTTAGTTATAAAGGAAAGCAATTTGTTATCTTATGACAATCAAGAAAGCACTTTGAAGGAGATAAAATGGCTCAGAAATTTAATACAAAAACACTGGAACTCTGAAATTTCAAGTTTAGCTTTAAAAAATTTAATTGAAAAGAGGCATGAGAAACCTACTTTCTTGCCTTTGACAAGCGATGTTATTAAATTTCATACATATGTGAAGGAAGAAGCTAACGATGCTAAAAATAATTTGTTACGAGAAAACAAAGATTGATTAAAGATTGCCTACAAAGAAAATCCAGCAGACCATCAGGTCAGCGAAGGACACGAGGGACTCACTTTCAGCTGCAGGAGTCTACCGCATTCCGTGTTCATGCGGAAAGGTCTACATCGGAACTACCAAGAGATTAATGGGAACGAGACTTAAGGAGCATAAAGCAAGCTGCAGGACAGACAGAGAAGTCTGCAGTAGCTGAACACGCACTGGGCAACGGGGAACACAGGATACACTTTGAGAGCTGTAAGTTACTAGCATCGGTCAACGGCTATCACAACAGACTAGTCAGGGAAGCCATTGAGATACAAAAACACCCACACAATTTCAACAGAAAGGAGGAGACCCTTAGACTCAACCAAATCTGGAACCCGATCCTTAGGAACGCCCGAGCAGTACCAATCGATATCCCGAGACCAACCGAAGCGGAACAAGCCCCGCCCACCACCAATCGGCATAAATACAACGTGCGCAGGAGAAATCATCAGTCTACGTCCAACATCGGAGATGGAAGGACCTCTGAAGAAGCTCGCCACTCGTGCTAGCGAAACGTTAGGAACTAATTCCAACCGACGACGGCCTTTAAATCCGAATCAAGATAATAGCTCAATAGTTGATTTAGTTATTTGTCGGTGTTGGTGTTTGACTGATCTCTGGTTTTCCATTAGTCTGGTTGATATTTTTCGACCTAATAATATAAACCGCGCCATAGATTTCTAGCTGCCTTCCATTGGGGATTTGGGGATCGTACCTCCTCATACCACTCGCCCCTTCCCAGTAGGTATTTAAAGGGCATGTAGGGCCATCACCAAATCAATTTCAGACAGCACTCTGAAGAAGCCAGCAGCAATTTTGACGAAACGTCAGCCAGCCCGTACTCGTGCTCAACAGTGTCATTTGTATATATAACAAAATTGTATAACGACTAGTACAAGATATATACCAAACTGTAAAAGTTTCGAAATTACTATTAGCCATTAATAGTGGAAAAGGTCACAAATATGAAGGAAAATCGTTAGAAGAAATAGAGATATCAGAAGTTTCAGATTCCGACATAGGTAATGTTATAATGATACTTATAAACAATAATAATTATATTACTTTAAGCTGAACCTACTCAAACACTCGAAAGAGAAGACACATATGAAGAAAGTGGAACAAATTTTGATACAGTCTCTGGAAAAAATGGTACGTTATTGTGTAGCAACGAACATATCATGGAATATTTTCATTATCCATTACGTCTGGGGTATTCGAAAATTAAAATTACATTCATATTTTTTATAGAAATTAGTAACAATGTCATTCGTATTATCCATGTACATAGTACATAGTCGTTTTTATATAGTTGTATAGTTCTTCTGTTGATATTACCCAACTAACAAGTACAATATTCACATTTAGTATTAAGTAACTACACCAACGTGTCGATCAAGAAGAAACCAGTGCCGGCAAAAATAAAAGAAATTGGTAAGTAATCAGGTTAAATAAAAACATAATTGTATGACAACTGTTTCGAAAACACCATGGTTTTACACAGGTATTTGATAAAGACACAGTCTTGTCGAAACAGTATTAACATTATTATTAATTAAATTACTATTAATTAAATTATGATTAATTAAATTAATTAAAATAATTAATTTTTTTTCTGAAAATCATGTGTTATTATTTAACTTGCAAAATGAATTTTCCCCAAGAAATATTTCCCTAATCATTATGCTGCACGTACGCGATACCTAGTCAGCCAGTGAGGTAGCGAAGCGAAAAACATTCTTTAAAAAACCTTAACTAAATCATCAATGAAATGAAAAATGTCACTGGCTCTTAGACTAGGTACTATTTCTTTTATGATGTGCGAACTATCGATAATTTTTTTGTTTTTTCTGTTTCTGTTTCTCAAGATAAAACAAGCAAGAAAAGAAATGCGAAGTGTATAGAAAAGAATGTTGGATTTACCCAAAAACAAAAAGAGCTGATAAGGACTGCTTTCGAAGAACATATTAAGTCTAAGAAAGCGCCCAGAAAACATGAAGTGCAAGAATTTATGAAGAAACAATCTAAGCAATTTGAAAATAAAAAGTGGATACAAATTAAGTCATACGTATACAATTGCTACAAATAGGCAGTCACTGGATGACTGTCAACTTAAAAAAAAACGACAAACTAATTCAAATGGTTTGTTAGGAATTTCCATTTATTACTTAAATAACAACTTTTTACAACAATTTAAAGTTTAGTTTTTTAGGTATACGAAATTTTAGGAAGAATATTTCATATTTGATTTGAAGTGAAAGCGCAATACTAATGATTTTGGTATTTTAGAAATAAAGTTTTTTCGAGATGTTTGTTTTGTTTATTACATTACTCCTCTAATTTCATCTTTTATCACCCGTTAGAGCACTTAAGTAGGACATGGAGTTATTTTGGTTTATTAAGGAAGTCAGCGAATAGGAGGAATTTATTAAAATTAATCACAAAGTGCGAATACTATGTACTCAGTATATTTTAGTTTTGACGGCTTTTTGTAAAATGCCTAGGCAGAAAAAGTCTAAATTTGCATTATGTCTACGACATTTATATTAACGAAGTAGATAATTAGGCAGATTGTATTAAAATTAATAGGCTAAACAAGGTGCGAATACTATGCACTGAGTATGTTTTAGGAGGGGCTTTAAAACATTCAAAAAGCGTATACTGTATACTGTATATTACCGGCAAAAAGGCTAAACAAGATGCGAATATTATGTATTTTGTATATTTAGAAGGGCTAAAGAAGATGCAAATAATATCTACTAAGTATATTTAGTGCGGGCTTAGTAAGATCTGAAAAATATATATTACATAAGGCGCCCTCTATATGTACATGCTTTGAACTATTTCAACGTTTTCCTATTAATATACGCGTAGCTGATGAGCCCCCGAAATATTTGGGTGGGACGATGGCAACAGCCAATGAAATCAAATGGTGAGAATATACAGGGAAAACGTTGTTGAGCCCACACCCGGGCTCAACATATATATATATATATATATATATCCGTTAGCTCGTTGAACTCCGACTGGAATCCTGCAAATCCTGCATCCGACTGGAATCCTGCAGACGTTTCGCCAAAATCTCACTTGGCATCTTCAATGCTCGCGCTCTGAAAACACTTCGAACACTGTATATAGAATATAGTGTCATCACATTTTTCCATCCGTGAATCAATACGTGAGAATATCATACACCTTTACGGGAAGGAGACCGTTACAGCCACCAAGAGTTATGAAAAACTAAGACAAAGGAGGGTTATAAAAAAAAACCCGGAATATAGTGTCATCATATATATATATATATATATATATATATATATATATATATATATATATATATATATATATATATATATATATATATATATATATATATATATATATATATATATATATATATATACATACAGTGTGTCCAAGATAAGGATGCACAGCATGAGGATCTCGGAAACTATAAGAGATACAGTGTCGGTTAAATTAGACAAAAGTTGCGCATTTTGATACCGAACAAGATCCCGTTTTACAAATTTGAAAATTCCAAGCCGTTCCGGAAATATCCGAGAAAAACCGAAATATTGCGATTTCGTTTTTATTATTTTTTAAAGCTATTTGAAAAAATATGAAAAAACGGAAAACACTTTTCCATTTGCACTTTTTAATCTCTCCAAATTGACGTTAACAAATTTTCATTACAGCGTTTCGATTCCATGGAACCACCATCAACTTTGATTTTTCTTATGGGACGGAAAAAAAGTACACACAGTATTAGGTTGTGCTTTTCATTGCGAATTCAACGATGTACGATACAATATGGTTACTTATGTTTTTATCCAGAAAAATGGATTTTTAATACATTTCAGCATTTAAATGGAGTAGGCCATGACAAAATGACATCCAGTCAATTTCAATGACACATTAATGTTATTTGTCTTTGTTATCAGTCGATCATAAGTTTATTCATTAGTTATTGTTTTTGTATTTTTATTGTTGTTGTCTTTTTCTAATTTATTTTGTTCTACAATGGAGGGAGGTAATTTTACAAACGAAGAAAAATGTGATATGCTGTCTTGCTACATCTGATGCCAAAGAAATTGTGTGGAAGCCGAGCGTATGTATTCTAACAAATACCCAGAGCGGAGACAACCTGACAAGAGTATTTTTCGGCGTTTGTTATTTAATCTGAAAGAATATGGATCATTTAAGAAGCCTGCATTATCCCGACAAAAACCTTCCAATGAAGAAAACCAATACATTGTTCTACAATCTGTTATCGAAAATCCACAAACTTCTACCAGAGAAATTGAAGACCAGAATGGGGTAGCTAAATCTACAGCTCAGTTTATTTTAAGGAAAAATGAATTTAAGCCTTACAAATTCAGAATATGTCAAGGATTAAAACCGGGTGACGACGAACGACGTAGACATTTTTGTGAGTGGTATACCAGGATGTGTGATGAGAGTTTTAATTTTCCATATAAAGTGATTTGGTCTGATGAAAGTATGGTGACCAATAACGGTATTTATAACAGGCGCAATACACACTATTGGTCGCAACAAAATCCACGTGTTAATAGACTATCCAGACATCAAGTTCGCTTTGGGTTTAATATTTGGTGTGGGATTTTTGGTAGCAAGATTATAGGCCCTATTTTCTATAATAATTCCTTAACTTCCGAGCGATACCTTGACATCTTGAGGCACGATTTAGAAGATGCCTTAGATGATTTACCGCTAGGCGCTGTGCAAGGCTGCTGGTTCCAACAAGATGGTGCCCCAGCCCATAACTCCAGAGAAGTTCGCCAATATTTAACTGAACGGTTTGATGGAAAATACATTGGGACTTACAGTGAAACACCTTGGCCTCCAAGGTCCCCGGACTTAACTCCCTTGGACTTTTTCTTATGGGGCTACATAAAAAATGAGGTATTCAAAGAATGTTTTGACAACGAGGAACAATTACGTCAATCAGTACGAGCAGCGTTTAATAAAATGACTCCTGAAATGTTAAGTCGTGTTTTGGAGTCTACCGTGAGACGGGCGTACTTATGCCTATAAAATGGAGGTCATTTATTCGAACATTTGTTATAGAATTTGTTTTTCATTAACTTGTTGGATTTAGTTGTTATGTTAAATGAACAGTTAGAGTTAGTAAATAAATAAACACATTAACTCGAACTTGTCAACCATTTTCTTTTGCCTTTCATCGTTCGGATCTCATGGCCTACTACAATAAAATACTAGAAATGTATTAAAAAGCCATTTTTCTGGATAAAAACATAAGTAACCGTATTGTATCGTACATCGTTGAATTCGCAATAAAAAGCACAACCTAATACTGTGTGTACTTTTTTTCCGTCCCATAAGGAAAATCAAAGTTGATGTTGGTTCCATGGAATCGAAACGCTGTAATAAAAATTTGTTAACGTCAATTTGGAGAGATTAAAAAGTGCCAATGGAAAAGTGTTTTCCGTTTTTTCATATCTTTTCAAATAGCTTTAAAAAATAATAAAAACGAAATCGCAATATTTCGGTTTTTCTCGGATATTTCCGGAACGGCTTGGAATTTTCAAATTTGTAAAACGGGATCTTGTTCGGTATCAAAATGCGCAACTTTTGTCTAATTTAACCGACACTGTATCTCTTATAGTTTCCGAGATCCCCATGCTGTGCATCCTTATCTTGGACACACTGTATATATATAACATAAGTACTGTTGAAATGAAAAATTCCTCTAAATTAGTGGGTTTATAGATTACTTTTTTGTATATTGATTCTGAATGAAAACCTTTATTTTTAACCAGTTTTTATTGTGCAGAATTTTAGGATTTCTAAAAATAAGATTTAGACATTCACCTTTTTTAGGAGGACATTTCATTTTAATGTGACCTTTAAAAAAATTCATAACTAAATTTTTCTGCTCTGTTGTCCATGGAACTAGCTTTCGAATTTTTGGTTTTTGAATACTGTCCGAATCCAGCTTACTTTTTTCAGAATTTCCAAGTAGATCCTGTGCATTTGACGTGTCTAGATGTGTCTCGTCATTTTGTTTTTCAGTAGCCTCCCAATTTTTGTTTCCATGCTCATTTTCTTTTGATTTTGGTTTATCAGACATATCCATTAAATTTTCTTCCAAATTTATCTCAATCTCATCTAGCGATTTGCCTTTAAAATGACCAGCTTCACCATTTTCCATAAGTATAAGTAATTTGGAAATTCTAGAAGTTTGATAAATATCGTCGGGTAGGCGATACGACTGTCGATGTATACCCAAAGTGTGACCCATAAATGAGGCCAGTTGCTCCATGTCGTTTTCAGACATGTTAAATAATTGAGTTAAAGTTGCCAAATGTTTTCGAAGTCGGGTACAGGTTAGAGCATCCGGGTTTTTAGCTCCACAGAGTGAAGCGTGTTTTCTTAATGCTTTATAACCCACAATTGGCTCAGATGACTTAGGATTTGCGAATAAGTAAATATTGGACATTTTCAGAATCTTAAATCTACACCTTAAAACTATGTTTAAGTGTTCTTGTACATCCTTGCTAATTAATATTGGCACTCCCCTTCCCCTTTTACCTCTTATGACAATACGCTTAAAACTGCTCATTAGAATTTTTTCAGTTTCTGAAATAACTTCGCCAAATTCTTCATATGCCTGAGAATTCTCATGATAAATTATTGATTTGTAAGTGTTTACTAAAAGTCTCTGCAACTCTCCTGGATGTGAGAAAACAGAACTTGCAGTGTTTATGGTCTCGGGGGTAGGTATATCGAGAGACACCCACGAAGCGGCGGTGTGTTTTAGTATACAAAGAAAATAAAACAAACCTTGCAAGTTTTATGAGTTTATTTTATTCAATGGGGTGGTCTTGGGGGTAGGTATATCGAGAGCCACCCGCGAAAGAATACGAAAAGTGTGAGAAAATTTATCATGCAGGGACGTATTTTATGAATTTGATCCTCCTCGAAAAAAAAACACATTTTAGTGTAATTTAGGTTACTAATTACGCACTCATTAGGCTGATTTATTTATTTATTTTTTTCTTCTACCCCATTTTTTTTTCTCTTGATCAGTGCAGACTTACAAAAGCTGAAATAGGAATGAATCTTTTTTTTTATAAATAACTAGATATTATCACCGAATATGGAAATTGCAGTACTAAGCCAATTCAAGTTCGGTCCTGTATTTTTAGGAGTCTTTTTGGTATTTAAAGGAAACCAAACGTGATCAACGGTTTAATATCAACTTTGTTTTCATACGTGATACATACTGATATTTTTCGTATTATTACAATTATTATTATTCTTTTGCTTGTTACCAAGGTTTGTGGTGAGTTTGTCATAGATTTTTGTGCTTCCTCGAAATAAAGGTAGGTGAATTTGTTTTTATTTTTTTTTTAAATTCGGGTACTTACATTTAAATCCGCAGACGTTCAAGGAGTTTTACCAATTTTTTCTTTTCTTCGTACACCTTAATTTGATCCTTCAATTTTTTTAATTTTCCTCAAGTGAATATTTATTGAATTTTTTTTTGAATGAGATACGTGTGTGACCATATTAGATTTCAAGAAAACTAAAGTAGAAAGAGAAACAGTGAGGCTTTTTATATTCCAGGGATAAAAAGGGGTCGAAGCAAGTCGGTCACAAGTCCTAACAAGTCTGTATGTCTTAACAAACAATCCGCTAATCGAATTTTAAAAGAATAATTAGTGTCATTTTTTTTTTCTTTTAACATAAGTGGTAATAGAGGGAAGGAGACGTATTCAACCTCTGTATTTCTTTGTTTTTAAATAAAAACAATTGAAAATAATTAATAAATAATGGCTAAATACACTATCGTAAGGGAGTCTGTGCGGAATGTGTGTAGGTTCGGCGTTGTTGGTCGTTCTACGGAATTTCATTTGAACCCGGTACCTTTAAATGAAAATCCTCTTGTTTGGGTAAAAGCTGCGATATCGGAAATAATACAGAATCAGTGCGCTAATTTAGACCAGGGCGATAAAGTGGGAATAACATTTAATTCCACGCGATTCTCAAACGGACAGGGTTGGGTTCCTTTTCAAGATGCTAATAACGTCACAGTCGATGACGTGTTTAATATACTTAGTAAGGTGTTTCAGTCAAATAACGTGGGTTTAGAAACTGATAATTTTATTCTAAACGTTACGACGGTCTCTTTACCCCGTGGGTCCGGTAGAAAGAAATTATACTTCAATTCCTTTGACGATGAATGCGCTCGTCGAAGAGGGATAATTTCTATTCGGAATATAGACAATCTTTGCCTAGCTCGTGCTTTGGTAGTGGGTATAGCGGTAATCGAAAACGATTCAGAGTTAGTAAGAATACGAAAAGATCGGCATAGGTTTCAAACGCAAAGGACAATAGATCTCACGCAATCGGCAGGAATAGTTATAGGTGAAGGGGGAGCGGGGCTAGAAGAAATACAGAAATTTCAAACTCACCTAAGTCCGAAATACAAAATTGTAGTATATAACTATGCCGGAAATAAGGCTATTACCAAACGCAGTGTTTTCTTTGAAGGCGCCGGGGACGGGCAACGTATAAACCTCATTCACGACAACAATCACTTTAACGTTATTACATCCCTGACTGCTGCTTTTGGAGTTTCATATTTTTGTGAATTTTGTCACGAATCATTTAATAATAAATTTTCGCATCGATGCTCTGTTTCATGTTACCAATGTAAAAAGCCACCCATTTGTCAACTAGTACAGAAGATAAATTGTTACGCATGCAATAGGAGTTTCAAAAGTCAGACTTGTTTTGACAATCACGTAAGCAACGATGTTTGTAACAAAATTAAACTTTGCGGTCTCTGTTTTAAAAGAAAAAATCCAAAGAATCCACATGTCTGCGGCGAATTGTTTTGCCGAATATGTAATAAAATTCAATAGACGGGTCATTTCTGCTTTATTCCTGTTGATTTACCAAAGAAAAGGTTAAATGTAAATGAAAAAATAGCTTTTGTTTTTTTTGATTTAGAAACTCAACAAGATGAAGTTTACAATACTGGTTCATTTAAGCACATAGTTAACTTATGTGTTTTTAAACAAGTCTGTAGCGTTTGTTTAGACTCGGCGTCCCCAACCTGTTTGCAATGTGGAATTAAATTACAAAAACTTAAGGGTTCAAAGTGTATGCATGGATATTTTTATCATTTACTTTCAATCAGACAAAAATTTAAACAAATTTTGGTTATCTCACACAATGGAGGCGCATTTGATTTAATATTTCTCTTGAAATATATACTAAATGAGACATCCTTTAAACCCGAAATTATAATGAGAGGAACCAAAATTATTCTTATGACGCTAGAAAATTTAAAATTTTTGGATAGTATTAATTACTTTCCAATGGCCCTCTCAAAATTTCCAAAAGCCTTTGACCTTGGTGACAGTTTCAAAAAGGGTTACTTTCCACATTTATTTAACAAAACCGAAAATCAAACTTATATAGGCCCGCTCCCCGCTTTACATTATTACAGCCCCAATACCATGAGTAAGGACGATAGGACTCGTTTTTTGGACTGGTACAACATTAATAAAAATTTTGAATTTAACTTTGCCAAGGAAATAGTGGAATACTGTGTCTCAGACGTAGAAATTTTAGCAGCTGCTTGTCTAAAATTTCGAAAACAGTTAATTGAAACCACCACAGTGTGCCCTTTCTTAGAAAGTTCAACAATAGCATCTTGCTGCAGCAAGATTTTTAGAAGGAATTTTTTAAAACCAGAAACTATAGCAATTATACCTAAAGGAGGTTATCGAGCTTCGGAAAAGGTTTCACAAATAGCGATGATGTGGCTACTTTGGGAAGAACGTGAAAGGGGTATAAAAATTTTACACGCACTAAATGGGAAAGAAAGCGTCTTAGCGGGTGCCAAAGTGGATGGTTTCTGCCCGGAAAACAACGAAATTTTCGAATTTCAAGGTTGTTTTTGGCACGGACATCCTGTATGCTACAAAAATAAAAGCAACGAACCAATAAATAAAAATAATCCTTACGACACCATGAATTCCAGATTCGAGGCTACTACTTGTAAAATAGATCGCTTAACAAATGCCGGTTACGAGGTCACAATAATGTGGGAATGTGTCTTTAAAAAGTTTTTATCGAATAATACGGCAGCATACGAATATTTAAGCCAACATCCTTTGTTAAAAAATACTCCTTTAATTCCAAGGGATGCTCTTTACGGAGGTAGGACAGGAAACACCTCGGAGTACTATAAAATCAAAGATGATGAAAAAATCAGGTACCTCGATGTGTGCTCACTTTATCCATATATTTGTAAATTTGGAAAATTCCCGATCGGGCATCCAAAAGTGATTGTTGGCGAAGACTGTAAAAATTTAAATTTTAATGAGGTAGAAGGACTTGTAAAATGCCAGATCCTACCACCACAAAATCTGTACCACCCCGTACTACCTACAAAGATGAATAATAAGTTAATGTTTGTTTTATGTCGGACATGTGGGGAAAAGTTTAACCAAAACAGATGCGAACATACTGAAGAAGAAAGGAGTCTTTTCGGGACATGGGTCAGTGACGAGCTTAAAAAAGCTATAGAAAGAGGTTATACAATTCTAAATATTTTCGAGATTTGGTCTTATCAAGTATCTCAGTACGATCCACTTTCAAAATCTGGAGGACTATTCGTGGACATGATGAATAAATTTATTCAGATAAAACAAGAAGCATCCGGCTGGCCTGCGCATTTTTCTTCTGAAGAAAATAAAAATAATTACTTGCGAGACTTTTTTGAAAAAGAGGGTATTACTCTAAACCCGAATAAAATCGAAAAGAACCCGGGGCTGAGATCTTTAGCTAAATTAAATCTTAATAGTTTTTGGGGAAAATTTGAACAAATGGAAAATCTAGGTAAAACCAAAATTATAGACACTGCTTCTGAATTATTTGAAATGTTAATAAATCCATGCTTGCACGTCAATCATTTAGAACCCATAAACGAAGAGACTTTATTAGTAAATTATGAGATTTCCGATGAAGTTTTCGATTCGCATTCGTCAGTAAATGTTTGTATTGCGGCCTATACAACCGCACAGGCTCGTTTAAAATTATATAGTTATTTAGACCAGCTAGGAGAAAGGGTGCTCTATTACGATACAGACTCCGTTATTTTTATTCAAAAACCCGGTGAATAGGAGCCCCCCACTGGCGAGTTTATTGGAGATCTCACCGACGAACTCGAGGAATACGGGCCCGGATCTTTCATTTCAGAATTTGTAAGTGGGGGCCCGAAAAATTACGCATATGTTGTGTTTTCACCTACGACAGGGGAAGAAAGCGTAATATGTAAAGTTAAGGGGATATGCTTGAATTACGCGGCGTCTCAGATAATAAATTTCGAACTAATAAAGAATATGATTTTGGACAAGTCGAAAGCTCCGGTCCCATTAATTTCTTCCAATATTCGTAGAACAGCGAAACTAGATGTCATTACTAAAGAAGAAACGCAGTTATATCGACCGGTAAACCTTAAACGGCGATTTTTAGAAAATCACAGCTCCTACCCGTATGGATACAAAAAACGGGTTTAATATGTCTCGTGACAAATGTGTTACAATATTTATTAAATCTATGATTTTCTGTGATTTTCTAAAAATCGCCGTTTAAGGTTTACCGGTCGATATAACTTCGTTTCTTCTTTAGTAATGACATCTAGTTTCGCTGTTCTACGAATATTGGAAGAAATTAATGGGACCGGAGCTTTCGACTTGTCCAAAATCATATTCTTTATTAATTCGAAATTTATTATCTGAGACGCCGCGTAATTCAAGCATATCCCCTTAACTTTACATATTACGCTTTCTTCCCCTGTCGTAGGTGAAAACACAACATATGCGTAATTTTTCGGGCCCCCACTTACAAATTCTGAAATGAAAGATCCGGGCCCGTATTCCTCGAGTTCGTCGGTGAGATCTCCAATAAACTCGCCAGTGGGGGGCTCGTATTCACCAGGTTTTTGAATAAAAATAACGGAGTCTGTATCGTAACAGAGCACCCTTTCTCCTAGCTGGTCTAAATAACTTAATAATTTTAAACGAGCCTGTGCGGTTGTATAGGCCGCAATACAAACATTTACTGACGAATGCGAATCGAAAACTTCATCGGAAATCTCATAATTTACTAATAAAGTCTCTTCGTTTATGGGTTCTAAATGATTGACGTGCAAGCATGGATTTATTAACATTTCAAATAATTCAGAAGCAGTGTCTATAATTTTGGTTTTACCTAGATTTTCCATTTGGGCAAATTTTCCCCAAAAACAATTAAGATTTAATTTAGCTAAAGATCTCACCCCCGGGTTCTTTTCGATTTTATTCGGGTTTAGAGTAATACCCTCTTTTTCAAAAAAGTCTCGCAAGTAATTATTTTTATCTTCTTCAGAAGAAAAATGCGCAGGCCAGCCGGATGCTTCTTGTTTTATCTGAATAAATTTATTCATCATGTCCACGAATAGTCCTCCAGATTTTGAAAGTGGATCGTACTGAGATACTTGATAAGACCAAATCTCGAAAATATTTAGAATTGTATAACCTCTTTCTATAGCTTTTTTAAGCTCGTCACTGACCCATGTCCCGAAAAGACTCCTTTCTTCTTCAGTATGTTCGCATCTGTTTTGGTTAAACTTTTCCCCACATGTCCGACATAAAACAAACATTAACTTATTATTCATCTTTGTAGGTAGTACGGGGTGGTACAGATTTTGTGGTGGTAGGATCTGGCATTTTACAAGCCCTTCTACCTCATTAAAATTTAAATTTTTACAGTCTTCGCCAACAATCACTTTTGGATGCCCGATCGGGAATTTTCCAAATTTACAAATATATGGATAAAGTGAGCACACATCGAGGTACCTGATTTTTTCATCATCTTTGATTTTATAGTACTCCGAGGTGTTTCCTGTCCTACCTCCGTAAAGAGCATCCCTTGGAATTAAAGGAGTATTTTTTAACAAAGGATGTTGGCTTAAATATTCGTATGCTGCCGTATTATTCGATAAAAACTTTTTAAAGACACATTCCCACATTATTGTGACTTCGTAACCGGCATTTGTTAAGCGATCTATTTTACAAGTAGTAGCCTCGAATCTGGAATTCATGGTGTCGTAAGGATTATTTTTATTTATTGGTTCGTTCCTTTTATTTTTGTCGCATACAGGATGTCCGTGCCAAAAACAACCTTGAAATTCGAAAATTTCGTTGTTTTCCGGGCAGAAACCATCCACTTTGGCACCCGCTAAGACGCTTTCTTTCCCATTTAGTGCCTGTAAAATTTTTATACCCCTTTCACGTTCTTCCCAAAGTAGCCACATCATCGCTATTTGTGAAACCTTTTCCGAAGCTCGATAACCTCCTTTAGGTATAATTGCTATAGTTTCTGGTTTTAAAAAATTCCTTCTAAAAATCTTGCTGCAGCAAGATGCTATTGTTGAACTTTCTAAGAAAGGGCACACTGTGGTGGTTTCAATTAACTGTTTTCGAAATTTTAGACAAGCAGCTGCTAAAATTTCTACGTCTGAGACACAGTATTCCACTATTTCCTTGGCAAAGTTAAATTCAAAATTTTTATTAATGTTGTACCAGTCCAAAAAACGAGTCCTATCGTCCTTACTCATGGTATTGGGGCTGTAATAATGTAAAGCGGGGAGCGGGCCTATATAGGTTTGATTTTCGGTTTTGTTAAATAAATGTGGAAAGTAACCCTTTTTGAAACTGTCACCAAGGTCAAAGGCTTTTGGAAATTTTGAGAGGGCCATTGGAAAGTAATTAATACTATCCAAAAATTTTAAATTTTCTAGCGTCATAAGAATAATTTTGGTTCCTCTCATTATAATTTCGGGTTTAAAGGATGTCTCATTTAGTATATATTTCAAGAGAAATATTAAATCAAATGCGCCTCCATTGTGTGAGATAACCAAAATTTGTTTAAATTTTTGTCTGATTGAAAGTAAATGATAAAAAAATCCATGCATACACTTTGAACCCTTAAGTTTTTGTAATTTAATTCCACATTGTAAACAGGTTGGGGACGCCGAGTCTAAACAAACGCTACAGACTTGTTTAAAAACACATAAGTTAACTATGTGCTTAAATGAACCAGTATTGTAAACTTCATCTTGTTGAGTTTCTAAATCAAAAAAAACAAAAGCTATTTTTTCATTTACATTTAACCTTTTCTTTGGTAAATCAACAGGAATAAAGCAGAAATGACCCGTCTGTTGAATTTTATTACATATTCGGCAAAACAATTCGCCGCAGACATGTGGATTCTTTGGATTTTTTCTTTTAAAACAGAGACCGCAAAGTTTAATTTTGTTACAAACATCGTTGCTTACGTGATTGTCAAAACAAGTCTGACTTTTGAAACTCCTATTGCATGCGTAACAATTTATCTTCTGTACTAGTTGACAAATGGGTGGCTTTTTACATTGGTAACATGAAACAGAGCATCGATGCGAAAATTTATTATTAAATGATTCGTGACAAAATTCACAAAAATATGAAACTCCAAAAGCAGCAGTCAGGGATGTAATAACGTTAAAGTGATTGTTGTCGTGAATGAGGTTTATACGTTGCCCGTCCCCGGCGCCTTCAAAGAAAACACTGCGTTTGGTAATAGCCTAATTTCCGGCATAGTTATATACTACAATTTTGTATTTCGGACTTAGGTGAGTTTGAAATTTCTGTATTTCTTCTAGCCCCGCTCCCCCTTCACCTATAACTACTCCTGCCGATTGCGTGAGATCTATTGCCCTTTGCGTTTGAAACCTATGCCGATCTTTTCGTATTCTTACTAACTCTGAATCGTTTTCGATTACCGCTATACCCACTACCAAAGCACGAGCTAGGCAAAGATTGTCTATATTCCGAATAGAAATTATCCCTCTTCGGCGAGCGCATTCATCGTCAAAGGAATTGAAGTATAATTTCTTTCTACCGGACCCACGGGGTAAAGAGACCGTCGTAACGTTTAGAATAAAATTATCAGTTTCTAAACCCACGTTATTTGACTGAAACACCTTACTAAGTATATTAAACACGTCATCGACTGTGACGTTATTAGCATCTTGAAAAGGAACCCAACCCTGTCCGTTTGAGAATCGCGTGGAATTAAATGTTATTCCCACTTTATCGCCCTGGTCTAAATTAGCGCACTGATTCTGTATTATTTCCGATATCGCAGCTTTTACCCAAACAAGAGGATTTTCATTTAAAGGTACCGGGTTCAAATGAAATTCCGTAGAACGACCAACAACGCCGAACCTACACACATTCCGCACAGACTCCCTTACGATAGTGCATTTAGCCATTATTTATTAATTATTTTCAATTGTTTTTATTTAAAAACAAAGAAATACAGAGGTTGAATACGTCTCCTTCCCTCTATTACCACTTATGTTAAAAGAAAAAAAAAATTACACTAATTATTCTTTTAAAATTCGGTTAGCGGATTGTTTGTTAAGACATACAGACTTGTTATTACTTGTGACCGACTTGCTTCGACCCCTTTTTATCCCTGGAATATAAAAAGCCTCACTGTTTCTCTTTCTACTTTAGTTTTCTTGAAATCTAATATGGTCACACACGTATCTCATTCAAAAAAAAATTCAATATTTATTCACTTGAGGAAAATTAAAAAAATTGAAGGATCAAATTAAGGTGTACGAAGAAAAGAAAAAATTGGTAAAACTCCTTGAACGTCTGCGGATTTAAATGTAAGTACCCGAATTTAAAAAAAAAATAAAAACAAATTCACCTACCTTTATTTCGAGGAAGCACAAATATCTATGACAAACTCACCACAAACCAGTTCACTTGGTAACAAGCAAAAGAATAATAAAAATTGTAATAATACGAAAAATATCAGTATGTATCACGTATGAAAACAAAGTTGATATTAAACCGTTGATCACGTTTGGTTTCCTTTAAATACCAAAAAGACTCCTAAAAATACAGGACCGAACTTGAATTGGCTTAGTACTGCAATTTCCATATTCGGTGATAATATCTAGTTATTTATAAAAAAAAAGATTCATTCCTATTTCAGCTTTTGTAAGTCTGCACTGATCAAGAGAAAAAAAATGGGGTAGAAGAAAAAAATAAATAAATAAATCAGCCTAATGAGTGCGTAATTAGTAACCTAAATTACACTAAAATGTGTTTTTTTTTTCGACGAGGATCAAATTCATAAAATACGTCCCTGCATGATAAATTTTCTCACACTTTTCGTATTCTTTCGCGGGTGGCTCTCGATATACCTACCCCCAAGACCACCCCATTGAATAAAATAAACTCATAAAACTTGCAAGGTTTGTTTTATTTTCTTTGTATACTAAAACACACCGCCGCTTCGTGGGTGGCTCTCGATATACCTACCCCCGAGACCATAAACACTGCAAGTTCTGTTTTCTCACAGAAAGTCATAAAAAGACAGCGGCATCGAAATGAGGCTTGAGGGTGGGTGATGGTCAGTTTTGGCGCCGAACCTTTTACCCACATTTAGTCGTCGATGTTCAAACACACCGCCGCTTCGTGTGTGGCTCTCGATATACCTACCCCCAAGACCATAAACACTGCAAGTTCTGTTTTCTCACACAAAGTCATAAAAAGACAGCGGCATCGAAATGAGGCTTAAGGGTGGGTGATGGTCAGTTTTGGCGCCGAACCTTTTACCCCCATTTAGTCGTCGATGTTCAAACACCGCCGCTTCCTGGGTGGCTCTCGATATACCTAGCCCTGAGACCATAAACACTGCAAATTCTGTTTTCTCACACAAAGTCGTAAAAAGACAGCTGCATCGAAATAAGGGTTGAGGGTGGGGTGATGGTTAGTTTTGCCGCCGAACCTTTTAGCCTCATTTAGTCGTGAATGTTCAAATGCGCTTGTAGTCCTATATTAAAGTGGAAAGTTTTGTGCTGCTTGTGATTTTTGGTTACGGTTTTAGTGAGACACAGTTTTGTTTGTCAGTGCCTTTACTTTTTGTTCGAGAGATTTTACCATAGACAATGAACGGGTAAGTCACTAATTAGATAATTATTTGTAAATCTTCGAGTGAATTATCCTAAAGCCTTTAATTAACTAATCAGCCGCTGTTTATTGACGGATAAGTTTGGCAAAATTTTAAAATAAAAATAAAAAGGGAATGCCTCTTCGAAAGAGCAATAAAGCAAGGGTCTTTTTTACCGATAATTTTTGAAATGACGGGGGGGTTAGTTTTTCTTTTTTTCTTCGCGTGTAGCCTAGAGAAGACATTTACCTGATTCAGTTTTTTATCTGAATTATACAGGTGCGTCGCTATTGAAGTAATACGCTGCCAGCGCTGCATGCTCAGGGCCGACACTGTCTGCCCTGAAGCGATATTCGCATGCGATGGCGTCGAGGCGCATACGTTCTGCGCCTCGTGCGCCGATGTGATTGGGTGGTTGCAAAATGAATCCCCCTTTTGCGGGATGATTGTTTTTCGCTCCAGGGTGCTGGAGCGAATGGCTTTTTTGGGAGAAAGGTAAATGTTTTTGTTTTTTTTTTAAAAAAAAAGGAAGCAAAATAAATAAATTAAAATAACTCGCTATATTCTTGTTCATCATAGAAGACGCCAAGAAATGGAGAGGATGCCTGGCCCTCCACCCTTAATCCCAATTCAGGAGATCCCGAAGTAACTAATTTCACCCCTTATTTTAAAATAAAAATACTAACACTTTTTTTTCAACCAAAAAAAAAAAAAAATAGCTTCCAAGACGTAATCTCCATCGGATCCAGCGAGGAGACAGCGGAATTCCCACACGATGGCGGGGAAGTTAGACCGAGTTCGCCAAGCTCGGTGAGTAGCACCGTAAGCTACATTTTCGACTTGCCGCCTCCCTTGGATCCTGAGGAGTCGCTCGATTCTGGATATGGACACGAACATATTTAAAAAAAGTACGAGCGGGTATTTCCACGATAACGCTGACACCGTTAAATTTCTAATTTTCTTTTTGCAGATTCCGGAATATAAATATTTACTCGTTACCTCTCGTGTTTTATTTCCTCTGTCCTTTGTGCGCAATAAAAGTACAGTTTGTACCCGCGAGGGTACACATTCGCAGAATTATATGTTTTTAAAATAAATGTTTTGGTCAATATTCACTAGGTGGGGTTACCTTATTAAAGAAAATCTTATTCCAAGAGGGGACACTAGTTTACATTCGAACCGCTAGAGGGTGCAGATGGTCACGCGAACAATATGAACAAGTCTCATTGACGCCATTGCTTTTCTTAGGGGTGGGAAAATATCTGGGCTCTGATTGGCTTCGCCGCCATCGCAAACTAGAGGTGGGGAGATTGATTAAACCCCATTGGTGCTTGCTTATCCAATGGGAGCCAGTTTCAAGGGATTATGGGTAAAGGCGGAGGAGCTAGAGAGTCGTGGGTAAGGAGGACACCCCACAAAAAGGGAGAGGAGTGGGGGAAGCCTATATTATACTTAATGACTACTAGTGGGGTATGACGCATACTGACGCGAGGGGCGAAATGGTCACAGAGTGGATGGCCGCCAACGGCTTAATCACTTTAAACCAGGAAACTCGCCAACGTTTCAAAGCCAAGGCTACGGTTCGATTCTTGATCTCACCATAGTGACTGAAGGCATTAGGATGAAAATCGGACAATGGAGAGTAGCTGAAACAGAAACGTTATACGTTACATAACTTTTGAAGTAAAAAATAGTGACCCGACAGTGGTACGGCAAAGAGAATGTAGAGGCTGGCAAGTCAAAAAACTTGACAGAAATAAGCTTCACAATGCAATCGGGTTGCTTGGCGAAGACGGACCATCGGCAAGAGATTTCTCAGAAGAGTTGGCAACGCTGTGTGACATCTCAATGCCAAAGAAAAGGAGTTTCAGGAACAAACAGCCTGCGTACTGGTGGAACAGCGAAATAGCGGAACTTCGTAGAGACTGTATAAATAAGCGACGGAAATACACAAGAACTGTCAAACATGGCATTATTTGAGATACACTAAGAACATGGGAGGAATATAGAGAAAGCAAGATAGCGCTCAGAGACAAAATCAAGAAGGCAAAGAAAGAGTGCTGGACGCGGCTCCTTCACGACGTTGATCGTGACATCTGGGGCGATGGTTACAAAATCGCGATGAAGAGCCTTTTTGGATTTCCGCCACGACCTAACCTAAGCATGGAAGCAACAGAGAAGATCGTACGACATCTATTTCCGTGTCATGACGCGGTATCGTTTGCTCGCGACGATGGTGCGAAGCCTGTAGTATTCACCGTGGATGAACTAAGCAACGCTGCTGCGAAACTTAAGAACAAGAAGGCGGCAGGCCCTGGAGGGGTCCCGGCCGAAATCCTTAAGGAGCTGGTGGGACAAAGCCTGAATATGTATTAGCCACTTATAATAAGCTAGCAGGAAAAAGCTGCTTTCCAGCGGAGTGGAAGGCAGCTAGGATGATCCTGCTGAGGAAAGGCGACCACACGCTGGAGAACCCATCGTCCTATAGACCAATCTGCCTGCTGGATGCAGAGGGAAAACTTTACGAGCAACTAGTGATTGCACGCCTGCACAGGGAAATTGAGCGTACTGGTGGTCTGTCGGCTAGGCAGTATGGCTTCAGGAGCGGTAGACAAACAGTTGATGCCATAGCAAGGGTTATTGAAATCTCCAACAAGGCTTCAAATTTCGCGCATGCAAATCGTAGACTGGCGGTTATAATAACTTTTGATGTCCGAAATGCCTTTAATAGTGCCTCGTGGCAATTAATCCTGGAGGAATTAAGAAAGCGCCAAATGGACGAAGGCCTAATAAACTTAATAGCGTCATACCTCTCTGACAGGGAGATCCTACTGGAGGCACAGGGACGGGCAAAGGGGATCGGCATAACAAGCGGAGTACCACAGGGCTCGGTCCTTGGACCAACACTGTGGAACGTGCTCTATGATGGGCTTTTTGCGTTGGAGATGCCAAACGGAGTGACACTAATAGGGTTTGCCGACGACATCGGCATGATTGTGGTAGCAAAGAACGAGGAGCTCCTGATGTGCAACGCAAACACGGCGCTACAGAGAGTTGCGCGATGGCTCGAGCAGAGACGGTTGGCCCTAGGGCCGGAGAAAACCAAAGCAGTGTTGCTAACCACAAAACGGAAGATAGGCCACGTTGTTTTCGATGTTATGGGTAGTGAGATTGGCTTGAGTGACGCTGTCAAATACCTGGGAGTGTGGCTTGACAGAAAGCTAAGTTTCGCTGGGCACGTAAAGCGAACTGTGCAAAAGGCAGAAAAAACGACTTCTGCGCTGTTGTGTCTAATGCCAAACATAGGCGGACCAAGATCATCCAAACGGAGACTTCTAGCGAGCGTGGTACACTCTCAGATACTGTATGGAGCCCCAGTCTGGAGCAAGATTACCGAGAATAAGAGACTAACAGCTGTGTTATCAACACTACAAAGAAAGCTATCACTGAGAGTGTGCAGCGCATACAGAACGGTGTCCACGGAGGGAATTAGCGTAATAGCGGGGATCCCGCCGATAGCGCTACTTATAGAGGAACGGCGGCAAAGATACTCAGAAGCAACAAAAAACGAAGCACGAAATATCCTCCAAACCAGCTGGCAAAAGAAATGGGACACGGGGACCTATGGCCGATGGACACACCAGTTAATCCCGGACATACAACAGTGGATTAATCGCCCGCGTGGGGAAGTGGACTACTTTCTCACGCAGGCTCTATCGGGGCATGGTTGCTTTGGAAAATATCTGTCCGACCGAGGACGCGCCCAGACCAGTGACTGTCAGTACTGCGGCCTGTTGGACGACGTGGAGCACACACTGTTTCACTGCCACAGGTGGAAGGAACAATGAGCTATGTACTCATGTACAACAGGTACCAACTTCAACCCGCGCAACATGATGGCAAGCCTGATGGGTTAAGAAAATACGTGGAGGGAGGCGTACAGAGTGATTCGGAAAATTATCGACACCAAGGAGAGAGATATTAGGGCAAACCGTAGTACATAGATGGAGAACCTGGGACCGGCCCTTGTACCGAAGTAATGCGTAAGCGGTTTCCGGTACAAAGGTGCCTGCGTGGTAGATAGGGTGGGTTTTTTTAGTAGGTAGGCGGCAACACCACACTCTGTGTGGTGTCTGAATCCGACACAAGGCTAGCCAGGCTAGTATCGTCTTTTGAAGATTTTTTTAGCACCCTACAAAAAAAAAAAAAAAAAAAAAAAAATATATATATATATATATATATATATATATATATATATATATATATATATATGTGATGACACTATATTCCGGGATATCATCCGTTCGCTCGTTGAACTCCGACTGGAATCCTGCATCCGACTGGAATCCTGCAAATCTTGCATCCGACTGGAATCCTGCAGACGTTTCGCCAAAATCTCACTTGGCATCTTCAATGCTCGCGCTCCGAAAACACTGAGTGTTCGAAGTGTTTTCGGAGCGCGAGCATTGAAGATGCCAAGTGAGATTTTGGCGAAACGTCTGCAGGATTCCAGTCGGATGCAAGATTTGCAGGATTCCAGTCGGATGCAGGATTCCAGTCGGAGTTCAACGAGCGAACGGATGATATCCCGGAATATAGTGTCATCACATTTTTCCATCCGTGAATCAATACGTGAGGATATATATATATATATATATATATATATATATATATATATATATATATATTCTCACGTATTGATTCACGGATGGAAAAATGTGATGACACTATATTCCGAGATATCATCCGTTCGCTCGTTGAACTCCGACTGGAATCCTGCATCCGACTGGAATCCTGCAAATCCTGCATCCGACTGGAATCCTGCAGACGTTTCGCCAAAATCTCACTTGGCATCTTCAATGCTCGCGCTCCGAAAACACTTCGAACACTCGAACAAAAAAAAAATAAATGGCAAAATTTAAATTTAAAAATTTGAAAATTAAGGATTACAAAACGCATATTCCAAATAATTTATATTTTTTAACAAGTCTTCTTGGCTCCAGCGAAACATGTAATGTCAGGAAAGAAATGGAAATACTTAATATTTGTCAAGTTGATGAGTTTAAATGAAAAAAGAATATACCCCTAAACTTATTGGTTTGGGACTCTTAACCTATTAGGAGACCAAGTCAAAAAAACTGGTTGAAACCAGCTACGCTTGTTGTCACACAGTATCTTACACACAAATTTCATTAAATGAAACCATACCTGGAAACTTTAAACTTTTGCCATATAATGTAAAATTCAATGAAAAATTTCACATGTACTGATAACCGAAGCAATATTACAAGAGTATACATCAGTTCTAAACACCTGTCAATATAAAAAATGGTATGGAGACATTCAATTTTCTGTGAAATAAGATTTTTTAATTTAGACATTTAGATAAGCGAGACAAAAATCATCCCTGACCAACACGAAAGTTTTTTTTTTAGATTAGCTTTTTACTTCTACTTAATTTTAGTTGTTATTATGGATATAATTTTAATTTTTATTCTAGCTTCTATGTACACTTATGTACTATTGGTTTAATATGCAATGTTGCAATGTCAAAAATAACAAAAGAGTATCATCCCTATCAAAAAATTCGTCTATGAGGGCAAATACGTATCACATTCGCTACGAAAGATGGTATACAAACAAAAACGATCTTAAGCGGCCGCCGCAACCGCAAGTCTTTTATTACCTGACCGTTTTTGCAAATTTGACCCTTTCTCTCTGCATCGCTGCAGGGCTTCATATTTTGCTAATTAAAAATAAACGATCCATCCGATTATAGTTTTTGAAAAAGTAGCTGATTCGTTGATCTTCAATGCATATGATTTATAAAAAGCATTTTTTTGATAAACCAAATAGTTTTCAAGTTACAGCGAGGTAAACGATAACATAAAAATGAGTTTTCAGGACAAGCGTGTATTCGTTAAAGATATAAAAGCATTTTGCGGTGTGTTTTTAAAATGAAAAAAAAAGCTTTCTAATAAAAATATTGAAAAGCGGTTTTGTCAGTTTAATGGCTGTATGTTGAAGATAACAACAACATAATAATATTTTTTTGTCATTTTTATTATAAAATTCACTCCCACTACCCCCTGCACCATACGATTTTTGTACGACCAGTTGGTTTTGTATTCTTAGGGACAGTGTAAAATTGCTACACATTTGTTTTTAAAATAGGAAAATAATCACTCAGACCAGCCTGTAGAACTCCAGAGTTTTTGATTAAAGTTACATCAAAAGCACAAATGTAATCAAGCCATTTTAATGAAGTTTTTGTAGTTCTTGTAATTTTTGTAAGGTATTTAATAATATACAGAGGGTTCAAATGAATTTTTTAGGGGTGGAACTATTAGAAAATAATTTTTTAAAAATGTGTCTGGATTGTTAGGCCTTTAAAATTTCTTAAACAGCAAATACCCCTTAGCCTATGAATTCATTATAAGAGGCAAAAATAAATATAAAAACAATTTCAGTTTGAAATGTTTGTTTGCGTTTTGTTTACGTTGACGCAATCAAATGAATATTAATATTTTTGATCACATTATTTAAAAGGAAGTTTGAATTAAGATTCTAAAATTTGTAAAATGTCTTTATAAAATTTTTATCTTGACATCAATTTATAGAAGTTTAAGCCTCTTTCAAAAAAAAAGTATTTTTTTTAAGATTAACATTTTATTTCTACATAATTTCAGGTGTTCTTATAGATATAATTTTAGTTTTTATTCTAGCTTCTATGTACACTTATGAATTATTAGTTTAATATGAAGTGTTGCCAATAAAATATAATACAAATAATTACTAATGTCAAATATAATAAAACGGCACCATTCCTATGTAACAAGTAATTAATCAAAAAATTCAACTATGAGAGAAATACGTGTATCATATTCCCTACGAGAGACAAAAACAAAACAAAAACGATCCTAAGCGCCCGCCGGAACCGCTAAGTCGTTTATTGTCTGACCGTGCGTTTTGTAATCCTTAATTTTCCAATTTTTAAATTTAAATTATGCCATTTATTTCCGTTTTAATATTTTGGCAAATCTTCGTCATTGCTGACGAAGCAAAGGATAAATAGTTGGACGTTTCCGTCTTAGTGTGATGCACTACTGCTTCAATCACTTGCTCCTTAGAAAACCGTTTCAAAAAATTTCTAAGTTCTTCTAGGTATAAATTTCTTCTTGGAGAATTCACTAATTCAATCCACAAACTTGTCTTTAACTGTTTTAAACAAAAATCCCAATGTGCGAGTTTATTCATTGTTTTACGTGATTCTGTCAAATAGCATGAAGCATTTAATTTCGTATTTCTTCGAGTTTTAATTTTGTTTTTCCATATTAGTCATGACTTGTATTTTTAAAACAAGTATAGGTTTTGTAACAGTTTTTATGTCATTGTAAACTTGTTTCCTTATGTAATTAAAATTCAAAAAAATATGTAGAGCATTAGGATCCTTGCCTTAACAGAATGCGGATGCGGATATTTGTTTTGACGTTACGAGCTTTCCGCCTTATTGACAAGTTACACATAATTGGAAGTTAAAAACTTTTCCTTTAGTGTTAGCAGCTTTTTTCGTTAAAGGCTTTAATTTCATTATAGAATCAAGTTCGCAATTAGAACCTGTACTGATTTTAATGCGTTATTATTTATCATTCTTATACAAAAATAAATATATTTTAGTCATATTATAAACTACTTCACTCCCTCAAAGAAAACTATTTTGACACTTAAAACGCATATATAAAAAATAAATAAAATCATCCTCGCTGCGAAAGCGGGTGTACAAGCGCACGTCGGAACCGCAAAGTCGTTTATTGCCTGACCGTCCTCGCAAATCTGACCCTTCCTCGCTGCGTCGCTGGCGGCCGTGATATTTACGACATGGTTTCACATTTTGCTAATGAAAAAAAAACTGTCCATCAGATTGGGGTTTTCAAAAAAATAACGTATTCGTTGACCTTCAATGCATATCTATTATAGGAAACAGTTTTTTGATAAGCCAAATAGTTTTCAAGTTACAGCGAGGTAAACGATAACATAAAAATCAGTTTTCAGAGCAAGCTTTTATTCAGTAGAGACTCCCATATAAAAGCATTATGCGGTGTATTTAAAATGAAAAAATAAAGTATTTCTAATAAAAATATTGAAAAGCGGTTTTGTCAATTTATGAGCAGTATGGTGTATACAACAAAATAATAATAATTTCTTGACAATTTTTAGAAAATTCACCCCCACCACCCCCTGCACCGACCGATTTTTATACGACCAATTGATGATGCATTCTTAGTGTACAAGAAATGATAAAAAGTGATTATTACGTTTTAGCAAGAAAGTGCAAACGAAAATCCAGTTTAATAGAATTTTGCGAACTTATTAAATCTACTAAGGAAAAAGGCATTTCTACTACTACAAAAATATAAACGAAGTCGGGACCTTTTTACATCTTGACTTGACTTGACTTGACTTTTCACAACCCAACTTGCATGTCAAGGGTTCCATTCTTGAGAAACATTTAATTGTTAAATCCGCAAGGCGACATCTTCACTACCGAGATATAGAGCGTTTTTAAATTTTCGGCCCTTTAGAAAATTGCCCATAACATTTTTATTTATGAAAATTTTGGATCCAGATAAAAACATTATTATAGCATTTAAAGGCAAATGCACGAGCGTACTCAGATTTTTTTTACAGTTCTTCGTTTTGTCATTAATGAATTCAACTTCCTTATTTTATATGGCAATCATAGTCCTGAAATATAGGGCATTCTTTTTATGTATTTGTGTATTGTGTCGCTGTCAGTTAAGGGCATAAATTTTATGCTTTATTGAATTTTTCTATCACATAATTTTAATGGAAAAACTGAACGCAGAGGCAGTTAATGAACTTTATTTAGATAAATATCCGGGGCAGCAACAACCAGACAAGGAGGCAAGGCAGAATCAAAACGACTTAAATGAGGAAGAGAAAATCCGGAAAATGAATATGATTGCACAAGTGTTGCAAAATCCAAGCATTAATTCTTGAAAAGAGTATTAAATGAAGTGTTTGGATAATATTGGATTGGATCTAGTGGCCTGCGAAACTGTGTGATGCTAACTCCTCTGGTTTTTTTATGGGGGATATTTACAGATCTTATATTAAAGAAGTTTCTAAACCAAATCACAATTAGAGGAAGTCACTCGCGAAGCGTTTACTCCCATCAATCTTATAGAGTTAGTGAATAGTTGCCATTCAGTAAGAAAACTGACGTTCGGTGTATAAGAAGTATTCAGGATATTTTGTATTCGAATACTTATTGCTTTCTGTTTATTAAAATATCTATAATTTATGAATAATAAATAAAATTCCAATAAAAGTATTAAGTGGTTCTTAGGTTTCGTGTTTTTCACTTAAATTATTTTAAATTGTCCTTATCTTATCTTTATGTTAAGTTCCAGAGTTTATTAAGTAAAGTAAACAAACCAGACTCTTTTAAAAAAGTCCACTAAACATTTTGCCCACTCTGTCCAAAATCCTGAAAAAATTCATTAAGCAACAAATTCAGTCACATGTAAGAAAAAATTCTTGTGAGCTTTCAGTCGTCCTGACAAGTAAAATGCTGTGACGCAGTGTTTAAATCAAACTAATCTTTACAGAGCTCAGCAATTGCAGAACTATTGCCTAAGACTAAGATAAGGTATCCCAACATCTTACACGATATTTACAGTCTGCGACCTTATTTTTCATAATTATAAAAAACCATATTCCAAAGTATTTGCAGCAAAGACTGCATTTTAGCATAGATGTATATACGTGAAACCGTCGTTTTCGGGCTATAGTATAACACTATTTTGAACTATTCAAAAATAGTTCATAAATTTCCGGCTAAAATACTACAATCAAAAAATGAATTTATTTTTTAAAAAATTACTTAATTTAAAAAAAAGAGCAGTAATATATTTAAACTCTAGTATAAATTAATAACTGAAAATGAACCAATACACATAAACAATGTCTGAAAATAACCTTTATCAGCATTTACCTATTTAATTGATCTCGCGAAATCTACGATATTTCAGGCTTCTTACTTTTTATTTTATGTTTTCCTTTTGATTCATTTATTTTATTGAAGTTAATGTGCCTAAGCAGCTTTTGTGTCTAAATAAACTTGTCAAGGCGAACAAGCGGAAGAAAATTTTTCAAAATTATATTTGTTTATTTTCTATAATAAAAGTCCTTTATTATTATTAAAGACAGAAAAATAATTAAACTGCCAATATTCAAAATGTGTTTATCATATCTTCATCATATCTTTTTGAACATTTTCTTGTTTTTTTCCAAACCAGAGAAGGCATTAATTTAGTACTCCATTCATTTTTAAGGGAAGTCACAAAATTTCGTTCGTTACCCGCAAATACGCCGCAAATACGGTCGAAATGAATCCTTTTCAGTATATTGTGCGCCTAAAATAACGGCCTTGAACTACGCAAAAAATGCTACGTTGCCATATTACTACCTCGTAGGAAGCCATAAAGTACTAGAACTAAACATACTGTGAAGTCCTAACGTATGGTTTACCGCGGAGATTCAAAGGGAAGTCAATACATGCGACAGACATACCAAGATTACATTGCGAATTGCGATGCGAGCGCCAACGATCTACGCCTGAACTAAAATTGATAATGTACGGATAAATGGTCGACCTTAGGACTTCATTAGAAAATTTTGCAGGAACGTTGCTAAGGCCCTCAAGATCATATATATATATATATATATATATATATATATATATATATATATATATATATATATATATATATATATATATATATATATATATATTGATAAACGTACTCTACAACTTCCAAAATACATACTCAATTAACGATGTGACTTCATCTACAACGTGGAGACTTCCGATTTCGGAAGTCACAACGTTTCCTATGTAAAACTTTGCCAGTATGACCTTGAGGGCCTTAGCAACGTTCCTGCAAAATTTTCTAATGAAGTCCCAAGGTCGACCATTTATCCGTACATTATCAATTTTAGTTCAGGCGTAGATCGTTGGCGCTCGCATCGCAATTCGCAATGTAATCTTGGTATGTCTGTCGCATGTATTGACTTCCCTTTGACTCTCCACGGTAAACCATACGTTAGGACTTCACAGTATGTTTAGTTGTAGTACTTTATGGCTTCCTACGAGGTAGTAAAATGGCAACGTAGCATTTTTTGCGTATTTCAAGGCCGTTATTTTAGGCGCACAATATACTGAAAAGGATTCATTTCGACCGTATTTGCGGCGTATTTGCGGGTAACGAACGAAATTTTGTGACTTCTCTTAAAAATGAATGGAGTACTAAATTAATGCCTTCTCTGGTTTTGGATAAGAACAAGAAAATGTTCAAAAAGATATAATGAAGATATGATAAACACAATTTGAATATTGGCAGTTTGATTATTTTTCTGTCTTTAATAATAATAAAGGACTTTTATTATACAAAATAAACAAATATAATTTTGAAAAATTTTCTTCCGCTTGTTCGCCTTGACAAGTTTATTTATACACAAAAGCTGCTTAGGCACATTAACTTCAATAAAATAAATGAACTAAAAGGAAAACACAAAATAAAAAGTAAGAAGCCTGAAATATCGTAGATTGGTCGTATAAAAATCGTGTGGTGCAGGGGGTGGTGGGGGTGAATTTTCTAAAAATTGTCAAGAAATTATTATTTTTTTGTTATCTACACCATACTGCTCTTAAATTGACAAAACCGCTTTTCAATATTTTTATTAGAAATACTTTATTTTTTCATTTTAAAAACACCGCATAATGCTTTTATATGGGAGTATCTAATGAATAAAAGCTTGCTCTGAAATCTCATTTTTATGTTATCGTTTACCTCGCTGTAACTTGAAAACTATTTGGTTTATCAAAAAAGTGTTTCCTATAAACGATATGCATTGAAGGTTAACGAATCCGTTATTTTTTTAAAAACCCCAATCTGATGGATAGTTTTTGTTTTTAATTAGCAAAATGTGAAACCATGTTGTGAATATCACGGAAGCCAGCGAAGCAGCGAGGAAGGGTCAGATTTGCGAGGACGGTCAGGCAATAGACTTTGCGGTTCTGACGTAAGCTTGTACAACCACTTTCGCAGCGAGGACGATTTTATTTATTTTTTATGTCTACGTTTTAAGTGTCAAAATAGTTTTCTTTGAGGGAGTGAAGTAGTTTTTAATGTGACTAAAATATATTTATTTTTGTGCGGGAATGATAAATAATAACGCATTAGTTATAATTTTCATCCAAATGGATATTAAAATCAGTACATGTTCTAATTGCGAACTTGATTCAACAATCAAATTAAAGCATTTAACGAAAAAAGCTGCTAACACTAAAGGAAAAGTTTTTAACTTCCAATTATGTGTCAATAAGGCGGAAAGCTCATAACGTCAAAACAAATATCCAAACAAAAATTAATTGAATGTGCCAAAAATCCGCATGAACATCTGTTAAGGCAAGGATCCTGATGCTCTACATATTTTTTTGAATTTTAATGACATAAGGGAACAAGTTTACAATGACATGAAAACTGTTACAAAACCTATACGAGTTTTAAATTGCGTATTTTGCCAGAAACGTTTAAAAAATCAAAAGCTCTGACAAGTTATGACTAATATGGAAAAACAAAATTAAAACTCGAAGAAATATGAAATTAAATGCTTCATGCTATTTGACAGAAACACGTAAAACAATAAATAAGCTCGCACATTGGGATTTTTGGTTAAAAAAGTTAAAGGCATCTTTGTGGATCGAAATAGTTAATTCTCCAAGAAGAAATCTATACCTAGAAGAACCTAGAAATTTTTTGAAACGGTTTTCTAAGGAGCAAGTCATTGAAGCAGTAGTGCATCACACTAAGACGGAAACGTCCAACTGTTAATCCTTTGCTTCGTCAGCAATGACGAAGATTTGCCAAAATATAAAAACGGAAATAAATGGCATAATTTAAATTTAAAAATTTGAAAATTAAGGATTACAAAACGCATATTCCAAATAATTTATATTTTTTAACAAGTCTTCTTGGCTCCAGCGAAACATGTAATGCCAGGAAAGAAACGGAAATACTTAATATTTGTCAAGATGATGAGTTTAAATGAAAAAAGAATATACCCCTAAACTTATTGGTTTGGGACTCTTAAATTATTAGGAGACCAAGAAAAAAAAACTGGTTGAAACCAGCCACGCTTGTTGTCACACAGTATCTTACACACAAATTTCAATAAAAGAAACTATACCTGGAAACTTTAAACTTTTGCCACATAATGTAAAATTCAATGAAAAATTTCACATGTACTTATAACCGAAGCAATATTACAAGAGTATACATCAGTTCTAAACACCTGTCAATATAAAAAAAGGTATAGAGACATTCAATTTTCTGTGAAATAAGATTTTTTAATTTAGACATTTAGATAAGCGAGACAAAAATGATCCCTGACCAACACGCAGGGTTTTTTTTAGATTAGCTTTTTACTTCTACTTAATTTTAGTTGTTATTATGGATATAATTTTAATTTTTATTCTAGCTTCTATGTACACTTATGTACTATTGGTTTAATATACAATGTTGCAATGTCAAAAATAACAAAAGAGTATCAGCCCTATCAAAAAATTCGTCTATGAGGGCAAATACGTATCACATTCGCTACGAAAGAGTGTATACAAATAAAAACGATCTTAAGCGGCCGCCGCAACCGCAAGTCTGTTATTAACTGACCGTCTTTGCAAATTTGACCCTTTCTCCCTGCTTCGCTGGCGGCCGTAATGTTCACGACAGGGCTTCATATTTTGCTAATTAAAAATAAACGATCCATCCGACTATAGTTTGTGAAAAAGTAGCTGATTCGTTGATCTTGAATGCATATGATTTATAAAAAGCATTTTTTTGATAAACCAAATAGTTTTCAAGTTACAGCGAGGTAAACTATAACATAAAAATGAGTTTTCAGGGCAAGCGTGTATTCGTTAAAGATATAAAAGCATTATGCGGTGTGTTTTTAAGATGAAAAAAAAAAAAGATTTATAATAAAAATATTGAAAAGCGGTTTTGTCAGTTTAATGGCTGTATGTTGTAGATAACAACAACATAATAATATTTTTTTGTCATTTTTGTTATAAAATTCACTCCCACCAGCCCCTGCATAATACGATTTTTGTACGACCAGTTGGTTTAGTATTCTCAGGGACACTGTAAAATTGCTACACATTTATGTTTTTAAAATAGGAAAATAAACTAGCCATTTTAATGAAGTTTTTGTAGTTCTCGTAATTTTTGTAAGGTATTTAATAATATACAGAGGGTTCAAATGAATTTTTTAGGGGTGGAACTATTATAAAATAATTTTTTAAAAATGTGTCTAGATTGTTAGGCCTTTAAAATTTCTTAAACAGCAAATACCCCTTAGCCTACGAATTAATTATAAGAGGCAAAAATATATATAAAAACAATTTCAGTTTGAAATGTTTGTTTGCGTTTTGTTTACGTTGACGCAATCAAATGAATATCAATATTTTTGATCGCATTATTTAAAAGGAAGTTTGAATTAAGATTCTAAAATTTGTAAAATGTCTTTATAAAATTTTTATCTTGACATCAATTTATAGAAGTTTATGCCTCTTTAAAAAAAGTATTTTGAAGATACTCAAACTTTTTATTTAGCTTACTAGCGGCTGCTATTTAATATACAGTAAGTTCTTTTTAGTTATGAAAAAATTAAATATATCCGAAACAATACCATATGTTATAAAAGATTTGTTACTTTTTGGCTACAACACATTCAGTGCACTTCAGTGCAGTAATAATTATTACTGTTATGTAGTTTTTTCATGAAGCAAAAGTTTACATCTTTTTAAAAAATATGCAATCATCAAAAAATGAGCCCCTTGCAAGTGACGATGCGGCTACAAGAAAATTACGTTTAAACGCACCCGAAGCCATTCATGCAATGGATTTAATTTTTTTTGAACATGTTTCATATATTCAGCGAAATTTATATATACCAGAAGCTCTTTGGTCCTCGTGACTTGCCGAATATATAATCTCACTATAAGGCACACCTTGTCACTTAATTATTTTTCTGTCTTTAATAATAATAAAGGACTTTTATTATAGAAAATAAACAAATATAATTTTCCAAATTTTCTTCCGCTTGTTCGCCTTGACAAGTTTATTTATACACAAAAGGTGCTTAGGCACATTAACGTCAAGGAAATAAATGAATTAATAGGAAAACATAAAATAAAGAGTAAGAAGCCTGAAATATCGTAGAATTCGCGAGATCAATTAAATAAGTAAATGCTGATAAAGCTTATTTTCAGGCATTGTTTATTTGTATTGGTTCATTTTCAGTTCTTAATTTATACTAGAGTTTAATTAAATATATTACTGCTCTTTTATTAAAGAATGAAATAATTTTGTTTAAAGGTAAATTAATGTTTTCATTGTAGTATTTTAGCCGGAAATTTATGAACTATGTTTACAATTATATAAGAGGAGGATCTTTTGAATAGTTCAGAATAGTGTTATCATATAGCCCGAAAACGACAGTTTGACGTATATACATCTATGCTAAAATGCAGTCTTTGCTGCAAATACTTTGGAATATGGTTTTTATAATTATGAAAAATAAGGTCGCAGAGTGCAAATACCGTGTAAGATGTTCGGATACCTTATGTTAGTCTTGGGCAATAGTTCTGTAATCGCTCAACTCTGTTAAAGTTAGTTTGCTTTAAACACTCACAGCAATTTACTTGTCACAGGACGACTGAAAGCCCACAAGACTTTTTTCTACATGTGACTGAATTTGATGCTTTATGAAGTTTTTCAAGATTGTGGACAGAGTTTGCAAAATGTTTAGTGGAGTTGATTAAAAGAGTCTGAGTTGTTTGCTTTATTTAATAAACCCTGGAACTTAACATAAAGGAGCAAGCCATTGAAGCAGTAATGCATCACACTAAAACGGAAACGTCCAACTATTTATCCTTTGGTCCGCCAGGAATGACGAAGATTTGCCAAAATATTAAAATGGAAATAATTGGCATACAGAACGCAGAATTTAAAAATTAAGGATTACAAAAAGCAAATAATTTATATTTTTTAACTAGTCTTCTTGTCTCCAGCGAAACATGTAATGCCAGCAAAGAATCGGAAATACTTAATATTTGTCAAGCGATCATCTTTGCGAGTTCAAATGGAAAAAAATATATAAATATATATAAAAAAATTGTTGAAACCATGCACGTTTGTGGTCACTCAATATCTTACACGGATAAGCGTCGCTCAAGAAGAAATTAAAATTTATTTAGAAAGCGATTACGTAACTGTCTCTAGACAATTGACGATGAGTTGGAAAATTTCACATGTACTGATAACCGAAGCAATATTACAAGAGGATACCTCAGTTCCAAACACCTGTCGATGTAAAAAAAGGCAGAGACATTCAATTTTCTGTTAAATAAGATTTTTTAATTTAGGCAAAACATTTCAGCCGTAACGAACCATTATGTTCCTGTAAAAGAAAATTTATGAAATGTATTGGTTCCTGTAAATGTGTGAAATCAATATGTAGCAATGAGCGAGACAAAAATGATCCCTGACTAACACTAAATATCTCTAATTTATCGGACACTGAAACAAACTCAGACTGAATCAAGAGTAAAAAACGTAATGACAATTTTCTTTATAAATCAAAAACCTATTATTTTTGCCGAAGATATACGTTAATATTGGATTGGAATGGGAAGAAGGATTTTTTTTTAAGATTAGCTTTTTACTTCTACTTAATTTTAGGTGTTATCGTAGATATAATTTTAGTTTTTATTCTAGCTTCTATGTACACTTATGTATTATTAGTTGAATATGAAGTGTTGCCAATAAAATATAATACAAATAATTACTAATGTCAAATATAATAAAACGGTACCATCCCTATGTAACAAGTAATTAATCAAAAAATTCAACTATGAGAAAAATACGTGTCATATTCGCTACGAAAGAGGGTCTACAAGCAAAAACGATCCTAAGCGCTCTCCGGAACCGCTAAGTTGTTAATTGCCTGACCGTCCTCGCAAATCTGACCCTTTCTAGCTGCTTCGCTGGTGGCCTTGATATTGACGACATAGCTTACATTTTGATTAAAAAAAAAACGGTCCACCCGATTGGGGTTTTTGAAAAAGTAACAGATTCCAAATAGTTTTCATGTTACACCGAGGTAAACGATAAAATAAAAATGAGTTTTCAGGGCAAGCGTTTATTCGTGTGTGTAACTAATACCTCGACCAATAAAAAAGAGAGTTTTTAATTATACTCATCCTTTTTATTTAGTTTTAGATAATAAAAATTTAAATAAACCAAAATAATACTCAAAAAATATTAAAAATGTTTGTGACTATTTGATTTCTAAAATTCATTGCAAACTCAGTCAGAATTATTACTGTTTTGTCGTATTCTCATAAAATCTTAGCAAAAGTTGACATCTTTTTAAAAAATATGTAGCTCCTCCAAAACTAAATCCGCGGCACGTCACAAAGCGACCGGCAGCAAAATAAATTTAAACGCACCCGGAGCCATTTGTGACGTGCAGACGTGCAACGGATTCAGTTTTTGTTTGAACCACGTTTGCAATATCGAGCGAATTCTATGTACAGCCGAAACCCTTTACTCATTTTGACTTCCTTAATATACAGTCTAACAGTAAAACATATCTTGTCACTTCTTGTATATATGAGAAACTTGGCATCATCGCGGAGTCGTATATGGCAGAAGTGAGAAAGGGTGTCTGATGTCCAATAATTTTGAAAAGAAAAATAATTATCCCTCTTATGCGAAACCATATATTTAAGCCCCCCTCATCATATATACATCGAAAGTTTTATAATATACGTCCCGAAAATAGGGGATGTTAGGCCGCCCGCTTATATATATATATATATATATATATATATATATATATATATATATATATATATATATATATATATATATATATATATATATATATATATATATATATATATATATATATATATATATATATATATATATATATATATATATATATATATATATATATATATATATATATATATATATATGTATATATATATAAAACAAACAAACTGTTAATTCTTGGGATCACCCCAACTTTGATGGATCGCCGTAAAGGGAGCAATAAAAGATGTTGAAGCTCAAAGCAAAATGGCAATTTATTGTAATATCTAGCTTTCGCCCATGGATACAGGCTTCATCAGGACACTAAGTCATATAGAGAACAAAAAAAACGTTTCATCAGAGTTAACAATCTAACCAAAAAAAGTAAAAAAAAACTTACACAACACGCCTCTTTCAACCTCTACATATAGAGAGATGACGCTGGTGTATAAAATAAAGTGTTTGGCCAGTTACAACAAGGGAAGGAATTTTAAACAAAATTCATTAAAATATGCAACCCATTATACACTATTTCAATAAATATGTTTACATTATTGAAGCTAACATTAACGGCAATTAGAAACAATCATATAGGTCGGGCAGAAAGAACAAAGAAAGGAAACTAATTTTAAACATTAATAGTAATAATTTAGCAACCACTACAACCTACCGTATCAAAAAACTCTGGTAGCTTATGTTTCGCAGTACGGTTTTGATTAAGAAGATAGGTGTAGATGCTACTAAGACCCTCAACATCCTAACACATCTCTAAATACTTACGTTTGAAGAGGTTCTTTTCACTCTTTAATACTACAGCTTCATCGTACATGACCCTATGTCCGGTATCATTGACATGAGCACTTAAATTAGTAATATTTGGTTTTAACTTTACTTTACAATCGCTTTTATGAAGTGTTAACCGTTTTTTTAACTTCTGTGAAGTATGACCGATGTAAACTAAATTGCAAGAGCATTTAATACAATATACAACGTCTGATTTTTGGAACGATGGGGTAATATCTTTAAGATTGGAATAGAAAGATTTGAGGGGTCTTAAGTTGTAATTGGCAATTTTTATATTAATATCCTTAAAGATCCTAATCAGAGCCGGGCACAATCTATCTATATACTGTAGTTTGCCAAAACTAGGAAACTCATTATTAACATTAAGCTGAGGTTGTAAAACATTGGCCTGGTCTGTAGTGGCACTATTACATGAGAGAATTTTATTTATTAACGATGGTGGGTATTTATTATTAAATAGTAAGTTCCTTAATAACATTAAGTTCTTATTTAACAGAGTATGGTGGCAAATTTTTCTAATGCGATCAATCAATGCTACAATCATATCGATCTTTTGTTTTTTAGGGTGGTGGTGTTATGAACAAGTTACTTTATTATGTGATAGACAGAGTTACTTTTGAATTCCCCTTCATATATCAATATGTGGATGATTTATTAACAGCAGTTCCACTTAACCTCATCGAATCCACACTTGACATTTTCAATTCCTTTCACTCCGATCTCACTTTCACGGTGGAGACGGAGACAGATGGTTCAGTCCCTTTCCTTGACACAAAGGTCATTCGCACTAGTGAAAATTTAGTTATTCTTGATTGGCATAGAAAAGTTACTAGTTCCGGTAGATACATTCCCTTCACATCGTACCACCCTAAAAAACAAAAGATCAATATGATTGTAGCATTGATTGATCGCATTAGAAAAATTTGTCACCATACTCTGTTAAATAAGAACTTAATGTTATTAAGGAACCTACTAATTAATAATAAATACCCACCATCGTTAATAAATAAAATTCTCTCCTGTAATAGTGCCACTACAGACCAGCCCAATGTTTTACAACCTCCCCTCAGGGGCTCACAATTTTTGAGTAAGGGTGTGGCAATCCCGAGGTGCCCTAGCTGGATCCCACTTTGCTTCACTTCTTTCTACTATTCTTGGGTGGGGTCCCTTCCTCTTTTGCCTTTCCTATCGGTCTCTCTTGACCAACTCTTGTTTTTCTTTCCGTCCCGGACGCTATTAGGCAACGAGGGCTAGGGGTCTTTCTTTTCACGCTAAATTAAAAAACCTTATGACGACCTGGCGATGGACATGGAAAACCTTGAATAAAATTCATGACGGAACAACATAATATAAATTCGATTACGGTACAGGGGGACTCGGAAACCCCAGTACGCGCCCAGGTTGGTTGTAAAGCGGGCCAGTCTGGTGTGACAGAATGCGACCGCGACTCCGAGGGTGGAACTCAGGCTCTCTGGAGTTTTGATGCTACTGGGTTAAAGACACGGGAGAGAAGCTATAGCTGGTCCGGTGTGAAGGATCCTTTTGCAAAAAGAAGTCTGATAGGAAGATCCCCAACGCGGGCCAATACCAAGAACACGGAAAATCCAGCCAAAAGGCCTAGAGAGGAATCCTCGCCAAAACAGGAGGAGAAAGAAAATAAGGAGGGACTCGCATTCAAAAAACTTATCGAAGATATGGATGTACAGGTTACAAAGTTGATGAGTGTCATCCAGACAAATATAAATACTAAAAAGGAGATCAAAGATTCGGTAGTTAGGTTAAGCAGCATAGCTAGCAGGTTAAAAGGCAGAGAAATACAGATGTGTCTGGGAAAAGGCGGAAGTAGTAAGAGTAGTGAAACAGAGAAGAACTCGGCAGCAACACAAACAAGCAATGAACATAATATGGCAGACACAGAAACGCAAACTGTATACATGAAAGTATTGACAGAGGAGAAAGAAGCAGAACTCATAAAGGAGTCTCTGAGGGCAATAGAATCCTTAGATGATCTTTTGAGAGCAGTAAAGAAGACCTGGCTCGAGGCGGCATACAAAAATGTACAAATCGAAGTGGGAAATCCCCTATCAAAAAGTTCTGGAGGTGACCTGGCGATATACTCCGAAGACCTTGAAATGACTAAAGGTATCAGTAGGATTTTTAAGGAGAGATATCCCGAACTCACGTTGTTGGGGGATCCAAAAGAGACTACTGAAGTAGCATACCTCACTACCTCAGTAAAAATTGGGAGAATGGCAACAAGCGAACGTACCGTATTCAGGCTCTGTCCACTGGGACCTGTGAGCGATGAAAGAAAAAATGAGGAATTGTACAAGATTCTGGTAGGCCTTAGAGAGACGGCAATCAAATTGGGAACGAATAATATACGGATGCCAATACCCGACAGGTATGAAACTGAAATGGTCAGAAAGCTGCGCGAAGTGGCATTCATCGACACAAAGATAGGGATAAGCCTGCACGTGCCGAAACAAGAAATCAACAGGAACGCGATTAACACTACAAAAAAAATTAACCAAGCCAAAGACACAGATGTTCTAATTGTTAAGCCAGGGAATAAAACATATGCTGAGCTACTGAGGGAAATGAAGCCAAAATTAGTCCTAAGGAACTAAATATAGATATAAAGCAAGTAAAAGAGACTTAAAATGGTGAAGTTCTATTAATCATGAAAAGCAACAAGGCGAATACCGAGTTATTACGTACGCAAATAGAAGCTAAAATATCAAACGCCGAAGCTCGAGCTGCAAGAGAACAGAAGACGATACTTCATGTGTACGGCATAGACGCCGCAAATAGTACTGAGGAATTAAAAGTGGCACTGCAGATCTACACCGACGGAGTTGAAGGGGATATAGAGGTGAAGTCTATGAGACCATATTCTAGAGGCTTTCAGGCTGCAACAGTAGCAGTGAACCCTAAGGTTCCAGAAATCCTACGAAAAGCGGATAGGATCAAGATTGGATGGAGCTCTTGTAGTATTAAGGAGCGCATACCAGTCCTACAGTGTTACAAATGCCTTCAACATGGGCATACTATCAAAACGTGCAAAGGGCCAAATCGTGCGAAATTGTGCTACAGATGTGGAGATGAAGGACACAAAGCCGCAGGATGCAAAAACGAGCCAACATGCTATGACTGTGGAGGAAAGGGACACCGAACAGGGAACATAAAATGCCCTGTCTACGGCAACCTTTTGAAGCAGAAAAGACAAAACTAACAAAAATGATGCAACATCTAACACAACCAGTGACAACAGACAGGAGTAGGAGGGAACATTACCAGGGCCAACACGAGGACATCAAGATTATGCAAGGAAATGTTGATAGAGGCTCAAAGGCGGTAGATATGTTATATAAGATGGCCGAAGAACATGGGGCGGATATTGTCCTGGTAGCAGAGCCAAACCGGAAGAAATTGAAAGGTGGGAAATGGATTCACGACCATAATATGGACGCAGCGATTTATGTCCCAGGAGGCCAGATCAAGATCCTGCAACATGGTGCAGGGGTTGGTTTCGTATGGATGGAGACACCACATGTTATAATCTATCTATAGCTGCTACATATCACCAAACGTAGACATTGTCACGTTTGAGAACTTTCTGCATAACCTCAGGGACGATATGAAAAAACAAAAGAAAGAGATGGTCATTGGAGGAGACTTCAACGCTAAATCCTTTCTGTGGAGCCCTAAACCAGAAGATAGGAGAGGGGAATTACTATCAGAATGGTTGGCTGAAGAGAACCTCATTGTACACAATAGAGGCAGTGTACCAACCTTTATCAGGGGAAGCAGTGAGTCATATATTGACATAACATTTAGCACCCAAAAGATAGCCAGACAAGTCATAAATTGGAAAGTCCTTGAAGAAGAAAACCTGAGTCTCCATCAGCATATTCTGTATACAATCACTGGAAGCAATTGGACCGAGCTCCAGAAACCCAATACAGCACAGCGCTGGGTAATAAATAAAGAAAGGCTTACCGATCTGTCTCTGGAAGTAGGCAGACAACTCAGAAATGACCATAACAATCTGAGATCAGCAGAGCATTTTACGGACTTAGCAACAAATGCGTGCGATAAGACCTTTGTAAGGAAACGCAGCAGCGCAAGAAGACCGGTGTACTGGTGGACAGCAGAATTGGCAGAAGCGAGGAAAAAATGCATCGAAAGTAAGAGAAAGATGGTCCGAGCGAACAAACGTAACGATGAATTAGTCAAGAGATTATGCCATGATAAATATAAAACAGATAGAGCCCAACTCAAAAGAGCAATTTCTGAGGCAAAAAAAGCTGCATGGAAGAAAGTGATCGAGGAAGTAGACAAAGACATATGGAGAAGAGGGTACAAGATTGTTACCAACAAAATAAAATATCCACCATTAAATATGTCAAATGAAAAGCAATTTCAAATTGCTAAGTCACTTTTTCCGACTCGACCACTTCAAAAGTGGAACAAGGTAACAGTTGAACCTAGGGACATACCTCTGTTTACTGTCGAAGAACTAAGAACTGCAGTTGGAAAAATAAATAATAGCAAAGCCCCTGGACCGGACAATCTCCCTCCTGAAATTATAAAGACAATTGCGAAGGATTATATTGAGGAGTGCACAGACTTCATGAACAAAATATTGCTGAAGGGAGAATTTCCTAGAATATGGAAATTGGCGCGACTTATCCTTATAGAGAAACCAGGTCAGGATAAGAAGTATAGACCCACATGCTTAATCAATGTAGCTGGTTAGCTACTGGAACATTTGGTAAAACGTCTCAAAGAAGAAATTGAAAGGACTGGCGGACTGGCAGAAGAACAGCATGGGTTTCGGCAAAAAAGATCAACTATCAGCGCTTTGAGAAGGATACGAGAAAAAGTAGACCACGTAAAACAGACACCGTGGGGAAGGAGGAAGTTATGTGCTCTTGTCACGGTAGACATCGAAAATGCCTTCAACACGGCACCATGGTGTGGTATATTGGAAGAGCTTCGAAATCGTAACATAGCCCCTTATCTGTATAACATGATAGCAAGCTACTTCGAAGATAGTCGTTTAAGCATAAGTGAGGCAGCGCAAATGGACGTCACATGCGGGGTCCCGCAGGGATCAGTAATAGGTCCAACCCTATGGAATGTGTATTACAACGGTGTATTCCAAATTCGTGTTCCAAATGGTATTACCCTTGTCGGATATGCTGACGATCTGGCTATCTTAGCAGAAGTAAAAGAAGCCGAGATGATGGAAACAGTAGCCAACCATGCCCTTTACAATGTCACGGAATGGATGAAATCTAAAAACCTGAAATTAGCACCCCAAAAAACGAAGGCAGTCCTACTAGTTGCTGGAAGGAAAGTTAAAAACATTTCAGTCACAGTGGAAAACACAACAGTTCAGAGTCAGGAAGTAGTCAGATATCTAGGTATAAAACTAGATAGAAACATGTCCATGGGGGCCCACATCAGAGCCGTAACAGAAAAGGCCAACAAGGCCTTGAACAACATCAGTCGCCTTCTACCAAAAGTGAATGGGCCTCGTGAAAGCACCAGGAGGATATTATGCTCAGTAGTGACTTCAATACTACTATATGGCGCCTCAATATGGGAGCAAGCAGTTGAGAAGAAAGTCTATAAAAGGATTCTGAGTAGTGTTCAAAGGAGGGTAGCCATAAGAATCTCCGAACAACTTCCAATAAGGCACTTATGGTGATAGCTAGGATCCCACCTATTAATCTCCTAGTTAAGTGCAGAGCCCGTATAGAGAAAAATGGACCAGACGCTAAAACGGAAGCGCAAAACACGGTGATGTTATGCTGGCAAGAGGAATGGGACATAGATGATGGTACAGCGGAATTGAGTAAAAAGCTAATTCCAAATATAAGACCCTGGTTTGAGAGACGACACGGTGAAGTAGATTTCTTTCTTACACAAATACTCACCGGGCACGGGTGCTTTGAAGCCTACTTCAAACGTTTCACTCTGGCCGAAACCGAGGAGTGCCTTTATTGCATAAACGTGGATACGGTTGAACAAACTCTATTTTTCTGCCCAAGATGGAACATGCAGCGGAATATAGCAGAGCAAATACTCGGTCACATAAGCCCAGAGAACCTAGTAGAAAAAATGTTAGTCACCGACAAATTGGGACCACGTCTGCAAAATGGCAAAGCAAATACATTCTGCCAAGAGGATAGAACGGCCAAATCTTATACAAGCTCGCTGAACCTTAGTCAATAGGAGACCGAAAGATCATAGGGAAGATCATAGGGCGCGAGAGAACATCACGCGCGTTCGGACGACACTCCATCTGAAGTAATGCTGACGCAGTTCCAGATAGAGGGCACACTGTTTTGTCGTCAAGAGAGGAAGTGTGACTACGGTCACACTGGGTTTACACGGTCGACTGTTGCCAACCCGTCGTCGCCAAGGGGACACACCATCCATCCCCAGGGTGTCTTGAGACGCCCAGAACGGGCTGAGGAAGATTCGCCTTATAACCTCTCATACAAAAAAGAAAAAAAATGATTTACAACCTCAGCTTAATGTTAATAATGAGTTTCCTAGTTTTGGCAAACTACAGTATATAGATAGATTGTGCCCGGCTCTGATTAGGATCTTTAAGGATATTAATATAAAAATTGCCAATTACAACTTAAGACCCCTCAAATCTTTCTATTCCAATCTTAAAGATATTACCAAAAATCAGACGTTGTATATTGTATTAAATGCTCTTGCAATTTAGTTTACATCGGTCATACTTCACAGAAGTTAAAAAAACGCTTAACACTTCATAAAAGCGATTGTAAAGTAAAGTTAAAACCAAATATTACTAATTTAAGTGCTCATGTCAATGATACCGGACATAGGGTCATGTACGATGAAGCTGTAGTATTAAAGAGTGAAAAGAACCTCTTCAAACGTAAGTTTTTAGAGATGTGTTAGGATGTTGAGGGTCTTAGTAGCATCTACACCTATCTTCTTAATCAAAACCGTACTGCGAAACATAAGCTACCAGAGTTTTTTGATACGGTAGGTTGTAGTGGTTGCTAAATTATTACTATTAATGTTTAAAATTAGTTTCCTTTCTTTGTTCTTTCTGCCCGGCCTATATGATTATTTCTAATTGCCGTTAATGTTAGCTTCAATAATGTAGACATAGTTATTGAAATAGTGTATAATGGGTTGCATATTTTAATGAATTTTGTTTAAAATTCCTTTCCTTTTAGTTGGCTGTGGAGTTGGTATCATTGACCGGTTTTAGGAGTGACTGTTTTAGATTATTGCGAATTGTCAATAAGTTCCCGCACATTTAGTTTCCTTCTCGACAATACGGAGTGTCGTTTGTAACAAATTGGTTGTTTTTTTCATCTTTAAATATTTTATTATTCCGGATATTTTATTGACCTTAACGTTTTGTGTTAGTGTGATTGTTTTGTAACGTTATCGTCGAGGTTAATATTTTTTACAGTTGTAAAATTTTTTTTTCCATAAATTTCATCCATCGAGTGTTATGTCGATAATTGTAACTGGCCAAACACTTTATTTTATACACCAGTGTCATCTCTCTATATGTAGAGGTTGAAAGAGGCGTGTTGTGTAAGTTTTTTTTACTTTTTTTGGTTAGATTGTTAACTCTGATGAAATGTTTTTTTTGTTCTCTATATGACTTAGTGTCTTGATGAAGCCTGTATCCATGGGCGAAAGCTAGATATTACAATAAATTGCCATTTTGCTTTGAGCTTCAACATCTTTTATTGCTCCCTTTACGGCGATCCATCAAAGTTGGGGTGATCTCAAGAATTAACAGTTTGTTTGTTTTATATATATATATACATATATATATATATATATATATATATATATATATATATATATATATATATATATATATATATATATATATATATATATATATATATATATATATATATATATATATATATATATATATATATATATATATATATATATTTTATATTTCACTTTTCAAAAATAACTTTTTAAAAAATATATTTATTAACTTTAAATTAAAATTATAATCAAAATGAAATTGGACGTAATAACCTCGTGACGAGAGAATGTTAAGAGACAACGTTTTACAATAGAAATTAGCATTTATAATAGATTTATGCTGACGTTGACGGGGTCGACGGCTGCGGATGTTGCGACATATCGTTGACACGACGTTTTCGCAATCGTTGCACTATTGCAGGTCGGTGGCATTTAACCCATGTGGACAATAGGATTTCCGGATATAACAGCTCCCCCATTAAGTGAAAAGGTGGAGCCTAGCTGCAGCTTTTCGTAGACTAATTAAAGCGTAGCTTCTCGGGTAGTTACTTCTGGGTGGATGCTAGTCCGTCTTTTCGGAGTTAGTGATTTGAGTTGCATCGGGAGCAGGGGTCTTCGACCTGGCTTCGGAGGTTGTCGAGGATCGTTACTATCGGCGATGCTGAGTATTGTCGGTTTCTTTCTCCGGCATTTGCAAATGAAACAGCAAAGTATTAGTTTCAGGGGTTTCAACTCTGGGGGTTGAAACTGGAATTTGAGAACAGCAATCATATGGAATCTTAACGGCGTGGCTCTTGTAGGTCACGTTCTTATATTCTTCGACACAGTGTTTAGCTCGTACTCTGGAGCTTCAGGTATTACATAGAGTAAAGAATCGTCATCACGCGCAATATATTTTATTATTGTTGCAATTATATGAAATAAACGTGTTCGATTGTCCAAAATTGGAATAGGTAAAACACGATACAATGTGTATATTTCAGGTTCTATTAAGGGAATTCTTGGTACAAAAACAATTTTATTTTCAGTTTGAAATGCTTCTAGCTCCATAATATCTACGTACTTTACAATGCTCGAAGTATAGGGTGGTAGTGATAAATTATTTTTTTTTGTCAAGGATTTTGAAATTTCCTGAAGAGAAATGACTAAATCTCGTGGGTAAATAATAGAGCAATGTAAAACTTTGATTCGTGTGAACGTGATTGCGTTTAATATATCGCTGAGGTAAGACTCTAGGTATACATAACTCTAGGTATACATAACCTTCCGTAAAGCTTTCGTAAAGATTAAGTGTTTTAATTTGACATTCGTAAAATGCTACGGTGTCCGAAATATCATAGAGAGACTTTTAAATTTGAGTTAGATCTTGATTAAAAGTTTCTTCGTCGATTCGGAGAGTTTAAATTGTAAAATTAAAAGATTTTGTTACTTTATTTATACATTCATTAAAGTATTTGCCGTCTGTAGAATATAGGTTTCCGGTAATTAATTTAAAAATAGTTCTTACACCGTTAATTAAACCGCGTTTAGTTCTAAAATTAAAATTTTCAGTGTTGATAGTAATTTCTGAAAATTTCTCTTCGACTGAGTCAGCAATTATAGTTAGAAGACTAAAATGAGTTTGGATACTTGTTTTGAAGGCTGTCGTACGAGGAAAAGAATCGTCTAACATTTTTTGTGAGAGAGGAAAGTATTTTGTTATTATGTCGTATGGTTTCTCGCAGAGGTTTTAGTTTTTTTTTATAAACTAGCAGCTTCCATTTGTTGTTGGATACTCTTAGACTAATGCCTACTGTATTATTTACTGGAGTAATGAGGATTTGGGGTGCGACCGTAGAGATCAGTCCCAAGATCTTGAAAGAAATTTAATTTAATCGTAATAAGGTTTAAACTTGTCAAAATTAAATTTTGAAACTTGTTCGGTAGCTAAATTTTTGACAGTGGCTGAAGTTTCAAATACTTCAAGAATTTCATACGGACCGTTAAATTTATTCTGAGCTTTATCGCTAATTTGAGTTTTCTTAACATAAACTTTATCTCCTACATTATATTTAGTCATATTTCTAGAGATTGCTTGATCAAATCTTACTTTGGATTTTTGTTTTTGTTGATCAGTGCGGGTACGCGCGACTCTGTAATAATGCTGCATGCGATTATTTAGGTCTCGGATGTATTTGGTGATGAGTTGTTCTTCATTATACAGAATTTCTGGAGGCCTACTGGAAGTGTGCCCAAATATTAGTTCATAAGGGGAAAAACCATGCGTTTTATTCTTTGTGTTGTTGTAGCAGATTATTGCGTATGGAAGAGCATGAAAGGGGTGTTCTTTTGGATTTTCGGCTTTATGAGCTCGGATCATTTCTGTGAGCGTGGCATGGAATCTTTCTAGTGATCCATTAGATTGTGGGTGGCTAACGCTGGAGAAAGTTAACTTTATATCGTACAAAAGACAAAGATCTTTGACGAGGGAGTTATCAAATTCCCGGCCATGGTCACAATGTATTCTAAGAGGAGTTCCAAAATGTTGGAAGTAGAGAAGAAGGGTAGTAACGATTGTAGAAGCTTTTTTGTCTTTTATTGGATATGCCTGGGTGAATTTTGTGAGTTCGTCTCTTATGGTAAGGGCGTAATTACGAACTGGGAATTCGAAAATATCGATGTTAATGCGCTCAAAAGGAGTTTTAGGAGTTTCTGTGATAACTAATGGTGTGTTGAGGTTTTTACGATAGATCTTGACTTTTTGACATATTTCGCACTTCCTAATATAGTTTTCGACATCTTTGGTCAAGGTTGGCCAATTGTACTTTTGTTTTATGCGCTTAACTGTTTCGTTGATTCCGCGATGTAAATTATTTTTTCCTGAATGGTATTGGTCTAAAATGATAGGGATTTCGTCTTGATCGGGAGTTCGAACTATATCTTGGCAGATTCTTAGTTTTATATCCTTTTCGGAAAATATAAAGGAGAATACTTCTAATATTGGAAGTTGTAAATTATTTTCAATACAATACAGTTTTGAAAGATCAAAGTCATTTTTAGCTGTGAATAAAATATAGAATAAATGTTGAACTACAGTTTCATTGTCATATGGAAGAGGGATTATATAATATTTCCTGCCTTTGACGGTTTTGCTAGAAAAAATGTTAATTTTGTTAAACGTAAAATTTATATCTTCTTCAAAAATATCGTCCATTATTTTGTTATGCAAATCATCAAGTTTTGATTGCAAAAAGAAAGTGACAATATCTTTGTGGTTTTTGTCGAGAAGTTGCGAATTAGAGGTTTCTATTTTGGAATAATCTATAAGGGATGTGGTTTTGTGAAGGTATGCGAAGTTGTTGTATTCTTCTGTAACTTCCGCTGTGTCGTCTTCGATATCTGAATTATTAGAATTGTCAACGTGAACGATTTCTTCTTTACTTGTGGATGGTCGGTTGTGAATGTCATCGTTATTAGATGCAAGGATAAAAATTTTCTTTTGGAGATCGACACAATCTTGAATATGGTTAATTTTAACACGGGATAAAGCGTCTGCGTTTTTATTTATTTTACCGGGCTTATACACAATGGTATAGTCGTATTCTTCAAGCTTAAGACGCCATCGAGCTAAACGACTACCAGGATCATTTATCGAAAATAGCCAAGTTAAAGGACGATGATCAGTAACGAGAGTAAATTTTCTTCCGAACAGATAAGGGCGGAAGTGTTTAACTGCCCATACTATGGCGAGAAGTTCCCGTTCTATAGTTGAATATTTCGTCTCTGCACTACATAGAGTTCTAGAGGCATATGCTATGGGAAGGTCTTTTCCAATTGGACCTTGTGAAAGAACTGCACCAATGGCAAATGCACTGGCATCGGTGGTTAGGACAAAAGTTTCCTCGAAATTTGGATAAATGAGTATTGGGTCACGTATTAGAGCGTTTTTAAGCTCATTAAATGAATTTTTGCATTCTGAATTGAATACGAAGGGTGTGTCTTTTTGGAGAAGTCTAGTTAAAGGTTTTGAGATCTTAGCGAAATTGGGGATAAAACGTCGGTAGTAACCGGCTAAACCAAGGAAGGATTTAATGTCTTTTGGTGATTTTGGTTCTGAAATTTTTTGAATAGCGTCTATTTTCTCAGGGTTGGGTTTGACTCCATCTGGGGTCACGAGATGCCCTAAATAAGCTACTTCCTTTCGAAGAAATTCACACTTGTCAGGTTGGAGTTTGAGGTTTGCATCACGAAGGCGTTTGAAGACATCAGTTAACCTTTGTATATGTTCGTGTATGGTAGCGGAATAAACGATAATATCGTCCATGTAAACGAGACATCGTTCGTTTTGAAGACCTAAGAGAATGTTGTCCATGACACGTTGGAAAGTGGATGGAGAATTTTTTAGTCTGAAGGGTAAACGGAGAAATTCAAAATGACCATTTTCAACTGAAAATGCAGTTTTAGCAACGTCCTTGGGATCAATTTCAATTTGGTGAAACCCAGAGGCTAGGTCCAAAGTAGTGAAATATTGACATCTGCCTAACTGGTCTAAGAGATCGGAAATATTGGGAAGAGGGTATCTATCGTCGACAGAAACTTCATTTAGTTTGCGATAGTCGATGACTACGCGCCATTTTTGTTTCATAGAAGCGTCTAATTTTTTTGGGACAACCCAAACAGGGGAAGACCATGGAGAAGTGGAAGGTCGAATGATTCCTTTTTCGAGCATTTTGTTGATTTGTGACTTTACTTCTTTTTTGTGGACATGTGGGTACCTATATGATTTTGTAAAAATCGGTCTGGCGCTATTCGTTTCAATAGTATGTTTAATTTCATTGGTAAAACTTAAATGATCTCCTTCTAAATAGAATATATCAGAAAAATCAAGACATAGTTGTGTTATTAATTCTTTTTCTTCTTCGTTTAAATGGGATTGAATTTTACCGCGCCTATCAACAGGTTGAGAGTTTAGATTGAAAATATTATTTATTTCTTTTTCGTTAAGATTTGTATTAAAAGGTTCGATAGATAAATTTGAAAAATCTATAGTTTTTGGGATAGCATTAGCGTTAATAACAGTAGTAAAAAATTCACCTTTGTTATTTACTTTAACTAAAGCATTAGGTAACCTAACTTTTTCGCATTCTTGAGAGTGGAGAATAGCGTCTGTGTTTGTTAAACTACATTTTAATTTGAAAATTCTTTCGGTCCTAGGTTCGATTGAAATTCGATTTTGAATATTTTGTTCAGGTTTTTTACAAATTTTGGGAAGAACAGATTCGTATCCTACTTTATGTAAAGGCATTGTTTTGAAATTCGTTATAAGTTTTTTGGGCTTTAAATCGATTATACATTGGTAGTGATCAAGAAAATCTAAACCGAGAATTCCGTCAAATTCGATATCAAGATCGTAAAGATAGACTTTATGGTTGTCGTTATCGGTGAATGGAATAAGTGTGGATTCTTTAATAGAAAGTGTTTGATTTGTTATACCTTGGATGGTAATATTTTCCTTAACTCGTGTTCTGTAATTTTCAGCTTTTTTATATTTAAAGATAGAAATACCTGCGCCTGTATCTATTAATATTTTGAATTTTTGCGTAGCGTCAAAAATATAGTATAAATTTTTAGAATTTACCGTAAGAAGAGGGTTTAACAGAAGTTCTGTTCTGGAAAGTTTAGATTGGGATTCATGTTGTCTAAATTCAGGGTTTGAATTTGGGAATTGATTTCGAAAATCGGGTTTGGAGACATTTCGTCTGGTGGGATATCGTAAGGGCTTTCTTGAAAATCCTGCTCTGGTTCGCAGTTTTCTGGATGGTTAGAATAATGATTTTGAAGTTCATTATCTTCTTGAAGAGTGTAATTTTCATGTGAAAATTCCTGGGAATTTCCGGAATAACCGTCGATGTAGATCGGGTTTGAGTTTACATGATGAGTTCGCTGCGGGTTTGGACTCATAAAATGTGGCTTAGGATAAGAGTTTGAAGATTTCATCGGTATTTGATTCGAGTTGTTGCTAATGTTGCTTTGTTGGAACCAATTAGAAGGTCGCTGTGGATATTGCGAAAAATTTGGTTTGACATGCTGATGCGTACTTCTACATTGATTTGAAGTATGGCCAATTTTATTACACAAAGTGCATTTGGGTTGCTGAAGAGGGGTTCGAATATTCGCAGAATGCGATTTAGGAGAATTTAATTTGACAGATTTTTGATTTTCAAAATATGAGAGTTGGAGTTCTCGACGAATCCTTGCTTGGGCTTCTAAAAGTGAAGTGGGATTACTAGCACGAATGAGTTGACCTAATCTAGGTTCTAAACCTGTAAGAAGTGTATTAAAGGTCATAGTCTCAATTAAAGATATCTGAGCATCCTTTTGCTCTTTGGATCCTAATGTGGTGGATTTGCATTTTCGCATTTAGGACTTGAAGACGATTGAAAAATGTTAATGCTGATTCATTGGGCAATTGTTTAAGACGTTGAAGGTCATGAATTAGGGAAGGTAAATCTCTAGAATCACCAAAGTGTAGAGTTAATAGTTTCTTTATTTCTAGATATGAATCAGGATTCCTAGAATTAATTAATTGAGCTGCTTTACCGCGGAGCTTATTTTTAATGTGAATCACTAAAAGAATTTTTTGTTGCGTTGTTGCCATATTATAAGCACAATCACACGCGTTTATAAAATTTCCTAAAAAGATTTGGTCGCCCTCAAATTCAGGTACGATACAGAAAATTTCCGAAAGTTTATATGGTTCAACTTCCAGCATTGTACTAGGTTCGTCTGATTGAGTTGCCATTATTTTAGGTTTTAAGAAAAAGCAAATAAATTTATAAGAAGTTCAAACACAATTATTTTTTGTTTTAAATATTGCCAAGTTAAACTTGGAGACTAAAATTTAATCAAAATAATTATCGCGGAACGATTCTACGTTGGGAAATTCAATAAATAGGTAATTTTCAACCTTGGGTAATCGAACGTAATAAATTCAACAATGTTGCAAATTAAAAATAAAATTATTCGTAACGATTCTTAACACTTACAATACTATTTTCATTGCTGCCTTTCGAGACGGTTGATGGGTTTATCCTTGTTCCGGTACGATGGGCTGTCTTCGTTGTTCCCTAGATTTAGGGGTCGGAATCTGCCGCCACTAGTTAGAATACTCGTGTTCTAGCAACGTGAACAGATCCTACTCCGAATTCTTGCCTCTCGAAACGGTGATGGAAGGTTCCTTGTTCCGGCACGACTGGGCTGCGATGGTTCTTCTTTCCGTCTAAGGGATTGGAATCCGCCGTCACTAGTTAGAATAATCGTGTTCTAGCAACGTAAACGAATCTACTGACTGCGCCAATTTTTATATTTCACTTTTCAAAAATAACTTTTAAAAAAATATATTTATTAACTTTAAATTAAAATTATAATCAAAATGAAATTGGACGTAATAACCTCGTGACGAGAGAATGTTATTAGACCGTTAAAATCAAACTAAAAATGGACATAATAACCTCGTGATGAGAGAATGTTATCAGACAACGTTTTACAATAGAAATTAGTATGTATAATAGATTTATGCTGACGTTGACGGGGTCGACGGCTGCGGATGTTGCGACATATCGTTGACACGACGTTTTCGCAATCGTTGCACTCTTGCAGGTCGGTGGCATTTAACCCATGTGGACAATAGGATTTCCGGATATAACATATATATATATATATATATATATATATATATATATATATATATATATATATATATATATATATATATATATATATATATATATATATATATATATATATATATATATATATATATATATATATATATATATATATATATATATATATATATATATATATATATATATATATATATATATATATATATATATATATGAGGGGGGCTTAAATATATGGTTTCGCATAAGAGGGGTAAATATTTTTCTTTTCAAAATTATTGCACATCAGACACTCATTCTAATTTCTGCCATATACGAGTCCGCGATGATGCCAAGTTTCTCATATATACAAGAAGTGACAAGATATGTTTTACTGTTATGGGAATACGACAAAACGCTAATAATTCTGACTGATTTTGCAATGAATTTTAGAAACCAAATAGTCACAAACCTTTTTTAATATTTTGTATTATTTTGGTTTATTTAAATTTTTATTATCTAAAACTAAATAAAAAGGATCAGTATATTTAAAACACTTTTTTTTATTGGTCGTGGTATTAGTTACGCATACGAATAAACGCTTGCCTTGAAAGCTCATTTTTATTTTATGGTTTACCTTGGTGTAACTATTTGGAATCTGTTACTTTTTCAAAACCCCCAATTGGATGGACCGTTTTTTTTTTAATTATCAAAATGTAAAGCTATGTTGTCAATATCAAGGCCACCAGCGAAGCAGCTAGAAAGGGGATTTGCGAGGACGGTCAGACAGTAAACGACTTAGCGGTTCCAGCGGGCGCTTAGGATCGCTTTTGCTTGTAGACCCTCTTTCGTAGGGAATATGATACACGTATTTCTCTCATAGTTGAATTTTTTGATTAATTACTTGTTACATAGGGATGGTACCGTTTGACTATGACGAGTGTGGTGAATTCTTTCCCGGAGAAAAGCTTTCTCACTCCTGACGTAGATCCTGTTTGCCTTCACTGATTGGAGAATTCGTTTTTGTCTAAGGAATGCTGGTATGATGTTGGTGTCCCGGCAGCGGCACAGAAACGCTAAAGTGGCGAGTAAGTGCGCTTTTTGCTTCCTTATTTTGTCCAGTCGTTGATACTGCTTACATGTTTCCTCCCCGTAGAGGCGTCTGATAAATTGGTTAAGGCTTTTGCGGCCCGTTGATAAGCTATTATCTTGATTCGGGAAAGAATTCACCACACTCGTCATAGCCTTGCGAAGACGGACGAGGAACTTCTTGGCCTACACTTGACACTGGGCAACAAGATCGAACAACAGAATTGGGACAGAATGGATGCAATCTCACATTCCAACATGAGGAACGAACTGGACCGCACAAAGGAGCAACAGATAAGGAAGTACGAGAAGTTTGCGAAAAAACAAGCGCCCAAAACAGCAAGCCTAGACAGTGAGCGACTCGTGTTCAATATGACGGACAGAGTACTCACGGAGGTCGAGAGAGCAGTGCTAACCAAAGGAGGGAACTTCGCAATCACTCCCCGTCACATTCCGATTGAAGAGATCATCTCCAGCACGGAGGCAGCCATCAACCTACCGGACCAAGATGCCGAAGAGATACGAATCGAGACAGCCAACATCCTCAGGAAGGCAAAACCACCCAAGTCTAATCTGACGAGAAGTGAAGGACTGGCACTGCGTAGCCTGAACACGGATGAGGGTATCATCATACTCCCAGCGGACAAAGGAAACGCAACCGTTCTTCTGAAGACCGAGGAGTACGAAAGGAAGATTGAGGAACTCTTGGACCCGGGAAGCTAAAAACCCCTGAAAAAGGATCCGACGCAAGTTAGACTACGTCTTACCAACCGGCTCATCAAGTCATCATCACTGCCAGAAGAAATCAAAAAGCGCATTGTGAGGACGGAGACTGTTCCACCAAGGCTCTATGGACTACCTAAGATACACAAAGTAGATGTCCCGTTAAGACCAATAGTTAGCGCACCCGGATCACCAACGTATTACTTGGCTAAACACTTGGCATCGCTGCTCCAGCCACACGTAGGACACGGCACCAGTTACATGAAGGACTCCACCGACTTCGTGCGCAAGATTCAAGATATCAATATTGAACAAAACGACATCCTTGTGAGCTTCGACGTCGTCTCACTGTTTACCAAAGTACCTCTGAAGAGTTGCTTGGACCTGGTGAACAGGATATTTCCTGTCGATATTTGCAAACTTTTTGAAGTCTGTCTGACCGGTAGCTATTTCGTGTGGAAGGGAAACTTCTACGAACAGGTGGACGGAGTGGCAATGGGAAGCCCACTAAGCCCGGTTATAGCCAACTTATTTATGGAACACTTTGAGGAAAAAGCGATCGAGACCTCAGAGTACAAGCCAGCAACGTGGTTACGGCACGTGGATGACACCTTCGTGATTTGAAAACATGGTATGGACAAGCTCAACAACTTTCTGCAGCATCTCAACAGTCAGCATCCCAGCATCCAGTTTACTATGGAGACTGAAAATGACCAACAACTTGCATTCTTGGACGTACTAGTGAGGAAGCCAGGTAAGAAGCTGGGCCACACAGTTTACAGAAAACCAACCCATACGGACAGATACCTGCATGCTCTATCCAACCATCACCCAAGTCAAAAGTATGGGGTTATCAGAACCTTGACAGAACGAGCCCGTAGGATTTGCGCACCGGAGAACCTAGAGATGGAACTTGAACACCTAAAAACTGCGTTCGAGGCAAATGGCTACAGCATCCATCAGGTCAGCGAAGGACAAGAGGTGCTCACTTTCAGCTGCAGGAGTCTACCGCATTCCGTGTTCATGCGGAAAGGTCTACATCGGGACTACCAAGAGATCAATGGGAACGAGACTTAAGGAGCATAAAGCAAGCTGCAGGCTAGGACATACAGAGAAGTCTGCAGTAGCTGAACACGCACTGGGCAGCGGGGAACACAGGATACACTTTGACAGCTGTAAGTTACTAGCATCGGTCAACGGCTATCACAACAGACTAGTCAGGGAAGCCATTGAGATACAAAAACACCCACACAATTTCAACCGAAAGGAGGAGACCCTTAGACTCAACCAAATCTGGAACCCGATCCTTAGGAACGCCCGAGCAGTACCGATCGATATCCCGAGACCAACCGAAGCGGAACAAGCCCCGCCCACCACCAGTCGGCATAAATACAACCTGCGCAGGAGAAATCGTCAGTCTACGTCCAACATCGGAGATGGAAGGACCTCTGAAGAAGCTCGCCACTCGTGCTAGCGAAACGTTAGGAAGTAATTCCAATCGACGACGGCCCTTAAACCCGAATCAAGATAATAGCTTACTTCATATTAAACTAATAATACATAAGTGTACATAGAAGCTATAATAAAAACTAAAATTATATCTATAATAACACCTAAAATTTAGTAGAAGTAAAAAGTTAATCTTAAAAAAAGTCCTTCTTTTCATTCCAATCCAATATAATAGGTTATTGATTTATAAAGAAAATTGTCAAAAACCTTCGTGTTGTTCAGGAATCATTTTTGTCTCGCTTATTGCTACATATTGATTTTACACATTTACAGGAACCAATACATTTCATAAATTTTCCTTTACAGGAACATAATGGTTCATTACGCCTGAAATGTTTTGCCTAAATTAAAAAATCTTATTTAACAGCAAATTGAATATCTCTGCCTTTTTTTACATCGACAGGTGTTTAGAACTGAGGTATTCTCTTGTAATATTGTTTAGGTTATCAGTACATGTGAAATTTTCCAACTCATCGTCAAACTCGCAAAGATGATGTTTGACAAACATTAACTATTTCCGTTTCTTTCCTGGCATTACATGTTTCGCTGGAGACAAGAAGACTTGTTAAAAAATATAAATTATTTGCTTTTTGTAATCCTTAATCTTTAAATTCTGCATTCTGTATGCCAATTATTTCTATTTTAATATTTTGGCAAATCTTCGTCATTCCTGGCGGACCAAAGGATAAATAGTTGGACGTTTCCGTTTTAGTGTGATGCACTATTGCTTGAATGGCTTGCTCCTTTATGTTAAATTCCAGGGTTTATTAAATAAAGCAAACAACTCAGGCTCTTTTAATCAACTCCACTAAAAATTTTGGCAAACTCTCTCCACAATCTTGAAAAAATTCATAAAGCAACAAATTCAGTCACATGTAGAAAAAAATCTTGTGGGGTTCCAGTCGTCCCGCGACAAGTAAATTGCTCTGAGTGTTTAAAGCAAACTAACTTTAACAGAGTTGTGCGATTGCAGAACTGTTGCCTAAGACTAACATAAGGTATCCGAACATCTTACATATATACGTCAAACCGTCGTTTTCGACCTATATTATAACACTATTTTGAACTATTCAAAAGATCCTCCTCTTAAATAATTGTAAAAATAGTGCATAAATTTCCGGCTAAAATACTACAATGAAAAAATTAATTTACCTTTAAACAAAATTATTTAGTTCTTTAATAAAAGAGCAGTAATATATTTAATCAAACTCTAGTACAAACTAAGAACTGAAAATGAAGCAACACAAATAAACAATGCCTGAAAATAACCTTTATCAGCATTTACCTATTTAATTGATCTCGCGAATTCTACGATATTTCAGGCTTCTTACTCTTTATTTTATGTTTTCCTTTTTATAAATTTATTTCCTTGACGTTAATGAGCCTAAGCATCTTATATTTGTTTATTTTCTATAATAAAAGTCCCTTATTATTATTAAGGACAGAAAAATAAATAAGTGACAAGGTGTGCTCGCCACTCGTGCTAGCGAAACGTTAGGAAGTAATTCCAATCGACGACGGCCTTTAAACCCGAATCAAGATAATAGCTTACTTCATATTAAACTAATAATACATAAGTGTACATAGAAGCTATAATAAAAACTAAAATTATATCTATAATAACACCTAAAATTTAGTAGAAGTAAAAAGTTAATCTTAAAAAAAGTCCTTCTTTTCATTCCAATCCAATATAATAGGTTATTGATTTATAAAGAAAATTGTCAAAAACCTTCGTGTTGTTCAGGAATCAGTTAGATTATATATTCGGGAAGTCACGATGACCAAAGTGTTTCTGGTATATATAAATTTCGCTGAATATATGAAACATGTTCATAAAAAATTAAATCCTTTGCATGTCATGAATGGCTCCGGGTGCGTTTCAACGTAATTTTCTGGTAGCCGCATCGATATTCATTTCATTGCGTCAACGTAAACAAACATTTCAAGCTGAAATTGTTTTATATATTTTTGCCTCCTATCATGAATTCGTAGGCTAAGGGGTATTTGCTGTTTAAGTAATTTTAAGAGCCTAACAATCCAGACACATTTTTAAAAAAATATTTTATAATAGTTCCATCCCTAAAAAAATCATTTGGGCGCTCTGTATATTATTAAAAACCTTACAAAAATTACGGGAACTACAAAAACTTCATTAAAATGTCTAGATTACATTTTTGTTTTTGATGTAACCTTAATCAAAAACTCTGGAGTTCAACGTTGATTTTTCCTTCGATGTTGTTGTGAAAAGATTTATTAATTTTTCTATTCGTAGAGTGAAATCTCGTTCCTGCTTGTACAAAAGGTGATTATAATTTTGGTAATAAACGCAAGGCATACCATGTTGGCGATAATTAGGTCACGTCATTAAAGTGCTTGCGAAAACCTTTTGGACTTTGAATTACCCGGATGTTGCAACCTCAACACTCATCATCTTAACAATTTTCACACAATATTTTCGTTTCTTTCCTGGCATTACATGTTTCGCTGTAGACAAGAAGACTTGTTAAAAAATATAAATTATTTGGCATATGCTTTTTGTAATCCTTAATTTTTAAATTTTTAAATTCTGCATTACTTGGTATTCCATTTATTTCCATTTTAATATTTTGGCAAATCTTCGTCATTCCCGACAGAGCAAAGGATAAATAGTTGGACGTTTCCTTCTTAGTGTGATGCACTACTACTTCAATGACTCGCTCCTTAGAAAACCGTTTCAAAAAATTTCTAGGTTGTTCTAGGTTATATATTTCTTCTTGGAGAATTCACTAATTCGATCCCCAAATTTGCCTTTAACTTTTTTAACCAAAGATCCCCATGTGCGAGTTTATTTATTGTTTTACGTGATTCTATCAAATAGCATGAAGCATTTAATTTCGTATTTCTTCGAGTTTTAATTCTGTTTTTCCATATTAGTCCTGACTTGTCAGAGCTTTTGATTTTTTAAACGTTTCTGGCAAAATGGGCATTTTCAAACTCGTATAGGTTTTGTAACACTTTTGTAAACTTGTTCTCTTATGTCATTAAAATTCAAAAAAATATGTAGAGCATTAGGATCCTTGCCTTAACAGATGTTCATGCGGATTTTTGCATATTCAGTTAATTTTTGTTTGGATATTTGTTTTGACGTTATGAACTTTCCGCCTTATTGACACATAATTTCAAGTTAGAACCTTTTCCTTTAGTGTTAGCAGCTTTTTTCGATAGGGACCTTAATTTGATTATAGAATCAAGTTCGCAATTAGAACTGGTACTGATTTTAATATCCATTATTATGTAAATCTATATCGATCATTTGGATGAAAATTATAACTAATTCATTATTATTTATCATTCTTACAGAAAAATAAATAATATTTTAGTCACATTAAAAACTACTTCACTCCCTCAAGGAGAACTATTTTAAAAGGCAGACATAAAAAATACATAAAATCATCCTCGCTGTGAAAGCGGGTCTACAATCGCAAGTCGGAACCGCACAGTCGTTTATTGCCTGACCGTCCTCGCAAATCTGGCCCTTCCTCGCTGCTTCGCTGGCGGCCGTGATACTCACGACATGGTTTCACATTTTGCTAATGAAAAAAAAACTTTCCATCAGATTGGGGGTTTCAAAAAAATAACGGATTCGTTGACCTTCAATGCATATCTATTATAGGAAACACTTTTTTGATAAACCAAATAGTTTTCAAGTTACAGCGAGGTAAACGGTAACATAAAAATGAGTTTTCAGAGCAAGCTTTTATTCATTAGAAACTCCCATATAAAAGCATATGCGGTGTTTTTAAAATGAAAAAATAAAGTATTTCTAATAAAAATATTGAAAAGCGGTTTTGTCAATTTAAGAGCAGTATGGCGTAGATAACAAAAAAATAATAATTTCTTGACAATTTTTAGAAAATTCACCCCCACCACCCTCTGCACCGCACGATTTTTATACGACCAATTGATGATGCATTCTTAGTGTACAAGAAATGATAAAAAGTGATTATTACATTTTAGCAAGAAAGTGCAAACGCAAATCCAGTTTAATAGAATTTTGCGAACTTATTGAATCCACTAAGGAAAAAGGCATTTCTACTACTACAAAAATATAAACGAAGTCGGGACATTTTTACATCTTGACTTTTCACAACCCAACTTGCATGTCCAAGGGTTCCATTCTTGAGAAACATTTAATTGTTAAATCCGCAAGGCGACATCTTCACTACCGAGATATAGAGCGTTTTTAAATTTTCGGCCCTTTAGAAAATTGCCCATAACATTTTTATTTACGAAAATTTTGGATCCAGATAAAAACATTATTATGGCATTTTAAGGCAAATGCAGTAGCGTACTCAGATTTTTTTTAAATTTCTTCGTTTTGTCATCAATGAATTCAACTTCCTTATTTTATATGGCAATCATAGTCCTGAAATATAGGGCATTCTTTTTATGTATTAGTGTATTGTGTCGCTGTCAGTAAAGGGCATAAATTTTATACTCTATTGAATTTTGTGTCACATAATTTTAATGGAAAAACTGAACGCAGAGGCATTTAATGAATTTTATTTCGATAAATATCCAGGGCAGCAACAACCAGACAAGGAGGCAAGGCAAAATCAAAACGACTTAAATGAGGAAGAGAAAATCCGGGAATTGAATATGATTGCAGAAGTATTGCAAAATCCAAGCATTAATTCTTGAAAAGAGTATTAAATGAAGTGTTTGGATAAAGTTGGATTGGAACTAGTGGCCTGCGAAATTGTGTGATGTTAACTCTTCTAGTCTTTTTTTATGGGGGATATTTACAGATCTTATATTAAAGAATTTTCTAAATCAAATCATAATTAGAGGAAGTCACTCGGGAAGCGTTTGCTCCCATCAATCTTATAGAGTTAGCGAATAGTTGCCACTCAGTAAGAAAACTGACGTTCGGTGTATAAAAAGTATTCAGGATATTTTGTATTCGAATACTTATTGGGTTCTGTTTATTAAAATAACTATAATTTATGAATAATAAATAAAATTCCGATAAAAATATTAAATGATTCTTAGGTTCCGTGTTTTGCACTTAAATTATTTTAAATTGTCCTTATCTTATTTTATGTTAAGTTCCACAGTTTATTAAATAAAGTAAACAAACCAGACTAGTCTAATCAACTTCACTAAACACTTTGCCCGCTCTGTCCAAAATCCTGAAAAAATTCATAAAGCAACAAATTCAGTCACATGTAAGAAAAAATTCTTGTGAGCTTTCAGTCGTTCTGACAAGTAAAGTGCTGTGACGCAGTGTTTAAATCAAACTAACTTTCACAGAGCTCAGCGATTGCAGAACTATTGCCTAAGACTAACATAAGGTATCCCAACATCTTACACGATATTTACAGTCTGCGACCTTATATTTCATAATTATAAAAAACCATATTCCAAAGTAGTTGCAGCAAAGACTGCATTTTAGCATAGATGTATATACGTCAAACCGTCGTTTTCGGGCTATATTATAACACTATTTTGAACTACTCAAAAATAGTTCAGAAATTTCCGGCTAAAATACTACAATCAAAAAATGAATTTATTTAAAAAAAATTATTTAATTTAAAAAAAAAGAGCAGTAATATATTTAAACTCTAGTATAAATTAAGAACTGAAAATGAACCAATACAAATAAACAATGTCTGAAAATAACCTTTATCAGCATTTACCTATTTAATTGATCTCGCGAAATCTACGATATTTCAGGCTTCCTACTTTTTATTTAATGTTTTCCTTTTAATTCATTCATTTTATTGAAGTTAATGTACCTAAGCAGCTTTTGTGTATAAATAAACTAGTCAAGGCGAACAAGAGGAAGAAAATTTTTCAAAATTATATTTGTTTATTTTCTATAATAAAAGTCCTTTATTATTATTAAAGACAGAAAAACAATTAAACTGCCAATATTCAAATTGTGTTTATCATATCTTCATCATATCTTTTTGAACATTTTCTTGTTTTTATCCAAAATCAGAAAAGGCATTAATTTAGTACTCCATTCATTTTTAAGGGAAGTCACCAAAATTTCGTTCGTTACCCGCAAATACGCTGCAAATACGGTCGAAATGAATCCTTTTCTACTGAAAAGGATTCATTTCTAATTGTGCGCCTAAAATAACGGCCTTGAACTACGCAACATCGTTAATTGAGTATGAGTATATCACAGATACAGGCAGTGGCAAATACATTAATTGCTCGGTCCTTCAGGCTCAAAAATTAGTACCTGTCTTCGACAAAACGGACACCAAAGGCGCATCATCAGCAATGCAATCGGTAAATAACAACAGCCGCAGCAGAGAGGGGTTACTGACAAAATCGGCCGAATATTACGAAAACACGACATATCAACGGCATACAAACCTGATCATTCCATCGGAGCAATACTAAGAAACCCAAAACAAAAAATTACTCTGGAAAACCAAGGAGTATACAGTGTAGCATGCGGATCGTGCAGCCTGACGTATGTGGGACAGACCAACAGAAGGATTTCAGCCAGGCTCGAGGAACATCGTTTAGCCATAAGAAACAAACAAACAACATCTGCTTTGTTTCAGCATCAACATCAGACAGGCCATAAAATTGATTTCGGTACTTGCAAACAAATAGCTAATATTTCTGATTTTAAGACTAGGATTATACGAGAGGCCATCGAGATAGAAAAGTCCGGATACCTGAATACGAGAGGATATATATATATATATATATATATATATATATATATATATATATATATATATATATATATCACAATAAGTACATGTATATATATATATATATATATATATATATATATATATATATATATATATATATATATATATATATATATATATATATATATATATATATATATATATATATATATATATATATATATATATATGTACTTATTGTGATAAGGACATATGCATAAGGAATATTGTTAAGAAATCCCTGATTATGATTTACTAGGTCTGTGACACTCACCAAGAATGTAAAACAAGTTTAAGATATCCAGATTAATATTCATTTATTTGCCTTTTGAATTTTTCGAGACCATAATTTAAAACTATGTGCCAATGTCAAATGCTTAGGTAAATAAGTACTTTGTAATGTTGTAATTTAAAAAAGATGAGTTTCTACTAGTAACTAATTTTCTTTTTTAAGATACAAATATTTGTTACGACCTGTGTGATTTATCGTCAAAGTCATTAGTCAACCTCTGCAAAATTTCTAATAGCTAGTTCAAGTACACAAAAGGTGCTTCTTAGAATTTTGCGCAAAACCAATATACATAGTGTTCCATTCGAATTTCCAATGTTGTCTGTTTCGAGTTGAATTGATTAAAAAAAAACACTCAACCTCTTACTAAAAGACAAACCTAAGGAAATGCAATACGTTTATTGATTATTGAGTTAACAGGGGTGTATTTCAAAAAGAACATCAAATGGTCAAACAATTAAATTCTCAAAACACTTGAATTCGGTGATTCTCTCGATCACACACTAGAATGTGCCCATCCGGTGTCATCGCAACACCTTCCAAACCTTTGAATTCGCCTTTCTGTGATCCCCAACATCCAATAGCTCGAAGGAAGGTGCCGTCAGGGTGGAAGATTTGAATTCTGTTGTTTCCCGAATCAGCCACGCATATGTAACCTTGATCATCGACTGCTACACCTCTTGGAAATTTAAATTGTCCTCCTTCCGAACCCTCCGAGCCAAAGGAAGATAACACTTTGCCATTAACGTCGAATATTTGTATGCGATGATTGTTCGAATCGGAAACTATAACACGGTTGGTGTTGGATACTGCTATATAATGGGGATGTTCGAGCTGTCCTTTCTTGCTTCCCATCGAGCCAAATTTCCCCACAAATGTACCATCTGATTGGAAAACCTTAATAACATGATATCATTATCTGACTGTCAAACTGTATGAACCTGGTATTAGTCTTACTTGTATTCTATGGTTTTCCTTGTCGCAAACATAGATGAAACCTAAAGCATCCGTGGCAATTCCCCAGGGATAATTGAAACGTCCGTCCGCGGTACCTTGGCTACCAAAAGCCCTTAGAAATCTTCCAGAAGGGTCGAATACCTAAAAATATGAAAACTGCGGTAATAATGAATAAAAAACTACAAAACATATTTTTCCATTCTAAAGCATTAAATATACTTCCGTCCCGATGATTATAAGGGATAAGTTTTATTCGAATTTTTTAAAATGAGATTCACTTCTGCAAAATTTTTTCTTTTTATTTGATATTTTTGAATAGGGGCTTAGGATTTATGAACTGAACCTCGGAACTGTAGGATTTTTGTATTTTTTTAATGAAACACCTTCTATAAAGGTTCACGATTTTAATGGGCATGATTCTGCGAAAGTATAGAAATTTTATTATTGAATAAATTGACATGACAAATGTTGTTTGTTGCTTGTCAATATTTCTGTCTCAATTAACTATGGTGAGACATTGAATGATGAAAGTACTAAAAAAATGAAAATTTTGTTGAAAACTTACAGCAGTGCCAAGAACTTCTCTAACGTCAAGATGCTGCCCTACCACATAACGTTTTACCTGTCACGAACTTTTTAAATTAGCGATATCAAACCTGGAAAAATTAATCATTCAGTGGCTCCGAATTCATTCATAATTCATTTTTGTCAAGATTCTCAAAAAATTAAGTTTATGAACGTACTACATTAAAAAGTACTATATTATAAAGTTTATGAACGTACTATATTGAAGAACTGCAAAAAAAACTTCTGGATCATGATACAAGTGAAAATCACAGTCAGTTTATTGCTAATGCTTCGAATAAATTAGATTATGATTATAGACGCATTATTGGAAACGGAGTCATATTTAGCAGTTTGAATAAGTAATAAGTTAATAATCGATAAATTAGTTTTGGTTAGTTTGAATTTTTTTTTAATTTTAAAGTTTTAATTATAATAAATTAATTTTAAAAACATCTTATCGGGACGTAGATTATATATTTTTGTAATCGTTCTCTTTAAAGACGCATATTACATTTCCAAGGTTGCTGTTTCTGATCACAAATGAAGAGTAAAACGTAAATCTTTTGCATTTGCATTTTTCAAATGATTTATAACTTAACTGTTTAATCAAAGTACCTGCTATGAAGGTGTTTTCAAAAAATGAAATTGCGTTGGTTTCAACAAAGACATCAGCCACATGGAGAGGATTTTCTGGCATACATGGAATCCGACAATTGTTTGCAGGCAATTTGGACGTGATGTAAGAAACTGATTAGATGAACGTTTTGCAAATATGTCGATAAGTCGAGGTCTTAGATTATTTCTAGTTCTAGTTAGGCGAATTAAGGTTGCTGGAAATCGACTTAAGAATAATTGAGATTTTTCGTCCGCCTCAAATATTAGAAAAAGATCACGAATATGTTTTTAAAATACCGTAAATCTGTTCATTTTTCGTTGTTAGCCATTCAATAGGAAATTATGAATTAAACTTAATGTTACTTTACTAAAAATAGTTGTCTAGTCAATCCGGTTTTCTATTTGTGATGAATAAACAAGATATCATATTGTTTATTTTATATGTATTTATTATTTTTTCTTTTATTTATTTTTATACTATATATAACTAATAAGATTTTTTACACAAAAAAAAACGAATTCTTAATTGTAGATACGTATATTTTCAATATTTTCCACTCGATTTCAATTTAAGTATTTTAAAATTAAGGACACCAGTTTAAATCAGGATGAAAAATGAATATGATATTTTGTGTTCAAATGAAAATGACAAAACGTAACGTACTTGCAATTTGAGAATAGGGTTGTCAATGTCAGAAAATATAGGTCTATAAAATAATTGTCTCAAAATTAAGATATCCTTGATCTAATAAGTTTGACATACTCAAGTTGAAAATGCTTTTAAAATATACCTTCCATTATAGTGTAAAATCGCACAGTACCGTGACTGCACGAAGCCTGAGGAAGTGTTACGATTGGTCATACGAATTTTTAGTGCAGTTTCAGTTTTTATCGGTGTAAGGTGTAAGGGTTGTCGACCAATAAATATAGAAGACACATTGCAAAGTTGGCAACTTCCAGAGTCCGTTATAAAAGTATTAACAGGTATGTATTTAATACCATGAGTACCACATTTACTACCTACATCTTTTAAGTATGTTATAGGGAGTAGGGATTTTTCCCAAGTACATTCAAATTATGAGAAATTTTACGCCGACTGGTGGCAAGTTTTGTGCAGGCTATAAGCCCGTGGGCTGATCAATAATAATGGAAATTATTTGTATGTAACATACAGGGCGTTGGGAAATTGAGTTCGGAAACTTAGAGGACAGATTCAATGTGATAAAATAATGGTAGTAAGTCATGTAACAAAAATTGGAAATCGTAATATTTTCCGAGTTATAGTTTGTCAAAATTCATTTTATTTAATTGTATTTTTAATGTAGTGGTAGAATAAGCTGGTATTTTACACATATCCCTGATTTAGTAAAAAACATCGTTACAACGTAAAAGTGATCCAGAAATCTGTCACTAGAGGGCGCTTTATCCAGAACATTTTTGTTTATTTTGCCTGTATTTTATTTATTTGCATTTGCATTTGTATTGCAAAGATTGCCTTAAGTAGAATAGCAAATCCTCAAAAATTGTTCCTCTTGTTTTAAGTTGAGTCATCTGCTAAGTCATTTATCAACATACACAGAAGACTTGGTGAAAGATTATCATTCAAACTCGATAATATGAATAAAGGGAGACCAAAATTCAAATTACAATTACATTTCAAAGATTCCAAATTACCCGCAATTCTTAAATTTTCGAAATATGCTTCAGTGGAACATTGAAAAATGAGAACATGTATCTAATCTTAATCTGATGTACTTCTTTTTTGGGGGCATTTAATGTCTTTAGTCTATGAAACACCTATAACAGATATCAATGTGCTATGACAAAAAATAATAACCAATTGCGAAATCATTAGAAATAGGGTAGGCCTATTTTTTCGCGTTCGACATCATTTTTTAAAATAGATAAGAAAATGTTTGGAAAAGAACCGCGGGTATTTTGAAAATGATTCCCCATGATTATTAATATTTTTTTATTTTCGACTATGTGAAAAAATGGGATAGGTCAATGAAATAACATGTTTAATTTAAGTAACATATAAAACATGTTATTTAATTGACTTATGCCATTTTTTCACTTTTTTCATTTGTAGCATACTGTTTTGAAAAATTTAGTGCACTTCGCCTGCAGGTGACCTGCATTTCCACATCCGACACACGTTCCGAGAATAAAAAAGTCGATTTGTGGCTAAACGATAACACTTATGGACTTAAAACAAGAGTAACAATTTTTGAGGATTTGTGATTCTCCTTAAGGCAATCTGTTCAATTTTACAATACGAAAAATTGCCTATGCAAATTACACGGTTACAAAAATCTCTTTTAAAGCCCTTCCTTTCATTTTCAAAATTAAAAGAAAGAGTTGGCAAAGAATTTTTTTCTTCGGCCAGAAGTAGTTTTAAAGTAAATATTTACATGTTGATTGAATCTAAATTCTGTATCACAAAAATGCTCTATATATAATAATAGAAATACTAGTTTTGGATAAACAAAATTAATGCAAATAACGTAAATATCTTTAACAATGATAGAAATTCATTTTTCTCATAATTATTAATGTTTGTTTAGTAACCCCTTTGAAAAAGCCCATTTAACAAGTATTTTGTAACTAGCTTTATTTGTTAAAAATTGTAAAGTCATGGGTCAATAAATAATATGTTTTAGTAAAAAGATAAGCCGAAGCCCAGAATAAAATGTTTCAATTGGTAGAATAATCCAAATAAAATTATACAAAAATTTCCTTTAAACAATAAACATTACAAACAATAAACTTTTTTTTTTTTAATAAGGTTACCACCAATTATCACTATAAAACTGCGATAAGATCAACCAAAACATGTATAACTTGGAATTGACATAATACTTGATTTAAACCAAGCAACTATATGAAAACTAGCAAAAATTCAATATAAAATTATGCTCATTTAAATAGAGTAACTTTATGTTTCTAAAAATATCTAAAATTTTAAAACGAAGCGATATGTGTTTAATTTGAATTACCTACATTTTTGTTTAAAAAAATTGAAATATTCAAATGAAGCATTTCATTTTGTTAAAGAAAACTTACGATATTGAGAATTTCCCCTTTTTTTTAAGTCATAGTCTAAGTATATGCAAAGTTTACTTATGCTCAAATTTTGAAATTTTGAAAGAAATTTTGTTTTTTCCGTGTACCCTCATTCATATTTACTGTAATCTGTGTGTGATTTCACACATTGCCGAATATGAATCGCAACGCTCATATCTACTTCCTACCTGGATTCTATGATTGTATCTGTCAGCGATGATATACTGTCCAATGCGATTAACGGCAACACCTGCGAGACAATCAAATTCACCTTCTCCGTTACCGTACTGGCCGAACTCTTTTAGAAAACGTCCGCGGGAATCGAAAACTTGCACTCTATGGTTGGAAGAATCAGCTACAATGATGCTGTTATCTGGGCCGACGGCCACGCCTCTCGGCCATGTAAAACATCCGGCTTCGCTCCCCCGACTACCTATTTGAAATAGCTGCTGGCATTTTTGCAAGTACTGACTCCTAGGGGAGGTACCTGCTGCCGCCGCTGCGATATCTGAAATCAAATTAAATCACGTTGTGCTGCAGCTAGGCTTTGATATATTTTTCCCTAAGACATGGAGGAATGCTACGTTATACAGTGGAAGGCTAAAATATGGAACAAATTCATTTGAAAGTCAGGTACTGGATTTCATACGTCCTTTATAATTTGTCCTTGGGCATTTTTTAACTAAGTAACTAACTAACCAAAACTAAACAGAAAATTTACAGCATTTTTTAATAAAAAACAGAAAGTTAATTTTCAAATTTATAGGTACATAGCTAGTATCAGTAAAGTTCTTAAATTCAATTTTATCGAAGATAGTGAATATGGTGGATCTAAAAGACATCCATAGAATTGAAATTTTAATTTTTAATTTATTGCGTTGAGTGCATCTTCTGAAGTACCTTCAAATAATGATGTTATCCAACGGAAAACCCACCATCCTTATAAAATTGCACCACTACAGATGCTGAACGAAGAGGATTCCGACGGCAGACTTCAATTTTGTGAAACTATGATGATGTAATCACGTTTTGTTTAAATGATGCAAGAAATAAACAAAATTGGAGGAGAGATCGTAGGTATTGAAATGCAAATAATCCGCGATGCAGAGATATTTAAAGTTTCGTCAAAACTACTTAATTCCTACTCTAGTAGTTTCTTTCACAAATCCAAATCAGTCTGATGTGTCAGATAGACGCCATACCTATGTGGTCCGAGACGTACGTAAATGCGGTATTTAGTTGGTTGGTAGAAGGCGATCAATAGAATGGCCTGCAATATCTCCAGATATTGCTCCACTGGATTTTTTCCTCCGAGAATATTTAAAATCAAAAGTGTATGAGGAAAAATGACAATGGTGGGCAAACCTAATAAAATAATTTCTATTACTCATATAAAGTAAGAGATGGTATGCTCTGCAGCTAAAGGAGCAACATGAACGTTATTTCAGATGATGGCTCGCATATTGGCGTAAGCTAAAGACCTGAGTCGCGGTTAAGATAGTTTCGTTACTTAAAGATTTTCTATAGCTTCACGGATTTTTCGTCGGTAAAATTTTAGTTTTATCGAATTAAATTGGATATCCGGTTTTGTGATTGTGTTTGGCAATTGCTGATGAGTTTATTTGTCGTAGTCTTAATGCTCTTTCATAATTTGAGCGTAATTGATATTTTTCGTCCAGTTTCTCCAATTTATATTTGGCGCATATGAATGGAATGCTGTAAATTCCTGGTCTCTGAAACCGAATTTTGTCTTTGACCGATCGAAGATGTTGAGAAATTTTTGGACAAGCGATCAATCTGGTTTTGACGTTATATTTTTTTAGAAATTTTGGTATATGGTCAGTGATATTTTGAATGTCAGGAATGAAGGCAAGTGTGAAATATTGTGGTGAAGTGTATTTTGCACAGAAACCCTTAATATATCTAATATGAAAATAGTTAGAGACAGTAAGAGTAAAATGTTTTCATTCTGAGTTCAGTGCCTCGGGCTGACACAGTTTTACGGCTCTGTAACCGATAATTTGGTCTGTGTGTGTAGACTTTCGGTAAACAGAATGACCCAATATTAGGTCTGATCTTAATTGATAAGAATATCTAAGAATGGGAGTTTATTATTAGTTTCCAATTCAATGGTAAAACGTATGCTAGGATGGGTGTATAGTTAGTTTACTATAGTTTAAATGGAGGAGGGTAGGTAGGTAGGGTAAGGTATCAATAGTTTCGTCCCCTAAAAGAAGGTGCAGAGTAGAATGCGTTAGAGTAGTTAAGCTCCGAAGAAGCCAACAGGATGATTGGCGAAACGTCAGCAAGTTGAATTCATCAACAACCAACGCAGAAGGAATTCAGAAGATTTGTAGATAGTGGAAGTTTCTTTGAAAAATAAAAGACCGTTTGAAAAAATACTGTTGGCAAATTTGTGTAGCGTAGTAAAATCCTGATTTTGTAAACACTCTGCACATTTGAGATGTTATTACTCTAATAGGAGCTAGTACCCAATATACTGACAAATTACCTTCAAAATTCCTGCTAATATGCAGAAATTTCAATAATTCTCTTAAATGTACTTTTTTACTGCCTGAAGAACTCAACAGGATGGTTGGTGAAACATTAGCAAATTCAATTCATCAACAACCAACGATGAAGGAATTTAGAAGATTTGTAAATATTATAATAAATGACCTGTTTATTATGAAATATTCTTAACATGTAAATAAAAGCAGTTTTAATTCGTATATCATATGGAAAGTTTAACTGGTGTGTAGGAGTAGAAATTTTGTTTTGTAAAAATTTTTGCATTTTAATGCACACTGTGCATAGAAAATAAGGTTTTTCAGAATTGCATTTAAATATCAATTTCAAATTAAATTTCAGAAAATCCTAAAAATAGTTTGAAACCAAGGAGTGTGAAAAATGGGCGATCAAACAGCCCACATAATGTATAGTGTATGTAATATAATGCCATCACTTTGAAAAAATTGGTGGAAATATTTCCTACGCTACCATACTGTAAGAATTTCTTAGTATTAGTCAATATTTTGCAAGCTGTGATAGGTGAATAGAAAAGTAGCTAGTTAGTAGTAACTACACAACATACGTTTTTTTGCTGCCACTAGCAATGCTCGAAGGTTCACCCTTAAGAGCGTTAAATAATCTGGTGTTATTTATTCCACAGACCTGCTAACCTTCGATTGGTAAACCTGCAATTCGTTAGGGCAAACGTTCGAAATTAATTCTTATGGTCGGCTGCACTAAAACTTTGGGTTTGAATATAGCGATAAATTTGTTTATTGAATTTTTTTAATTAGTTCGTCAGCTTAAGCAAATCTAGCAAATATTTACCAAAAGTTCTCCGATAAATAGATCAATTCGGGTAATAGTTTTCACTTTTCACTCCCAGTGTTTTAGTGTGAGAATTTAGTTTTCTCGAATGACACGTTAGACGGATAGATATGGAAGACGGAGAGAACAACATGCCCGTCGACGTTCGCCCGCTATGGTGGCATGATCGTTTTAAATGTCAACTTACCGGCCGCTGCCGTAGCTGCTGTAGGGGTAGTGGGGGAGCCTTGCATGTTTTTTTGGTCGTCGTCAGAGCTTGCCAATTCTGCAGACGATCTAAGAGGAAGACCTAGAGACAGTCTCCTGGCTGTTGCCGACGAGCTGCTCGACGGTGGCGAACTAGCGCTTACGTTATTCTCTTTGTCTTTCGTTCCGCTTCTGTTGCCGTATTTGTTTTTCAAATATCGCGCCCATGAGCTTAGAGCCGCCCCGTCCTTTTCGGTGGGCGCTGCAGCTCTATCGGGCGAATTATCTCTGGATTTTAGTGTATGAGAGGAACGGCTCCTTGCAAGATCATGTGCTGATGCTGAAGTGCCGTAACCTCGCGAAGCCAAATAGGCTGACGGATTAGACGTCGTAGGGGAAATCGGATCATCGACTTCCTCCTCGTCGCCGAATTGTTGACTGCTACGACTCCTCGCTAGTCGCTGACGCCTTTCTTTCAATGCCATATACCTCGACCGCCCGCTCGGATATTTACTTTCTTCATCGTTGTTCGCAGAGGAACCGTATTTCGGATTGTAGTCGTCTTCGTCTTGCGCAATTGCCGCCGAGCTTTTGCTTTTGTTTAGGAAGCGACTAGTGTAACCGTAGCGTGAAGGTTCTTCCTCGTGGGCGGTTGTTGTTCGTCTCCTTCCTCCATATCTATTTGTTTGTTCATCTGACGCTGAATATTTTGATCTACTTAAAGGAGATTCGTCCCTGTTTGTTTTGCTAGAGCTAGAATCTCTAGCATTAGCACTGCGCGCTAACAAAGGACCAATATCGCTTTTGGCCATTTTTTCGTCCGATTTCTTACTTGCAGGTTCGTCCGACTCCTCTTCGGATTCAGTTTCCTCTTCTGAAGTGGTTTCCGTTTCGTCGTCATCTTTAGCTGGCGGAGGCGCAACCGTGGCCGGTTTGTTTAAAAAACGACTCTGGAAAGGTTTTGGTGAGTCTTTAGTAGCTGACGAGGTTCTACTTCGCGTTTCGGGAGGCTCGTTGCTACGCGACAAATATTTTTGTTTTACCTCTTCAGTGGTAAATGGGGCTCCAGTATTTCGAATTGCGCCAGAAGAGGCGGATTCGGCTGAGGAGCTCGAATCGCTACTGGCGGATCGTGCGCTTTTCTTATGCGGCGTTTCCGACAGCCTCCTTGTAACAGAAGTTGGCGCCGTTACTTTAGATGGAGTTGTTTTTCTTTGTGTCTGTAGCGCTGGTAGAGATTCTTCAGATTCTTCAGCGCTTGACGGTGCCTACAGAAAACATTGCGTTAGGATGGGTTCTCGTATAGGTACATCTTCATGCTTCACAAGAAAACAACACAAAAAGTACACTTGAAAGTGTAGTTATAGAGTGGAACACAGAAGGAGAAGAAACATGCCAATGTGTGAGCGAGTAGTATCTTTCTTGTTAATTGTTTATGATACCACAGTAAAAGGACGGCAAGCAACTTAAATTCTATTCTAAATTCTAAATTGATTTAATCAGGTACAATTAGAGGTTACGGCTCATCCACACTCACCTCGGGGGCAGGGGTTTTCCTTTGAGTGCCATGTCTTTCTTCCGTCCTTTCAGCTGCTCTGGTTTCAGTAGCAGTTTCGGTTGATGTAGTTGCCCCTTTATTTTGCTTTTTTATTTTGGATATCTCATCTTCCTCGCTCACTTGTCTAGTAGTCGGAGGAGGTCTTTTGGGAACTACCTTTGACTGAGGCGGGGTAGGTGTAGGCGGTTGTGGGGTATCTTTCTCTTTTTTCTTTCCACTTGCACTCTCCTGTAGTTTTTTCATTACCCTTGGAGAATCTGCTAGTCTGGTAATTCCACTTAGAGGACCACGTGCAACATCTTCAGTGTCCAGCGTTCGTTCCCTTTCCTCTTTTTTTTGTTCGTGAAATCTGACTCCTTTATTTTGCTCGTTGTCAGATTCGTCATCTGCTGCTGTGGCAGCGCGACGCCTATACCTGCTGTATTTCGATCTAGCTGGGCGGTTTTCGTGATCTTCTTCGTAATCAGCCCCCGTTCTGCCATATCTATCGGCGCTGTATCTGTCACTAGTTCCAGGCTTTTGAGTGCGTTCTCCAAATTTTCTTCCTCCGAGGACAGAATCTTGCTCTTGTTCGCCATAACCTCTATCGTAGCTTCCAGATTCCTGCTGGCGGAACGCTAATCTGTGATCGCTCTTTGACCTCATCAGACCCGGACCGGGAGGCTGCAAAAGCCCACTAGTTTGGCCAAAGGGGTTGGAAGCGATATTTAGGTCCCCATATCCAGCCACGTGTAAAACTAACTGGTTAGGATCATGCGCGAGTACTAATCTAATTTTTCTGCTGTAATCTGTGTTTTCATATTCAAAATTGCGTATGAACTCAACCGTTTTCAAGAAAATTTCTTTCGCGTCCATTAGTTCGCAGTCGTCCCATAGATCAACGTTTTCGTTCATGTGTTTGTCAGCTAAGTCGCAGTTGCTTAAAATGTTGGAAATTTCCAGTTCCAGATTCGACTTTAAGCTAGTCAGCGTTCGCAGTTCTGTTCCTAAATAGCGGTCGATTTCGCCACGCAAATATTCAGTTCGATCTTTGAGTGCCTTGTTTAATCTTCTGTAAATTTCTTCCACTTCTTCGCCAACCGATAAACAATTGGTTTGTATGTTTTGTGCGTTTTTTTCCACCAACGAGAGAGTGTCTTGAAGGCGATGAATCCCTCTTCTAATTTGATTGTTTATTCTCGAAATTTCGCGACGTAGGATTTCCATGTGCGCTCCTTTACATTCTTCACATATTTTCTTGTCGCAGTGATAGCAGAAACTGCAGTAAGCTTTTTCGGAACACACATTACACCGTTCCATTACTTGTCCCGCGTTGGGATCTGGTAGTTCGCCGGTTATTTCGATGTGAAGTTCCAGAAATCTTTGGAGAGTCACGTTGGTGGGAAAACCCTGAACCCCTTGGTAAGGTATTCTGTGTTCCGCACGGCATTCCGGGCATTTCACCTGCAAATAAATGGGAAGAGTGCATATAAAGGTAAAAAGTGTTTCCATTTCCCGTCCGAGTGGCACGAAAATTATATTCACAAGTTGGGTAGACCTATCCGAAATAAGAATATAAACCTAGCGAATATCAAATAGCAAGAAACAAAAGAACATCAAGTTTCGAACTTAATTACTTTTATTTCATTAAACAATTAAAGACCATGTAATTAAATTGCACAAACAGGATGTAGTTTCTTTTGTAACAGCACCATCAGTTACTTTCAACAAGATTAATGAAGATTTTAGAATATCAGATTGCCTTTAAACCTAGATATGTTATCAAATATTTGTTCAAACTAATCAGCAAGAATAACAAAAAATTCCTCCTAAATCAATTCCAGTTTCCCTTGACGTCCTAGCATTCCACCGATTGATGTAATCAACATAATCGGCAATATTCTCACTCACAGACAAGCTAACCCTATCAGAAAACAAGACTTGTTAGCTATATTAGTAGTTATAATTATTAAAATTATTTTGAATTTAATGGTCAATTTTATATGGCTAAAGAAGGATTAAGCCACTTAGTCCACTACTTGCAGAAATTTTCATGGACAATGTGGAAAATATCATACATAGAAATCCTCTGCTCAAAAGATTTCTTTGATGTTTGAGATAAGTAGATGATGTTTTTGCTTGTTTCACTGAAACGGAAAGGCAATTGCAGTCCTTTTTGAATCATATTAACTCCACACATAACCGTATAAAATTTACCAAAGACACGGAACTAGTCTTTAACTAGTTTTAAACTTTCTGCACTTGCACTATTTAAATTATATAACAAATCAGATTTTGTCTGACCTTGGAGTTGGGCTTGAAGTAGCCCCAAGAGAAGTTACATATAATAACTTTAATCACTTTAATTTGGTCTTAATATTAAGCAATCTTAAAAGCTTAAGCTGAAAACACTATGGGAAATTTTTTGAAAAACAATAAAACTAAATCACGAAAAGTTCAGAAATTCGGAGTCCCCAAGTTGAAATTGTGGATTATGTCTCAGAATTTATGTTGGACAAACAGGGAGAACATTTAAGAAGCCCATTAACGTACATAAAAGGGCGTATACAAATTCAAGTTCGGATTCTGACTATAATTTTCATTTAACTTTAGAAATGACGATAATTTTGATATTTTACATAATGAATCAAAAACCAAAAAACTAAATTTGTTGGAAGCTTTGGAGATTAGCAAAATGAAATAGATATTTATAAATCAGTAAATATTTAAGACTGGCAAGTCAACTGAGTTAGCCACTGTGGACTGAATAGCTACATGTATCAAGAATTTGACAAAAATAATTATGTGAGTGGTGTTTTCCTCGATTTAATTGTAGAGTATGTTACAGTGAAAAATCCAATTATGATGCAAAAGTTCAACGAATTTGGAATTCCCGTCAAATTTGTTGAATGCACTTCGTCATTTTTATGTCAAAGAAAACGCAAAATGCGTCTTAACGGCGTTCTATCAGAGGAGTTCAAAGAGCAGTGAATAGGTCTTTATTATTCTCAAATTTCTGTTGAGATTTACACAAAATTTCAAACTACGTTCATAGAGTTCTATTGGCAGATGATTCTGGATTTATTGTAGCTTCTAGAGCCTGATTAACAGTTTTATATTGTTGAGCAATGTTATAGTGAATACAAACAAAACTGTGTGTATCAATTTCAATAACAGGAGGCACGTCTTGCAGCAGTTATCATGGAAACCATAAATACATCAGCTCTGCAAAAAGCTGAATAGTTCATTTTATGCTGTACTCAAACTAAAATGGCCAAAGTTTTTGTTAGTATAGTATTTAATTTTGGGAAAACACCCAGACTAATTTTCATTGTCTAGAAACTTATAAAACTATGTGCGAAAATAATAAAATTTTGACGGTGCCTTCCATTTTCATATTGAAAAGCACAAAACAGCACTTTTCTACAATTGAGTGTCAGAATACATTTGTGACAAAAATTCTTGATAAAAAGTGTGCACGGATTTTTATGTACGTGTTATCGTTATATGCAAGGTTGTAGTGTCCAATAGTTTATTTAATTTTTGTCTTAAGATAAATCCTACGAAAGATAAATGATTGTGTATTATCTAACGACGATGATTAGCTAAAAGTATTATAAATATAACATGGAGGATACGATAATATTGAAATAAATAAATAAATGTCTCGCTGACGTTTCGCCTAACATACTGCCGGTTTCTTCAGAGCGGTAGGGGGAGCTTTAATTGCTTCAGGGATGACCAAATCCCAAATGGAAGACAGGTAGAAATTTGTGCCGCAGTTTATATTATATTATATTTCGAGACTCAAGAATATTTTTTTGTATAAAATAAAGGGCTAGATGTGAGTATTTTGATCTTATCGAATAAAATCTGGTGCCCTCTTTCGTGACCATGTTCAGAAACTGCTGATGTAGTTAGTTTTCGAAGTTTAACTGATCTCTGATATTCTTTTAGTCAACTGCACGGTATGCTGTATCTAGAGAATTTTTATCTTTTACCGATGGTAGATGTTAGGACGAGTAGGGAATCTAGTTTTGATGACGTCTTTCAGAATTTTTGATATTCTGTATTGTGTAGCGGTAGTGGTAGTGAATAAGTGGTTTTCGTGAGGTGTATTTTTTATTTGAACGTTTGATATGTTGATAACGGAAATTGTTTGACATAAGAATTGATCATGGAGCTTTTTTAGGTTGGATGGTGATGCGATAAGTAGTTGTCGGCCCGTAAGAGTCGGTTTTTTTATAGACAGAACTTATCAACTGCTAGTTTTTCAAAATGTTCCATGAAAAGACCAGGGATGACAGGGCATAGTGGAGAGCCCGCTCCATACTTCTTCCAGAGTTTTGATCTGAGATGGAACTTATCAATGGCTAGTTTTTCAAAATGTTCCATAAAAATATTAGCTGTAACGAGATGTCTTTTTTATGGATTTCGCAAGAGACGAAACTTTTATGATAGATTTAAATTTTACGTTCTATAGAATAGGTCGGATCGTTATCGAGTTGGGATTGGGAGTTGATTGAATCTTTCCCTATCATTTGAACCTCCCCGCCAGGTATTTGAGGTACGTGCAGAGCGATCAAATCAGTTTCAGACAGCGTTCTGAAGAAGCTAGTAGCATATTTGGCGAAACGTTAAGGGACAGAGTTAATACCTGACGTAGGTGAAATTCGGAATAAGTGTAATTACAAGTTGCCCAGTCTGTGGAAGTTTCTTTCAAAAATAAATATAATTTAAGTTTAATCTAGTGCTGAATGGACATTATATTTAAAATTTTGTTTACTATCTATCCAAAACACCAGTTTTTTCATATTAAATTACAAAACGCTCAGATTAAGAATAGCTGACAAGACAGGGTATAGGTATAGGAAAATACTCCCATTTGAATATACCCGGCTGTGCGGGGCGTGGCCTGAGGGTGCTGCTTATTGCTGGGTTCAGCTTTCCGACCCATTCCAAAACCCTACACAAGCCGGGAAAGGCAAAAGATTGTTACTTTAGAATGAAGTCGTGGACCGTACGTAAATAACGCCTGAAAGCTTAATTTAGAGAATAGACGTAAATTGCACTAGTCAATACTGATCTAAATAGTGTGAACTCAGAAGAAAAAAATGACCAACGGTTGTTTGATTTGATTTTCTAGGTAACGTAGTGTCGGCGGTAAGTAATTTTTACCTATTTTAGATAAACATTTTCTTTGTGTTTTGTCAACAAATTAATAAATGAAAATCTGGATTGATTTGGACATTATTTTTATTAGCACATTTACAAAAACCTAAGCTTGGTCGAACCCCTTACCTTGTTGCTCACTCACGACACCAAGATTTTCGAGAAAGTAGTATAGTATAGTTTTATACTCATACTGCATCCGATTTCCCTAAATTTCTAACGCAAACATGTTTTCTACAATGTCTTTGTAATTAGGATATTTGTTGTTTCCTGGAAAAATTTTTATAACATCAGTAAATGAAACCCATGCAACCTTTACAGATCCGATCATGGTATTCACAAAGTCTTGATCTTCTTATTTGAGGACCTAAAGAAATTAGTTCCTTCAACTGTGGATTTGCTCGTAGGTATTTAAAACATGCTCCATCTTTATTTAAAGCTTTAACCTACTGCTGTATCAGTCCCAATATGCAACGCTGGTAAGAGAATTTTCCGTGGATCAATAAAACTATGGTGAAATAGTATATTATGCAACAAGTGCCGTAAACGTCATTTGACTCACTAGGTTATTTGACAAGAGCGGAGCGATTTTTTAATAAACGAGTGAGTTAAAAAGTTTACCGAACGAGTTGCATACTATACTTTTTCTACGGCCGTTTTTGGTACATTTTCGCAAAACTACACGAATAGATTCACTGACATGACCGTCAGAATTGACAAACGTCAAAATTCAAAACGAAATTGACGTGGTAAAGTGACGCTTCCCGCACGCTAGATCGGTGGGTAATTAGGTATTTTACGGACGGGAGTAGAAAAAAAAAATTTTGATCCGGGAGTTAAATTAATCCCTTTTGAACATTTCTGTTTTACCTACTGTTGGGTCGCGCTCCCACAAAAAACAGGAGTACTTCATATATCCTGACTGCTAACCTAGTAGATGTCCCACAATTTTTAAAGCACCACAAATCGTCGTCCTTGTATTTGATTTTCTCAAGTTCCCGATTCTCGTGCCATTTTTTTATTTGCAAAGAATGAGAAACAGGTGTAAAACTAAGAACATTTCTACTGTGCAAAAGAATAGTTTTAAGGCTTCTCTTGGATGAGTCAATAAGAAACAAGAAACGTCCAGTCCCCAGAATTTGATGTAGTCTGTACCAAGTTTCTTTATTAGGTTTAATATGTGTCCTGTGCCAGTAAATTTGGTAAAAAATATTTGGCAATCCCAGAAATTATATTTTACTTTCGAGAATTCCCCGCCAATTATCGGTTAATTGATGCAAACTGTATGGCAGTAGAGTAGCAATTTCAATTTTTAGAATGTTATGTAATGTTCCTATTTGAAAAAACAATAAATATGACATCAGGAATTAATACAACAATATTGCGTGATGGAAAAAAAAATTATTAGTTTAGTCTCTATAACTTCAAAAATATAAAAAATGCAAAATCTTTGTGGACTGTGTATTAGTAATAACAGTCTCAATAAAACGTTATCCGTCGTCATTCGAAAATGAATTAATCGAATGTGTTCCAAATCATTGTATGAATTAAGCATAAAACACCTTTTTGTAATATTGTCACGTTACAAATCATGCGCCGTTGCTGATTTAAGCACAAACAATCTAACCTAAATTTATTTTTGTAAAGTGTCCACGTGCAGTTTGTTTGTTATTGTTTTTCCTAATATAAACACAACATTTGTAAGTTAACTACTAAGTCTGAAATTTAGTTGACAAGCATATTTTTAGTATTAGCATTATCGCCAAACGAAGAAAAAACATAAATTATTTTTATTTAGTGGTTTAATTCATTATTGCAATGTTAACGACAAAAAAAACATTTTAGAAAAACCTCACTGCCACAGACTTGGTATTAAAAAAGAAATTGCTACAAAAAATGTCATATGCCTAGAAGCCTGATTGAAGAATAGTCCAAATTACATTCAAAATTTGAAACTGTAGTACTTCTAGAAAGAACTTCTGGTTGCAATAAATGATAAGATAAATGTCACATTAAATGTTAACTCCTTAATTTATTATTTTACAAAACTTTATTAGAATAATCATTATTGTTCGATATCTGACATTGTAGCACTGTTTCGGCATCTGAAATATCTATCTATAGTCGAAGTAACATTGACGATATAGTTTGGGTGAAAGTTCTATTAATTTATAAGAAAACGGAGAAGTGTTTAAAGAAAATTGAGTGCGCGACTGCATTTGCGAATTATACGAATCCAAAAATTTCATAAATGGAAAAGTTATCTACAATTGTAAAAAGTGCTGAAAATTGAAAAACGCCCTATGTCTTGGTTTTCAGTGAAGATATCGCAATGCGGTTTTCACCATTAAATGTTTCTCAAAAATCGAACTCTTGACATGTAAGTCGATTTCGCTCTATCTAGTTTAGGAATAGTATAACAGTGAAATTTTGTCAATGTTGCCCTCAGAACTGGCGTCAGAATTTTGGCTAATAGAATAGATAGGTTGTAAACACATTCCCTTTTCGTTTTTTTTCTCTGACGTATTGAATATAATTACTCCAATTTTGTTCAGTAACATGTATTGTTCCTCTTCTTTCTTGATATTAAAATTTGTTTTTCAAGTTTTGAAGCGACACTCAGAGGAACACTTAAACTCAAATTTTTATCATTCACTAGACAGCAAATGATATCAAAAATCATAATTTTCGCACTCGCGTGGAACTTTTGGCTTTGCCCGAATTTCTTGAATTTGACGAATGATAAGAAATCGAACATAGAATAATAAAAAAATTTCATAATTCGTGGTATTATAAACCATTTGGACAGACTTTCTCTGCTTATTGTAGATACAAAGAAATTGAAAACTTGTTATTGTAATCTTTGAGTAATCCATTTAATATGTACTTAAAATGATCTTATCTATCTGCATAACACACACAGGTACCTTTTGGGCTGAACCGACTCTGGGACTGCTATACGCTATGTTGCCTTCTCTTATTTGAAATGCATTGTCTATGCTGCCCACACTGTATTTTTAGTATGTTCTGTGCTATAGTAAGTATAGAACTTTTGTCATATGTTCAATAGTATCAATATATCAATATATATATATATATATATATATGATGACACTATACACAGTGTTCGAAGTGTTTTCGGAGCGCGAGCATTGAAGATGCCAAGTGAGATTTTGGCGAAACGTCTGCAGGATTCCAGTCGGATGCAGGATTTGCAGGATTCCAGTCGGATGCAGGATTCCAGTCGGAGTTCAACGAGCGAACGGATGATATCCCGGAGTATAGTGTCATCACATTTTTCCATCCGTGAATCAATACGTGAGAATATATATATATATATATATATATATATATATATATATATATATATATATATATATATATATATATATATATATATATATATATATATATATACATATATATATATATATATATATATATATATATATATATATATATATATATATATATATATATATATATATATATATATATATATATATATATATATATATATATATATATATATATATATATATATATATATATATATATATATATATATATATATATATATATATATATATTTATTTATTTATTTATTTATTTATTTATTTATATATAAAATGAAATACTAATTTTGGCAAAAGTTGGTGCATGTTCAATAATCATAACACTTCTAATAATGGCAAGTGAAGCCAGCGTACAGGGAGGAAAAAAACTCAAAAATTGCACAAAAGTAAAGTGTCCAGAAAGACAAAAACCTTTTTTTTATTTTATATTAATAATTTGCTATTTTTTTTTTTCATTAATTTTAAATACTGTCGCAAAATATTCAAAATCAAATTAATTCACTAAATTTTTGTTGTAATTCTATCGTATTTCTCAAATTAACTAAGACTTTTAGCAAAACACAAATTTTATTTGTTGCAACAATATTTAATAACACTAAACAATTGTATAAAAATTTCCGTTTAAAATCTGTATAAAATATGATTCATTAACAAACAAATTCTATTAAAATAATCACGCATATCTATGTTATAAAGATAGTTTGAAGTTAACATTATGACAGTCTGATGACATTGGTGGTTGTCAAATAATAATTTCTTGATTATTAAGAAATGTTATTTCCTTCAGGACATTTAGCATTACCTGAGAAAGCAGAGTTAGTTTTGGTATGACATATTCAATGGAGGACATCCAAATAAATAAATTCACTATTCAACTGTTAGTAGGACTTTAACACTTTTCAAACAGGTGGGGTCTTTAGAGTATTTACACAATAGGAATGTAGGTTTTAAAACTGTATGTAATGTTGAGAGAATGAATGAAGACCGGATTCCCAAACAAATTTTAAAATGGATACCGCTGAAAAGGAGGAAAAGTCTTATTGAATTTTCAAGTTATCAGGATTATTAAGTGGTCGATACCTATAAAGTTTTTGTTTCAAATATCCCCATCAGAAAAAAAAATGGGTGATGTTTAGCTAACGAGGAGATGGTGGCCTCCTCGTTAGCTAAACATTCGATAACAGTTCAGGAAGAATGTGCAGGACATTCATCATGTACAAACCACAGTTTATGACGTTTTTCCAAACACAAAATTTAGTGTAAGCGTGGATTCATCTCTAAAAAGAATGTGTTTTTGAAAATCAATGTTCTATTTGTCCATGAACCCTCATTCAGACATCGTGGGGCAAAGCATAGTTCAATTCTTGAAACGTGCAAATAAATTTTGGTTTATAGGCATGATATTTTTTTTTCTGAGAATCTTCTTAACATAGTGTATTAACCACTGCCTGACGTACTTTTAGTTGACTTTCTTCATTACATACAGTTTTAAAACCTACATTCCTATTGTGTAAATACTCTAAAGACCCCACCTGCTTGAAATGAGTTAAAATCCTACTAACAGTTGAATAGTGAATTTATTTATTTGGATGTCGTCCATTGAATATGTCATACCAAAACTAACTCTGCTTTTTCAGGTAATGCTATATGTCCTGAAGGAAATAACATTTCTTAGTAATCAAGAAATTATTATTTGACATCCACCAATGTCATCAGACTGTCATAATGTTAACTTCAAACTATCTTTATAACATAGATATGCATGATTATTTGAATAGAATTTGTTTGTTAATTAATCATAATTTATACAGATTTTAAACGGGAATTTTTATACAAATGTTTAGTGTTATTAAATATTGTTGCAACAAATAAAATTTGTGTTTTGCTAAAAGTTAAAAGTCTTAGTTAATTTGAGAAATACTATGGAATTACAACAAAAATTTATTGAATTAATTTGATTTTGAATATTTTGCGACAGTATTTAAAATTAATGAAAAAAAAAAGCAAATTATTAATATAAAATAAAAAAACTGTTTTTGTCTTTTAGGACACTTTACTTTTGTGCAATTTTTGAGTTTTTTATCCTCCCTGTATGCTGGCTTCACTTGCCATTATTAGAAGTGTTATGATTATTGAACATGCACCAACTTTTGCCAAAATTAGTACTTTCATTCATTAATTAATTGGACTTAAAGATAATAAGGGAAAAGGAAGGAGACAGTTTAAATAGAAAAAGAGAGAAAGTACAAAATTAAAAAAAAGTACTTTTCCACTTTAAAAAAATCCTGTTGTCGAATCTTCTTATTGACATCAGTTATACCTTCTTTCTTTGGTTTCCGTTTTTTATTTTAATATGTCCCCCATGGGAGAATGCAGTATTCTTGATTACTGTGATAGTCCACCTATTTATATAGATTTTGGTAACATCGTGATCCATCACAATGTTTGATAAAAGTTATCATCGAAAATTTTTACTACTAAATTTTCAGCTGACACAGAAAATTTTGTAAAATGCGGTAGCATCCGTGTCGTTTGCAGAACAATATCGATATTTCCTGATTTATCCGCGGATTCCCCGGGTGATATATTACCTGCCGTCTCACGTAGTCGACTAGACCTTCAAGACAGGGTTCCATGCAAAAACTGTGCTGGCACGGAAGAAGTTTCGGGTTTCGGTAACGATCCAGGCAAATCGCACAGGTCAGTAGTTGCTCGAATTGTTCCATATTTCATCAGTCTGGAAAATAAAGTAAAATTTAATTCGTAAGCTCATCATATTTCATTTTATTTTCAATTATATTTTTAAAAACAGATTAAATTAAAATACTAAACAAAAAATACAATACCGACAAAGTAAGGAAACACATACCACATTGAAAGATTTAGTTAGATTTTTAATGACGTAGGGTTTATGGAAGTGTATTCATTCGTATCATCCTTTTTAAATGACAGAGCGCAAAAACTAACTTAACGAATTAGCCTCTAGGCCTTTGGGACTTAACAAGAGAGTACCACAGGGAAATATTTTAGGTCCACTTTTGTTTGTGATTTTTTACAGTTTTGTGATCATCATCTTTATGCCCATAACACCCAACTAAACTTTTATTTTCCTGAGAAATTTTACGAATCTGTCAATGAACACATGCTCGTAGTTAATCCTGATAAATCCTCAAATGGCATTTGCATTGCATATAAAGACCTCTGTTTTACCTTTTGTAACAGCAATATAGGACCCTAAAAGACTACTTTTGGATGCTCTAGTACTATCGCAGTTTAATCATTGTATCGGAGTATTCATGCCTTTTTTACATAATAATAGTAACGTTTATTTACTTATCATATAATAACTTTATATTTTATTTTTAGTTTCTCAATTTAATGAATTTACCTGGGTTTTTCTATAACTTTGTTAACGTGGATGATCCATCTTAAAAAAGTCTATGTGTAGATACTCAATTGTATTTGTTAGCCGAAGTTCTACAGAGTTGCTTATTTTTATTGACTTGTATGGGGGTAAATATTTTTCATATGATGTATATATATATATATATATATATATATATATATATATATATATATATATATATATATATATATATATATATATATATATATATATATATATATATATATATATATATATATATATATATATACTTAAGAAATGGTTCTTGGGTTTTTTTTGGTCCTTTTTTAGTGAAATTAAAATAAGTTTCCGTTACTTGTGAAACATTTTATTTTTTGTGACGTTTCGGCCTTCAAGACCTTCTTCAGACATTTAATTTTAACATACAAAAATGTATTTTTAAATAAAATTATTTATAGCATTGTTTTCCTGGTCATAATTAAAACATAGATAAAAATTTGTATAGGAGTCAGCATTGAAATGATTAAAAATTACTAGTGCAAGTCAATAGAACAAACAAAGTGATTAAAAATTGTATAAAAATAGATGCACAACAATAAAACATACATAATTTTTTATATTACGATTACATACATACCTTAAGCCAAAAATCAACGGTTCACTATATAGTTGTTTGGTAATTTACAGTTTTACAACATTCACAACAGACATATCGAATATGTAAATCGACAAGCCACATTCATAAGACGACGAACCAAAACAATAATGCGAAGCCCGGATGTACGTTTCTTCACGGTAGGACAACGGAGTTTTTTTTTTTTCTAAAGCTTTTTTTTTTTTTGCTGAGATTTTTTGTGTCAGTCTTAGAGTTTATGGCGTTTGGATTTTTTTGGATCTCAATCATTTCATAAAATTCCCGTCTTTTTGTGTGCCTTTCTGAGCGTAAAATTTTCACACTTTGAAAGTCAAACGAGTGCTGATTCTCCCTGGAATGGCTCGAAAGAGCAGTGTTATTTTTTTTGTCATATTTATGGCCGTTTAAGCGACTTTTTAAGTATTGACTAGTTTGTCCGATGTAGACACCGTTACAATTTTGGCACGGTATTTGGTACACCACGTGGCTTTTTTTCTCGTCAGGGATTTTTGATTTTAATTTACTAAAGTTTTGTTCTAATATAGTAGAATATATATATATATATATATATATATATATATATATATATATATATATATATATATATATATATATATATATATATATATATATATATATATATATATATATATATATATATATATATATTCAACAAGCGAACGGATGATATCCCGGAATATAGTGTCATCACATTTTTCCATCCGTGAATCAATACGTGAGAATATATATATATATATATATATATATATATATATATATATATATATATATATATATATATATATATATATATATATATATATATATATATATATATATATATATATATATATATATATATATATATATATATATATATATATATATATATATATATTGATACTTGTTAAGTTGGGACTTCCGCTACGTGAAGCGGGCGGCCTAACATCCACTATTTTCGAGACGTATATTATAAAACTTTCGATGCATATATGATGAGGGGGGCTTAAATATATGGTTTCGCATAAGAGGGGTAATTATTTTTCTTTTCAAAATTATTGGACATCAGACACTCTTTCTCACTTCTGCCATATACGACTCCGCGATGATGCCAAGTTTCTCGTATATACAAGAAATGACAAGGTATGATTTACTAATAGACTGTATATTAAGGAAGTCAAAATGAGTAAAGAGTTTCGGCTGTATATAGAATTCGCTCGATATTGCAAACATGGTTCACCCAAAACTAAATCCGTTGCACGTTTGCACGTCACGAATGGCTCCGAGTGCATTTAAATTTAATTTGCTGGCGGTCGCTTTGTGACGTGCCGCGGATTTAGTTTTGGAGGAGCTACATATTTTTTAAAAAGATGTCAACTTTTGCTAAGATTTTATGAGAATACGACAGAACAGTAATAATTCTGAATGGGTTTGCAATGAATTTTTGAAATCAAATAGTCACAAACCTTTTTTAATATTTTTTGAGTATTATTTTGATTTATTTCAATTTTTATTTTCTAAAACTAAATAAAAAGAATCAGTGTAATTAAAAACACTCCTTTCCTTTTTATTGGTCGAGGTATTAGTTACACACACGAATAAACGCTTGCCCTGAAAACTCATTTTAATTTTGTCGTTTACCTCGGTGTAACATGAAAACTATTTGGAATCTGTTACTTTTTCAAAAACCCCAATCGGATGGACCATTTTTTTTTTTAATTATCAGAATGCAAAGCTATGTCGTCAATATCAAGGCCATCAGCGAAGCAGCTAGAAAGGGTCAGATGTGCGAGGACGGTCAGGCAATAAACGACTTAGCGGTTCCGAAGAGCGCTTAGGATCGTTTTTGCTTGTAGACCCTCTTTCGTAGCGAATATGATACACGTATTTTTCTCATAGTTGAATTTTTTGATTAATTACTTGTTACAAAGGGATGGTACCGTTTTATTATATTTGACATTAGTAATTATTTGTATTATATTTTATTGGCAACACTTCATATTAAACTAATAATACATAAGTGTACATAGAAGCTAGAATAAAAATTAAAATTATATCTATGATAACACCTAAAATTAAGTAGAAATAAAAAGTTAATCTTAAAAAAAAATCCTTCTTCCCATTCCAATCCAATATTAGCCTATATCTTCGGCAAAAATAATAGGTTTTTGACTTATAAAGAAAATTGTCATTACGTTTTTCACTCTTCATTCGGTCTGAATTTGTTTCAGTGTCCGATAAATTAGAGATATTTAGTGTTAGTCAGGGATCATTTTTGTCTCGCTTATTGCTACATATTGATTTCACACATTTACAGGAACCAATACATTTCATAAATTTTCTTTTACAGGAACATAATGGTTCGTTACGCCTGAAATGTTTTGCCTAAATTAAAAAATCTTATTTAACAGAAAATTGAATGTCTCTGCCTTTTTTTACATCGACAGGTGTTTAGAACTGAGGTATCCTCTTGTAATATTGCTTCGGTTATCAGTACATGTTTTTCATTGAATTTGAATTTTTTTATTTAAACGGAACTCATTAGGGATCGTCAATTGTCTAGAGACAGTAATGTAATCGCTTTCTAAATAAATTTGAATTTCTTCTTGAGCGACGCTTATCCGTGTAAGATATTGAGTGACCACAAACGTGCATGGTTTCAACAAGTTTTTTATATATATAAATAGTTTTTTCCATTTGAACTCGCAAAGATGATCGCTTGACAAATATTAAGTATTTCCGTTTCTTTGCTGGCATTACATGTTTCGCTGGAGACAAGAAGACTAGTTAAAAAATATAAATTATTTGCTTTTTGTAATCCTTAATTTTTAAATTCTGCATTCTGTATGCCAAATATTTCCATTTTAATATTTTGGCAAATCTTCGTCATTCCTGGCGGACCAAAGGATAAATAGTTGAACGTTTCCGTTTTAGTGTGATGCACTACTGCTTCAATGGCTTGCTCTTTTATGTTAAGTTCCAGGGTTTATTAAATAAAGCAAACAACTCAGACTCTTTTAATCAACTCCACTAAACATTTTGCAAACTCTGTCCACAATCTTGAAAAACTTCATAAAGCATCAAATTCAGTCACATGTAGAAAAAAGTCTTTGTGGGTTTTCAGTCGTCCTGTGACAAGTAAATTGCTGTGAGTGTTTAAAGCAAACTAACTTTAACAGAGTTCAGCGATTACAGAACTATTGCCCAAGACTAACATAAGGTATCGGAACATCTTACACGATATTTGCACTCTGCGACCTTATTTTTCATAATTATAAAAAACCATATTCCAAAGTATTTGCAGCAAAGACTGCATTTTAGCATAGATGTATATACGTCAAACCGTCGTTTTCGGGCTATATTATAACACTATTTTGAACTATTCAAAAGATCCTCCTCTTATATAATTGTAAACATAGTTCATAAATTTCCGGCGAAAATACTACAATGAAAAAATTAATTTACCTTTCAAACGAAATTATTTCATTCTTTAATGAAAGAGCAGTAATATATTTAATTAAACTCTAGTATAAATTAAGAACTGAAAATGAACCAATACAAATAAACAATGCCTGAAAATAACCTTTATCAGCATTTACCTATTTAATTGATCTCGCGAATTCTACGATATTTCAGGCTTCTTACTCTTTATTTTATGTTTTCCTATTAATTCATTTATTTCCTTGACGTTAATGTGCCTAGGCACCTTTTGTGTATAAATAAACTTGTCAAGGCGAACAAGCGGAAGAAAATTTGGAAAATTATATTTGTTTATTTTCTATAATAAAAGTCCTTTATTATTATTAAAGACAGAAAAATAATTAAGTGACAAGGTGTGCCTTATAGTGAGATTATATATTCGGCAAGTCACGAGGACCAAAGAGCTTCTGGTATATATAAATTTCGCTGAATATATGAAACATGTTCAAAAAAAATTAAATCCGTTGCATGTCATGAATGGCTTCGGGTGCGTTTAAACGTAATTTTCTTGTAGCCGCATCGTCACTTTTTGATGATCTGCATATTTTTTAAAAAGATGTAAACTTTTGCTTCATGAAAAAACTACATAACAGTAATAATTATTACTGCACTGAAGTGCACTGAATGTGTTGTAGCCAAAAAGTAACAAATCTTTTATAACATATGGTATTGTTTCGGATATATTTAATTTTTTCATAACTAAAAAGAACTTACTTATATTAAATAGCAGCCGCTAGTAAGCTAAATAAAAAGTTTGATTATCTTCAAAATACTTTTTTTTTAAGAGGCATAAACTTCTATAAATTGATGTCAAGATAAAAATTTTATAAAGACATTTTACAAATTTTAGAATCTTAATTCAAACTTCCTTTTAAATAATGCGATCAAAAATATTGATATTCATTTGATTGCGTCAACGTAAACAAAACGCAAACAAACATTTCAAACTGAAATTGTTTTTATATATATTTTTGCCTCTTATAATTAATTCGTAGGCTAAGGGGTATTTGCTGTTTAAGAAATTTTAAAGGCCTAACAATCCAGACACATTTTTAAAAAATTATTTTATAATAGTTCTACCCCTAAAAAATTCATTTGAACCCTCTGTATATTATTAAATACCTTACAAAAATTACGAGAACTACAAAAACTTCATTAAAATGGCTAGATTACATTTGTGTTTTTGATGTAACTTTAATCAAAAACTCTGGAGTTCTACAGGCTGGTCTGAGTGATTATTTTCCTATTTTAAAAACATAAATGTGTAGCAATTTTACAGTGTCCCTAAGAATACTAAACCAACTGGTCGTACAAAAATCGTATTTTGCAGGGCTGGTGGGAGTGAATTTTATAACAAAAATGACAAAAAAATATTGTTGTTGTTATCTACAACATAGAGCCATTAAACTGACAAAACCGCTTTTCAATATTTTTATTATAAATCTTTTTTTTTTCATTTTAAAAACACACCGCATAATGCTTTTATATCTTTAACGAATACACGCTTGCTCTGAAAACTCATTTTTATGTTATAGTTTACCTCGCTGTAACTTGAAAACTATTTGGTTTATCAAAAAAATGCTTTTTATAAATCATATGCATTCAAGATCAACGAATCAGCTACTTTTTCAAAAACTATAGTCGGATGGATCGTTTATTTTTAATTAGCAAAATATGAAGCCCTGTCGTGAACATTACGGCCGCCAGCGAAGCAGGCAGAAAGGGTCAAATTTGCAAAGACGGTCAGTTAATAACAGACTTGCGGTTGCGGCGGCCGCTTAAGATCGTTTTTATTTGTATACCCTCTTTCGTAGCGAATGTGATACGTATTTGCCCTCATAGTCGAATTTTTTGATAGGGATGATACTCTTTTGTTATTTTTGACATTGCAATATTGTATATTAAACCAATAGTACATAAGTGTACATAGAAGCTAGAATAAAAATTAAAATTATATCCATAATAACAACTAAAATTAAGTAGAAGTAAAAAGCTAATCTAAAAAAAACCCTTCGTGTTGGTCAGGGATCATTTTTGTCTCGCTTATCTAAATGTCTAAATTAAAAAATCTTATTTCACAGAAAATTGGATGTCTCTATACCTTTTTTTATATTGACAGGTGTTTAGAACTGATGTATACTCTTGTAATATTGCTTCGGTTGTGAAATTTTTCATTGAATTTTACATTATGTGGCAAAAGTTTAAAGTTTCCAGGTATAGTTTCATTTATTGAAATTTGTGTGTAAGATACTGTGTGACAACAAGCGTGGCTGGTTTCAACCAGTTTTTTTGACTTGGTCTCCTAATAATTTAAAAGTCCCAAACCAATAAGTTTAGGGGTATATTCTTTTTTCATTTAAACTCATCATCTTGACAAATATTAAGTATTTCCGTTTCTTTCCTAGCATTACATGTTTCGCTGGAGCCAAGAAGACTTGTTAAAAAATATAAATTATTTGGAATATGCGTTTTGTAATCCTTAATTTTCAAATTTTTAAATTTAAATTATGCCATTTATTTCCGTTTTAATATTTTGGCAAATCTTCGTCATTGCTGACGAAGCAAAGGAGTAATAGTTGGACGTTTCCGTCTTAGTGTGATGCACTACTGCTTCAATGACTTGCTCCTTAGAAAACCGTTTCAAAAAATTTCTAGGTTCTTCTAGGTATAGATTTCTTCTTGGAGAATTCACTATTTCGATCCACAAAGATGCCTTTAACTTTTTTAACCAAAAATCCCAATGTGCGAGCTTATTTATTGTTTTACGTGATTCTGTCAAATAGCATGAAGCGTTTAATTTCATATTTCTTCGAGTTTTAATTTTGTTTTTCCATATTAGTCATGACTTGTCAGAGCTTTTGATTTTTTAAACGTTTCTGGCAAAATACGCAATTTAAAACTCGTATAGGTTTTGTAACAGTTTTCATGTCATTGTAAACTTGTTCCCTTATGTCATTAAAATTCAAAAAAATATGTAGATCATCAGGATCCTTGCCTTAACAGATGTTCATGCGGATTTTTGCACATTCAATTAATTTTTGTTTGGATATTTGTTTTGACGTTATAAGCTTTCCGCCTTATTGACAAGGTACACATAATTGGAAGTTAAAAACTTTTCCTTTAGTGTTAGCAGCTTTTTTCGTTAAATGCTTTAATTTGATTGTTGAATCAGGTTCGCAATTAGAACTTGTACTGATTTTAATATCCATTTGGATGAAAATTATAACTAATGCGTTATTATTTATCATTCCCGCACAAAAATAAATATATTTTAGTCACATTAAAAACTACTTCACTCCCTCAAAGAAAACTATTTTGACACTTAAAACGTAGACATAAAAAATAAATAAAATCATCCTCGCTGCGAAAGTGGTTGTACAAGCGCAGGTCGGAACCGCAAAGTCTATTGCCTGACCGTCCTCGCAAATCTGACCCTTCCTCGCTGCTTCGCTGGCTTCCGTGATATTCACGACATGGTTTCACATTTTGCTAATTAAAAACAAAAACTATCCATCAGATTGGGGTTTTTAAAAAAATAACGGATTCGTTAACCTTCATTGCATATCGTTTATAGGAAACACTTTTTTGATAAACCAAATAGTTTTCAAGTTACAGCGAGGTAGACGATAACATAAAAATGAGATTTCAGAGCAAGCTTTTATTCATAAGATACTCCCATATAAAAGCATTATGCGGTGTTTTTAAAATGAAAAAATAAAGTATTTCTAATGAAAATATTGAAAAGCGGTTTTGTCAATTTAAGAGCAGTATGGTGTAGATAACAAAAAAATAATAATTTCTTGACAACTTTTAGAAAATTCACCCCCACCACCCCCTGTACCACACGATTTTAATACGACCAATCTACGATATTTCAGGCTTCTTACTTTTAATTTTGTGTTTTCCTTTTAATTCATTTATTTTATTGAAGTTAATGTGCCTAAGCAGCTTTTGTGTATAAATAAACTTGTCAAGGCGGACAAGCGGAAGAAAATTTTTCAAAATTATATTTGTTTATTTTGTATAATAAAAGTCCTTTATTATTATTAAAGACAGAAAAATAATTAAACTGCCAATATTCAAATTGTGTTTATCATATCTTCATCATATGTTTTTGAACATTTTCTTGTTCTTATCCAAAACCAGAGAAGGCATTAATTTAGTACTCCATTCATTTTTAAGGGAAGTCACAAAATTTCGTTCGTTACCCGCAAATACGCCGCAAATACGGTCGAAATGAATCCTTTTCAGTATATTGTGCGCCTAAAATAACGGCCTTGAAATACGCAAAAAATGCTACGTTGCCATTTTACTACCTCGTAGGAAGCCATAAACTACTACAACTAAACATACTGTGAAGTCCTAACGTATGGTTTACCGCAGAGAGTCAAAGGGAAGTCAATACATGCGACAGACATACCAAGATTACATTGCGAATTGCGATGCGAGCGCCAACGATCTACGCCTGAACTAAAATTGATAATGTACGGATAAATAGTCGACCTTGGGACTTCATTAGAAAATTTTGCAGGAACGGTGCTAAGGCCCTCAAGGTCATACTGGCAAAGTTTTACATAGGAAACGTTGTGACTTCCGAAATCGGAAGTCTCCACGTTGTAGATAAAGTCACATCGTTAATTGAGTATGTATTTTGGAAATTATAGAGTACGTTTATCTATATATATATATATATATATATATATATATATATATATATATATATATATATATATATATATTGATACTATTGAACATATGACAAAAGTTCTATACTTACTATAGCACAGAACATACTAAAAATACAGTGTGGGCAGCATAGACATATATATATATATATATATATATATATATATATATATATATATATATATATATATATATTCTCACGTATTGATTCACGGATGGAAAAATATGATGACACTATATTCCGGGATATCATCCGTTCGCTCGTTGAACTCCGACTGGAATCCTGCATCCGACTGGAATCCTGCAGACGTTTCGCCAAAATCTCACTTGGCATCTTCAGTGCTCGCGCTCCGAAAACACTTCGAAGTGTTCGAAGTGTTTTCGGAGCGCGAGCACTGAAGATGCCAAGTGAGATTTTGGCGAAACGTCTGCAGGATTCCAGTCGGAGTTCAACGAGCGAACGGATGATATCCCGGAATATAGTGTCATCATATATATATATATATATATATATATATATATATATATATATATATATATATATATATATATATATATATATATATATATATATATATATATATATATATATATATATATATATATATATATATATATATATATATATATATTACACGTCTAGAAAATATAGATAAGTATGGTATTCAAAAAGTTTAAGAATCCTGGTTTAGATTGCTATATGGAATTAGATGTAGAACAAATATTTTACCATACCTGATTAGGTCAGGCTGGTCGAGTAAGTTCAATCGATACACATTTCGCCCTCTGCTATTGTACTGCAAATTCATTCAATGCGCGAAACCCTATCTGTACGACAAAATTCGATTTCGGACGAATTTCCGCAATTTGAATCTCCACGGGGTCTCCTTACTACGCCATAGCATCGAAAATACCATTTGAATAGGTCCTTCTCATACCAGATTGTAAATACATCTCCTTGTTAGACTTTAGTTAAGATATTTTCGCCTTGTTGGGCATTAATTTTCTAAATAGATTTAACGCCAAGTGGTTAGGCCATCCGTTCCACATGTATTTCTGTGTTTCACCGAGCGCTGGCGATTGATCTCCGTTGTGCAGGGCAGATGAGAGGAGAGACATGCGCCGAAGTCGAAGAACGTATTATTTTTCAGCACTGTTTCTCTTGTAAAGAAAAGCGTTCTCGACAAATAAACAAATAAACAAAAAAAATAACAAATAAGGTTTTTTGCATTAATAAAATTGAGTGCATGAACTCAAATATTGTGGCTTCTATAAAAGTTTTTTTAAATAAGCAATAGAAGCATTTTAATAGTCACAGGGACATGCAGTGTCTTTTAATTGTGTTTGCTAACCCGGGAAACATTTGTAAAAACAACAAACAATGAAATATTTAATAATTACTTTGGCTGACGAACCTACTCTCAAGCAATTCAGAGGTCAGTTAAAAAGAAAAGTCACTTTATTTGCAGAATATCTGCATAATCTAGATAAAGATAATATCACCAAAGTTAACATTTTTTAAATTGAACAAAGAAAAAAAATTTGGCCTTGTTTTCATGAGTATGACCAACTGCATCTAGAACTTTTAAATCTTCTACCAGATGGGACGCACGCCCATGAGGTAGAGGAAGCTAACTTTCAGCAAAACACCACAACGCTTGGTTACTCATTTTACGCAGGCTTTAAATGTTGATGCTTGTTGTACCACGCAGGTACACAGTACCCCTTCGTCTGAAATAATTTTCAGTTCGTTGCCGAAAATTGGTATACACAAATTTTCCTGAAAATACGAAGATTGGTCAGGTTGGAAGGAGGCCTTTTTAGAAGTAATTGATTCCGACATAGTAGCAGGCAAAAATTTTTACACCTGCGGAACAGTCAAGAACTACATCTTTCAGATGTAATAAAGTCAATTGAGATCAAACTCTCAAACTGTAATTTAGCTGGGTCCGCTCTGGTCAAACGATTTGAGAATAAGCTTCTTATAATTCATAACCATATCAAAACAATGGTCGTATATCCAACAATACAGACAGAATGGTATAAAGAGCTTACAATTTTTCACGATTTATTGAAAAGCAACTTGAAATCGCTGCAATCTCTAGCGGAAAATATTGATGCGTGGGATCGATTAATTTTGTACTTAATAGTCAAAAAATTAGATCCTAAAATCCGAACTATTACTAAAATATTTACCTTCTATGGGTCACTTAAATAAATTTCTCAATAAAAAATGTTCAATGTTAGAACGTCTGAGACAAAACATCTGAGACAAAAGAATATAGTAGTTACTAACCAAAAGGAATGGCTTTGGAGATGCAGGAAATTTGTTTTGAATTTTGTAACGGTGCGTATAGCATTCAGAATTACAATAAATAAATTAATGTTAAGTACATCACAAAGAATTGCGAGAATCAAGGAGAGAAATTATGCTAAAATTGTTGCTACGGAAAACCGAAACACCGATCAAAAACAACTCATTTCACTATCACGGCAGTTTAAAAAGCTGTAATAGCTCCATTGGACAATAATCCAAGCGCGGATGAAAAAAAACAGGGTCAATTGTGGTGGTTCATATTATAATCAATGGCAAATTAATACCGGCTACGGCGCTACTAGACTAGACTAGGTAGGAATAAAAACATAAAACAAATCATGGCGTAAACGGATTAGATAAAAATAGTATTAATATTGATAAAAAAACGAAAATAAAGATTTAGTAAATATGCGATTATTTTAGGTTCACATGTATTTTGGTCAGTAATAAAAGCCGGTCAGATTAGTTTAGGAAAAAATATGTCAAGTTCGCCAAGTTAGGATGGGTTATTGCAGGTGAGCTATTTTGTTCAAATAAGGATGTTCTATGTAATTTGGTAAGCTGTTTATCTATAAATTTCGACAAAAAATATACATTTTTTGGACGCAGAAAAATTTTGTGAAATTAATTTATAACAATATACAGTCCATTTTGTCAGTAAGGAAGACATAAGCTCGACAGAGACTCAAAATAAACTAAACAGATTTTATTTGGGCGATATTGGCACTGAACAATACGTTTAAAAATTGTCTTTCACATTGCATGAAGTTTTGCTTTTTGTTCATATCTAATTAAACCGTGGATTAGATACTACCTTGTCCTTAAAATTATATGCACCAAGTTAACATTACTTTATTTGAAGGAGCAGTGACGAAAATTTAAATTTTAAATAGTGGAAAAACACCTTTTATAACTTTTTTTGGTTAACTCTGAACTTAATAAAAGGACTTCTGTCTTTCGAGAGAATGGGGAGAGGGAATTTTATGTGGGCCACCCTGAACACATATTTCGAAAATTAGTTATAAGTTAAGTTAATACACTAAAGGTTAATCACATGAATACTATATAGATATTTACATTCGAGAAAAATGGCTCCTAATTTTAAATGCTTATCATGCCACTGGATACAATAATTATGTAACAAGCGTGTAATAATTTATCAAAGAAGAATGTAAATGTAAATTTGTTTAATTTTCAAAGTTTGTTTGACTTTTTGAAACATTGTTATTGGAATACTCTGTACCAGCTCATATACTGTTTGAGAGGGCGGAGCTAAATCCGGAGCATGAATATTGTCTCGGATGACTGATTCCCCTATTGGTGAGTCGCTGTTAAGATTGTTAGATTGCTTATAGATTTTTATGGATTCTCTGATTTTTCTTTGATGCATTCTGCTCTCGAGAATAGTAGAGTAGAATTTGGATCAGTTTTAGTCAAGCTCTGAAGTCAAAATGATGAAGAATCCAGAAGATGTAAAAAAATTAAAAACCTTTCACAGCAAAAAAATAATTAAAATATGTCTAACCAATTTCATAAAAATATATAGTAATGTTAAAAGTTGTTCTTTTCTTAAACTTTAACACACTAGCAAACAAAAATTAAGACATTTGATATTAACATTTCTTCGCAAAATCAGGCCACACTTTTAAGTACCGACACTCCTCGTGATTAAGATTGTTTGGATGTTTAGAGATTTTTATGGATTCTCGGACTTTTCTTTTGTAGAAATATTGATACCTGCAAAAATTTGACATTGATCGAATGAGATTTGATGCCCAGTTTCATGATTGCATTCGGCAAGTGCTAATTTGTCACTGAACCAATAATGTATTACCACAAACACACACCACTTTACCAGACCCTTCCAAAGAAAATGAATCCTATAGCAGAAATGAAGAAACAGGACGAAAAATATCAAGTAGGCTAAAAGAACAGGAAGGAGCCTTAACACTATAACAAATAAACTAATCAGCAGTTGCTGAAGAACATCATGAAACCGGACATCAAATATTAAAGCCGAGAATCCATAAAAATCTCTAAACAACCTAACAATCTTAACCGCGACTCAGGTCTTTATTTTTCAGTTTCAGTTAGGCGTTGTCAGTAAGCTCGATTTATCAACAACCGACAGAGAAGGGAATCAGAAGAATTGTAAATAGTAAAGCATGGAATAAGTGACATGGTTATCAATCTTTGCTACCGTTTGTTCAGTCATTGCCACGAAGAAAAAAATGATTCAGTGGTCTTATTGCTTCCCCTACTGATACTACAATTTTTCATAATTTTCACAATGTCAACGATCGTTCAATTTTATTCGCATGATCTGTGTTAAGCAGATTTATACTTAAGTACTTCTACCGTCAGAAATGGCGATTTTGTTCTCTGTCATGATATAGCACGGTTACGTATAGCTAATCAGCGACCATTTCGACAATTTGTGGGGCCATAACTTCATAAATTTTGATTCGATCTAATCCGATTATTAAATCGTTAATTATTTGGATATATGGTCCCATTTATTCGCATTAAGCACTCGGATAGTTTCGGGATAATCGCATTTTTGACCGTAATGGATGGTGAGAAAGTCTTTAACTTCTACCTCTTAAAATCTGCTCGTCTTAATCAAGCCAATTAATTTCGAGGGGATATCGATAGTACAAGCTTGGGGATGGGCAGGGAAGTCCAGCGGTAAGGAAATAGTATATAATTTAAAACACTAACGCATGCAAATAGTATATTATGCAATAAGTTTGAGGAATGATTAATTTGTGTTGCCTCTATACTTTTCGTAAAACAACACGTATACATTATACATTATACTTGGGTGTGCATGGAGACTTCTTTGAACTATTGCAAAGTTATGTCACAGATAGAACTCAAAGTAAAAAAAATCGTTTAGCAAATGTTTACTCGGGTGTCCTTCAGGGATCTAATCTGGGCCCTTTACCATTTATATTTTGTTTCCGGTGTTGTTCTTTGTTTTCACAATTATATTCATGTTTCTTTTGCCGATGATTTAAAAGTAAAAAAAGATATTCGTTGACATTTACATATCTTGATTTAATAATTATTGTAGAAACCACAGATCATTTTTAAATCTAGATAAATATCAATGCACTTTGTTCACAAGGAAAAAGATATTCCATAGATATTAACTTAATGCTTGCCAAACAGTTACAAAGAGTTAAGCAAGTAAAAGGCTTGGGAATTTTTCTTGACTCTAAATTAAACTGCGAGCCTCATATCGAAATTATTATTAAAAAATGTTTGTGAAATCCGTACTTCATTTTAAGAACTTCCAAAGGGTTCAACAGTAATAAACAGTAACTAGTAATAACTGCGTTTAATATTATAAGAAAATCTGCTCTAGAATACTCATCTACAGCTTGGAACCCCATTTATAAATACATCGTCAGAATAGAAAGCATAAAAAAAAACGTTTTAACGACTCGTACGAGGAAAACTTAAACTTTTATGACGTGAGATCGCATGAAGCTCTAAGCTGTAAATAATCTTATAGATTTTTCTAAATTTGCGGGATTCTCAGGTATTGGAACATTTGGGCCATATGGCACTGACCTAATTGCAGACGACGTTCAAAAGGTAGGGATGACCTGGTTTCATTATTCCAATGTCTTAAACCTTCTTGATATCCCTTACAAACCGTATGTGGCGCCTAATTTTTGTCTAGGGGTGTAATTTTACGGAATATTTTTATAAAAGAAATTTAACTGCACAATGCTCATGAACCGCACGAAACGACTGCCTACAACTAACGTAATTACACGATAAACGGACTGTATTCAAGACATGTTATTATCCGACGCGGCAATGTTTTGCTCACATATTTGGGAAATGTTACGTAATATTCTTATTTTTAAAACAATTAATAAATGTTGCGCGATAGAAACAGTTCAGTTAGTTTAGTCCCTAGAACTCCACAAATATCAAAAATACCAAATCACAAAATCTTTTTAGGCCTGTTTTATTTGAGCTTCAAGGATAATCTATAATAGGTTCGAACGAGATTGACGGATTACTTTTTTAAGTCACCCATAATAAGATGTGCTCGCACCTACAATGATTATGGTTTTCAAAACGATACAGATATATTTAATTTAATTAATTTAAGCCTTAATGGTAGTTATAATTTATTTAAATCTAAGCCTTTGTTTCATAAGAAATTGATTGCTCGATTTTGTTAGATAGTATAAATCTCTATTGGGTAATTGAGTAGTTTGGTCAGTCAGTTGATTGGACTGTGAATTATAAATAATAAATGAATAAATACATAAATAAATATACAGCCACCTATCATAATTGCATCAAAATTTGATGATGATGATTTCTGGATATAATAATGCAAGGCAAATAATAGTCTACACTTTAATTTGTTGTATTTTTGTATAAAAAACTTGTTAATCTGTTATTGTTGAAAAATTTATGAAATTTGAAAGCGCCGCTTATAAATTTTTACACCGAAATAACGCGGACTTTTTCGGATGAAGTGGTAAGCGTCTAAGAAAAGTTGTATATTGCAAAGACCGGATCAGATTCCTAATATTGCCAATAAAACGTTCTGTGTTCTGAAATAAAGTAGGGGTAGAGAATAAATTGTTCGCTGGGAATCCAAACTGCCGTTTGCTGAAGGATTCATATTCTTTGTTTATTTTGCAGGGCCTATTCACTCGAATGGGAACTTTCAACACCGCTCCCGAAATTTATCACACACCGGTCCCTTTTTTCACTTAAGCCTAAAAGGGACTCTGGCCCAAAAATTTATCGCCATTTGATGCTCGTAGATAACTCCGAGCTTTTTAACTCTCACCGTGCAGGCCTGATGGAGAAATTTAAAAGAATAGGAATCCTTTTGTTTTCCCTTTCAGGCAGAAAATTTGATCACATTAACTTTGAAATAACTATTGTAACTAATGTAATAATTTCCTTGATATTTATTTAAAAAAAGTAACGAGGCATATAACCATCAAAATTTGTTTAATTATGATGAAATCAGGATGCTTGTATATGCATTTCTTCTAGGGTTACAAAGAATAACTGTCACTCGGTTTTTTTTTCTGGTAATTCCAATTAATTTTTTTTGATTTTGAAATGAGTATTTCATTTGGATTCTTCCTTTTTACTATTGAAGGTTTTTTTTTATTAATGTAGTTTTAATTAGCAGCAGCAGCAAATATTTGTCCAATTTGCCTTCACCAGTTATCAAATTAATAAAATTAATAAAATCTAAGTTACAAAACAAAATCTACTTTTAGAATAATTAATGTAAATATTCAATGGTTATTTTTAATTATTTTTAGTATTATGTGTAAACTCCTATGACAACTTCACTGTCGATTGGGTTTGGGTCTCGTTTTTCTCCGATTGCTCCCTTACCCATGGGGCAACCCTCCGTTTAGTCATGTTCCAAGCAGTTATAAATTGAGCTTTAGTGGAAATATACTCACCACAACATCATTTTTTCTTCTAATTTACCACAATTAATTAGAATTAATAGTTATGCGATATATTAGTGCTATTCTAGGTTCGGTGCTATAGATTCTAGAGCCTTCTCGCTAATGTTTTTCTTTTAGACAGGTGTTGGTGAACGGTTATTATAATCAGGAGTGGGTCCTTTTTTTTGACAAATAAAGGATATATTATATTTTTATATTCTTATTGCCCATATTGGTGAGGTAAGGACCTCAGTGAATTTCTGCAGCATGTAACGGAGAAATATAACAAGGGCTACAATTTTTTGATAAGAAATTTCATCCTCAGAGAGTGGTCAAAAATCAAAAATCATATTAAATCAGAATAACACACATTCTGATCAGAGTCAGTTGATTATATTTAATATTTGTTGGTGAAAATTGAGGTATATAATATATATATATATATATATATATATATATATATATATATATATATATATATATATATATATATATATATATATATATATATATATATATATATATATATATATATATATATATATATATATATATATATATATATATATATATATATATATATATATATATATATATATATATATATATATATATATATATATATATATATATATATATATATATATATATATATATATATATATATGTATATATATATATATATATATATATATATATATATATATATATATATATATATATATATATATATATATATATAATATATATATATATATATATATATATATATATATATATATATATATATATATATATATATATATATATACATATATATATTATATATATATATATATATATATATATATATATATATATATATATATATATATATATATATATATATATATATATATATATATATATATATATATATATATATATATATATATATATATATATATATATATATATATATATATATATATATATATATATATATATATATATATATATATATATATATATATATATATATATATATATATATATATATATATATATATATATATATATATATATATATATGCATCCGACTGGAATCCTGCAGACGTTTCGCCAAAATCTCACTTGGCATCTTCAATGCTCGCGCTCCGAAAACACTTCGAACACAGTGTGTATATATATATATATATATATATATATATATATATATATATATATATATATATATATATATATATATATATATATATATATATATATAATCTTGAGAAATATTTATATTAAAATTCACAACATAATTCTCTTACTGTGATTTAAATAATCCAATGTTCACAAATCTAAATGCAAACAGTTGTATATTTAAAGCTATCCATTTAACAGTTCACAAATGATTACTTTTATGTACAGGCCAATAAAGAGGAGTTTGAACAAGACCTTCAAAGTATGCCTTGGCATAATGTTCTTTATTCCCGTAGTATTGATAAGAAAATCTCACTTTTTAATAACTACGTCTTGAATGTATTTGATACGCATGCAAGGAAGTTGTTACTTTGTGTATTAAGTGGAGACTGATAATATGAAATTATTACAAAAACTAACAAATAGAACGTAAAAACAATTGAAACAATGCAAGCTCACTGTAGATTACAATTACAATAATGTTATTAGGAAGTATACAACGGTGGCAAATAGGAAAAAAGAAAAAATGAATATATTTTGTCCTAATAGCTTAAAATTAAAAAACCTATAGAGGGTTATTCTTTTGCGTTCTATTAGTATTCTGCTTCTACTCTTTAGTAAAATAATTCAGAAGTAAACAAGAGCATTTATCGATATTTACAGACTCCTTTAAGACTTCACTATATTATTCATTATTTAAAAGATCGTTTTCTTATAACCTTTACATACTTCACTTCTTCTCTTCATTCAAAATCTAATCTTAGTATCATAAAATTTAGGTTTTCTTTCTAGATGTATAATTTTGCGGATATACATATTTTTGGGACTGAACTTTGACCAGATCTAAATCGCCTTCAGTTCCTTTTTGCGGATAATTAAATATAATTTATAGAAATATGTTTGTTGTAATTAATTTTCTAAGAATAAACTTCATTTATTATTACTAATATTATTATGAAGCTATTTACATATTATTATTATATATTATAAATTAATCGAAAAGCAGCACGGCTTTCAAGCCGATAAAAAACTTCTTGGCTGTCAAGATTTTTTTTGCGGGGGCGGAGTTTCAAAATAAAATGATAAATGGCATGATATATACAATGGTAAGGAGAAAATCCTAAAACTTGTTGATTCATTTAAGCAATTTTTTCGTCGGTAGCATACGGCAAATTTGTTTTGTTTTTTTAAGAATTTTTTAATTTTTAATAACTCATATTTCATAATCCGCTTACTGAGGGCTCGTCAATAAAGTTTGATGCTTCAGTATTTTCTCAAAATATGTCCAGATCCGATTAAATCTTCACAAGATTAGTTATTATTTTGTTATATACATTTTCCTTACATTTTTTTGTTCTAGTTGTTCTCTGCATTTGTTTTGTGATGATTATTTTTATTTCTCTCTTTTCGTCTTTTAAATTTGTTGTTTTATTTCTGTAAGCTTCGTTATACATATTCCTTTTATAATGCTAGTATTTTATTCAAAGAAACTTATTTGCACCGGGGCTTTCGGTTGCACCAATTTCAATTCGAGAGTGAACACGATACCGGTAACAGATTTGTTTACCAGGAAAGCCTTAAATTTAGACGCTTCGTTCAACTGAAGAGAATTTAGATTTTTTTTAGATCTAAAAATAGTTTTTGCGTTGTGTGATATAAATAGACACTTTCTGTGAAAAATGGTTATTTTAGTATTCCAAAATAACAAATTTTCTACAAATATTCTTGATAACTTTGTTCAAAATGAGACAAAAAAGTGATTCCCTGATCAGGTTCTCCACAAAAAATGAATAGGCAATTATGGTTTGACAAAATGAAAGACCGCAATTCATCCAAACAAAATAACGTGTTTTAAGTGTGATTATATTTGTATATTGGTAAACTTGTCAGCAAATTGACATTAGTATATGAGCAACTTCCGAATTTTTTTTTTTTAATTTTCCTTATCGGAATCGCTCAATATTGTTTAAGTTTTACAAAGGCTAATTCATTTTACTATAGTAGGATTAAGTTTCTAAATTTAAAGTAAATGTAAAATCCTGGGCGAGGTTCACTTTCAAGTTGTGCTTTGAAATCCTCATTGTCCAATGATTATGAAAATTTTAACAAAACCAGTTATTAAAATTTGACAAAATGGGTCCGTAGTTTCATCAAATATTTTGATCAGAATGTTTTGATAAGTTTTTAATCTATTTAAGTTAAAAAAAACAATGGCAATCGCTCATTTGCTGGAGTTACACGGAGTAAGTTCTCATGAAGTGAAATTATAAATACTTGGAAGGCCTATTGTTTCACACCTTGGAAGCATCTACAGTTAAAGCATGCAAAATATATGAACATAATTTAAATTACGAATATTTACTTGAACTAATCTTTGCAAATTTCCAAATTAATTTGCCTAGCACTTTTAATATTCGTATCGTGTTAACCATACCTATTTCGTATTCACCGGTTCAACGTTTGTTAATTAACTTCCAATGTGGTTATGAAGATATGTTGTCATTGTCTCAAAGGTCAATCAATTTAATTACCTCAATTACACTGGAGGTTTCATAGTACTGCGAGCGAAGATTTGCGTTTAAAACGTTAACCGTCGTAGTCCCTTTTTAGACGCGAATTTTTATCGAAAACTTTTAAGCACGTACTCTGTCTACAGTCTAACTATTTAGTCGTGGCGGCGTTACATGGCTTGGCAGAATTCCATAGTCGAGACCTGTAAAACACTTTGAATGTTTTTCTGAAAATAACTTTCATATGGCATTTCTTTAAATAGCAATAACGGTTTATTCGAAGTATTTGAGCGGTTTTGTTTTTGTGTGCTATTTGCGAGACAAAGTGACGCGTTTGACTCTTTGTCACCGCGTCGCTACGTTTCGTTGATAGTTACCATTTTTAGATTCATTTAATATCCAGCTAATCATGAATCATGATTGTTTTTCAACCGTGTTCTGAATATGGTTGGAATATTAATACAATTTTTAGTAAATTTTCATGTTTTTAAGTTTAAATTTTCCACTGAATATTTGATTTTTGAATACTAGGTAATTTAGTCGCCGGTTTCGTGAAAAATACTGCAAATGACGCAAAAATTTAAATGATATTGTGAAAAATACGCGTCTGCTTCGAAGTAAAATATGAACAGCGTATTCTCCCAACAAAACACACTCATGTATAATGCATATAACAGGAAAAGTTGGCCTCAATATGGGCCAGTTTATATCACAGAGGGGAGAACACAATTAATATTGTCCCTGTACAGCAATTTCCACGAAAACAACATAGTTTTCAGGCACGGTTGCTCTAATATACTCTTCTAATTTGAATATCTCTGCGTTCCCAACCAAATTTTGGTTTTGCCGGCATATGTGCATATACAAGGTATATCAAAAAAAGTAATGTTCGCTCTTCAGTCAGCAGAAATCCATTAAAAATTATTAAAACATATTTCGATGAAACACGAGAAGAAACCAAATGTTGATATTTGTCGCTTTAGGTGAAAACTTTTTTCTAAGTTACTTTTTTGTGAGGCGAAAGATGCCGCACACAGGGCAATACTAATAATATTGCATTTTCAAGTACCCTTTTTATTTCAATTGTTTCACAACTTATGAAGTAGGTACAAACGGATCCTGCTAGAATTTTCCACTTAATGAAATATTACTATTTTTTAATAAGTTTTCAAGGTATTAGCCATTTTATAAGATTTTCGTTAATATATAACAGTAAAGCAATCTTTCGCGTTTAATATTTTGGTATTAGTTGGTCCTTTTTATGTTCTTTGATAAAATATTGCAGATCACTGAACGCCTTTCTAAATCAATAAAAATAGCAACAAGCGTCGCCAGTTTTCGTTCTACTTATTGATATTGATCAATCGATCTATCCAGCTGAAAATTCCTAGTGTTGCTGATCAATCGACAATTTTTTATTTTTAAAAAACTCATTCGTTTATTCATCAGACCTATAAGGGATACCTTATACCCCTATACCTCTTACGCACTTTTTCATTTTCTTTAACTTGCCTCATGTAGTTTTGAAAACGTTTTTGCATTTTTTCTTTAAAAAAATGTGCGGATTTTTCAAAAATGCGTACTTTTGTTTTTCAGGAATAATATGAAGCGCTAAAGAGCCACTAAAAATATGATATATTAGATTTTAATTTACGTATACAAATTCTTGTGAGAAAAGTCAAAATTTCAGACTGAAGGTCATCTAACTCTGTAAGTTTTTCACTTATTTGCATTTAGAAAGTTGATGTTATTTTCCGATTTTTTTGAAGAATAAACTTTATATCAAATGTTGGGATTGATTTCATATTTCAGTATTCTCATTCTTTGGTATTATCATGTATACCATTTGATACGGGACACGTAGCTTAATTATAACCAAATACAGCAATGAAAATGTAAATTTTCATGTAAACTCGTCATTCGCGTTCTGACGCATGCCGCCCAGTATCGCATGCTACGTCAGAAGTTAAATTTAGTTCGCCCATTTCGAATTTCTCTACCGTAATCTTTGTTTGCCCGAAAAAAGAAGTTGCCAATTTTCAAGAATATTAGATTATTATATTCCAGGCATTTGGATGTGATTAAATGGTAAAGTTATAAACATTTAATACAGAAGCATTGGAAGACAATAATACAATACAATACGTTCTTTTCCATAGACAATAATACATTGTATAGGAAGTAATTCTTAAAACTAACCTAAAAGAAGAAACAAAAAACGATGCACGGGCTCTATGATACAACTTCCTCATTATAGTAAGTTTCTTCTAATAAAACGGTTATTAACAACTTTAAAAAGCTTTAATGTTTTGCACATCTTTATGTTATTTGGCTAATTATAAAAATATAATAAACCTACCTTTCAAGGAGAATGGAAAGCCAATTTAGATTTACAAGTATTTGTGTGGCGGTTAAAAAAATTCTAGCATTTAAACTATCTACAGAGTGGTTTAATTAAAATGTTTTAACAGAAAAAAAAACTAATTCTAAACTAGATAGAGCAAAATCGACTTACATGCCAGGGCTTGATTTTTGAGAAACATTGGTTAAAACCGAATGGCGATATCTTCAATACCAACTGAGATATGGGGCGTTTTCTAATTTTCGGCCCTGCAGTGGCATACCCAGATTTTTTCTATGGTTCTCCATTTTCTCATAAATATATACAAGTTTCTTATTTTATATGGAAATCATAGTGGGCTATGGTCTCAAAAAATACCCGTTGCCGAGCCCTTTTCCACCATATAGATTTGTTGGTATCTGTGTTGAAAAAGGGCGAAAATATAAGGCATTTTTTGTTTATGTATTAGTAGGCCGTGCATAATATGTTCAAAAAGAGGTCACATAGAAATAATTTAATAAACATTGGAACTTAAAAAAAACAATGCCAATTTAAAATAAATTAAAATTAAAAATTAAAACGCGAATCATTTAATATTATAATTTTAATTTTATATATATTTCTAATATTTAATTTTAATATTTTTGATTATTTGGAAAACAATATCATAGTTATTTTAACCTAATAAAAAATAATAAAAATTAGAATACAGAATATTAAAATTTAACGTTGTGCATTAGTTGTACTGAAATATTTTAACATATATATTTAAATTGGGCGCTGCACTTTTCAATACACTGAACTCATCTTTTTCATACTGAATGGCAACTATTCACTAACCGTATGGGATAGATGGAAGCAGACGCTCTTCCAGTAGATTCATCGAACTCTGCTTTTATTTGGAACATAAGATCTTTTAATCTTTCCCAGAGAAGTTAGATCACACAATTTGGCAGGGGCCTCTTGTTCCATTCCAACATTGTCCAAACTTTTCATTTAAAAGTTCACTTGCAATCCGTGCGTTGTGATTGTGATAACAAATGTTCCTTCCAAGAATTAATGGCAGTCCTTTCAGAAAAGGAACAACACTTGATAGCAAAATATAAATATAATCATCCGCTGTGAAATTTTCATTAAAAAAATGAGGTCGGAAAATTCCTACCCATGCATTGAATCCAAAGCGACCTTGCCGACTTTTTGTGCTGTGAATCTTTTAAATATTCCGAAACAGTCTTCTTCCTTCTCACCTTCTCCCTTCTCACTCCAAACAATAGACAATGTAAAATTAATGTTCTCGCTTTTCTGGTACGATGTGGGTTAAATTTATGTTTTTTAATGTAGTCAAAGCTTTAGTTTTTTCAGCATTTGTTGCATCAGCTAGTGCCCTTGAGGATATGCTTGGAATTAAGTGATTTTGATTTTCCCTTGACTTTTTGAAAATTCCGTAACTGGTTAAATTATTTTTTAACGTCCAAAATATTCGATTGTCTGGTATGTATTGAAATAAAGTTCATTGGCTGCCATTTTCGTTGGATAAAATGCAACACTAAAAGCTTAAGTCTGGCCACTAAAATTATGTGTGACAGTGCATAAAATGCAATAAAGAATAGAAGTTATTTCCTTAACTGATATTGAGAGCTATATACACGATCTACTAAATCATAAAAAATGCGCTATATTTCCATCTTTTTCCATCACAAATATTAACAATATGTATGGTTCGAGACAGGCATTTTTTAAGACCTTTTCCAAATATGATTGTCATATAAAATAAGAAAGTTGTATTCATTTATGAGAAAACGGGGAACTGTAGAATAAATCTGGGTACCTCACTGCGTTTGCCTTAAACAAATGCCTCAACAGGAGATAATGCTTTTATTCATGTCCAAAATTGTAATAAGTAAAAAAGTTATGGGCAATTTTCAAGAGGGCCGAAAATTGAAAAACGCCCTAAATCTCGGTTGTTAGTGAAGATATCGCCATGCGCCATTACCCTTAAATGTTTCTCAAAAATCGAGCCCTTGTGTAAGTCGATTTTGCTCTATCTATTTCTGAACTAGATAGACACTTTTTAAATTATCACCATTTGTAAAAATTAACAAATAGATTTTGTACAGATACAAAAACTATATCGTAGCCTTGTTAACATTCGCAAAATAAATATCAATTAGGTATTCGATTTTAAATTTTTTAATTTTAATTTTCCCAGAACATAACAATGAGAGTTTATTTTGAATATTAGATATTCGCGGTAAGTTTTTCAGTAAGATTATTATCAATATATTGTTCAATTCAAATTTTAATTTATTTGTGTGATTACTCTAAACTATCAAGTTGCTGCAATCACTTTCTTGAACTGTATCAGGGTTATCCGAAATTAAGGACGAAACATTTATTTTGTTATATGTTATTTTTAAAGTCCATATATTGTTGTTACTTTGTTGAAAAAAAATTCTACCAATCAAACGCATGAGCGACACAGTTATAGGGGAAGATATGCAGGAACCTGTGTCGCAGTTTGTATTATGTTGTGTGTTTAATTATTTCGATAGACTCAACAATTTTTCTAGGATAGAAGAAAGGACTAGAAAGGGAAGAGTGTTGTTATTTTAGTTTTGGCTTAGATAGTTAAGAAATATTTGTGGTCAGATAACAAAAACATCATCTACTTTCGCTTCCACGATTTCGGTTTTAGACGGGACTTATGAATAACTAGTTTTTCAAAATATTTTACAAAAATGATGCTTAGTGTCCCAGAAACAGGAATGGGAAAGGGCGATTCAACGTCAAAACTAACTAGAATGTCGTCTGGCTCTACTTTTTAGTTCTTGAATACGAAATCACAAAACTAGAATTTTTTCCTGTAAAACGTTTAAAAATTGAGTCTACATGGTGTTTGGTGCTAACGCTGGCCCGGTCGCGAAATTTTATAGGTTTGACAAATCCCTTCTTTTTTATAGATTTCGGAAGATATGAAGCTTTAATGACCGCTTTAATTTTACGTTCTATAGAGCAAGTCGGATCTTTATTGAGTTGGCGATAAGAGCTGTCTGAGAGGATTTCTTGAATTTTGTCTTGGTAGTTGGTAGAATTCATGATAACAGTAGCCCTTCCCGTATCTGATTTTGAGATTACTACGGGTTAAATTTTAATGCAAAAAACTCTGATAAACCGAAGCAAATGTTCCATGAAACCAATTCAGAACGATACCATCCAGCCGAAAAATCGTCCGTGATCTATTCCTTAGTTTTCAAAGCAATTTTTCTGTCTTATCCTGAATTTCTTAACCAGAAATTAACACATCGCATCTCAGTTCTTCTCTCAAATAATTTCAAGATATTAATTAAAAAATACACCTCACCATAACCATTAACATTAAGTAACTCTGTAAATAAATGCCACTTGCCTCTGTGATAGTTCCATATATATCAATATCAATAATTCTGAAAAAACATAACATTCAAACTAAAATCTCCCAATATTTACGATCGGCAAAATATAAAATTTTTCACGAGATAGCAAGTGTTTACAGCATACCGTGCAACTGGGACTAGGAAAATATCGGAAAAAGAGTTCGAAAAATATCAAGCAGATTAAAGGACGACCAATAGCACATCAGATTTTATTCGATAAGACCAAAATACTTGCATCTAGCCTTTTCTTCCACCCATAACAAATTTATGAATCTATCGAAATAATCAAATATTCCAATAATATAAAACGCGACACAGGTTTCCACATGACTCCCACTTGGAATTTGGTCATCCATGAAGCAATTAACGCTCCCCCTACCGGTCTGAAGAAGCCACTATCATGCTTGGCGAAATGTGAGCGAGACAGAGTAAACACTCTCATGAGAAATTCTACAAAAAAATTATTTTAAAAATATTTTCATTTTGAGATAACCTGGAAAGAACATAAATCTCAACAACGAACAGTAATTTAAATTTAAATGGGACGTGATTCCATTTTCCCGAAATTTACGAGAATCGACTCGAACGCGAAATCATATGGCAATTTCGCCGAGCAATAAAATTGACAAATGCGTTGATTCGCGTTGCGCTATGGTTCAGCATCGCTTATCCCTGTTTCCTTTCGAATGTTTATTAATAAATGATTTCACAGACCATTTCCGCACAGATAAATATCAGATATCCGCTTTTTGCTCGGTGAGACGTCATTTTTCATCGTTTTCTTTGCGTTACTTACTTCAAATGTCAGTCGCACATGAGGGGTTCATTTTACGGACTATCGAAGTCCGATGGTTTCCAAACATCAATACAATTTTGAAACGACAAATGAACATCATCATCTATGTCATCTTTTCGTTACTTAACTCACATTGGAAACGGATATTCATACTGGACTCTTTAAAGAGTATTTTTTCTTGGAGCGGATGATCGTATAAAGTTTTTACCTACAATGTCAAAAACCACAATGAAAAATATCTTTGGTGTATTATTGATCCATCTCCCGAAACAGCAGGAACATTTTTGGAAAATCCCAGTTATTTTCATTTGGCCACATAAAACTTATTAATTAGATTCAAACCTGTTTTCAAAGCTTTTATTATTTTTTTTCAGTTATCAACCACGCACGCAACTAATTCCGGAACATAAAAGATTAGTTAATCAGAAATAGTGTATTCTTATTACATTGTTGTACTGGGGTTTAAACTAATTGTATCTTGGCTGGTTAGTATCTGAAATAGAAATCGTTAAAAAAAGAAACTTTAAAAACTAGAACGAATATCCTCAGGCTTCGAAGTAACCCATCCAATTATATTTTCCACATTTAATTTGCATATTCAACGGCTAAACCCTTTGTTCGTTAACATTAATTGAAATGACTTACTGAAAATTATGATGCATATTAAAAACATTGGCGTCAACAATGATGCGAAACATAGCCAGAATAATAGTTATTTATTAATTAGTAAAAGCGTCCTTTGAGCTAAATGAAACTTCCTCTACTGCTCAATTAGAAACATAAAGTATACATTAAAATTTATACGATAGAACATAATTTGGAAACATCATCTACATCAACTACGTGCATTACACACAGCTCCCCAACTCTTGTCCCAGAAATAAGTAACTAATTTAGAATTAAAAAACTGATTTGTCAATTAATATGGCACTAAAAATTAAATTTATATTTATATTAAATGCTCTACTGGAGATGTAGGATAATTGCGCTGAGTATCTTATAGAAAGATGGGAAACAGAATTTAAAAGCGTGCTACCTAGTGGCACTTGTGCCTTAGATTGTCGACCACTGCTCTAGACCAATTTGTCCAAGACGTTTGATATTTGATTGCTTTTGTTATAGTCTCTGCAGGATTTTCTCAAAACATTCATTTTTTTTAATAGAAAGGTAATAGATTTCTGGTTCCATATGACTCATTTAGGGATGATTTGGTATTGGTTTACAGTGCAGAAAGCCAAAACTTAGAAAGTTTGAAATTTAATACCTGAAAGTTTAAAATTTTGAAATTATGAGACCTTACTTGGTATTGAGTTTTATCGTTCCACCTTTTGTAGTTTTCCGGTACTTTTTGCTGTAAGAGCAGTGTCGTCATAGCTTAGTAATTAATAGAAACAAAATTTTGAAATTATGAAATTAAAAAAAAAAATGACATGTGACTTAAAAGTGGTAAATCTGACAACATTTTTGTTAGCATTTTTGAATACTGTATGTCCAAAAACTCCCAGGTATTGAATTTTATCTTTCGAACTTTAACAATTTTGACGATATTTGACTATTTCGGTAATTTTTATAAACCCGATATTACAAACTACAAATAAATAAAAATTAATAACGTTAATAACAGATACAAATTTTAATTGGAACGAGCATATTGATATGGAGAAATTGTAGTACGACTAATTCTAAACTTCTCTTTGCATATTGTAGAATAGAATATATCAATAAGAGAGTTGGGATGAGTAGAATATTGAAGAATGACTAATACAAAGTCATAAAAAAATCTAACTCAGATCTTGTCTTTGTGGGCCACTTATAATACTAAATAACAGTGCAATATTTATAAAGCCAATGCTAGAAATTATAATGGTTTCCGTAAAAGATGCATCTTCGTAGAGTAGACTTGTTAAGGTGTTGAAATAACACTTTATTTTATTTACAAGTCTTCTGGATTGCTCCCGCGTCGGTTCTTGATGAATCGAACTTGATGACGTTTCGCCAATAATCTCCAACATTCTCCAATAATCCTTAGATATTCTTATTAATAGAAAATCAGACCTAACAATTATTCATTGTGTTTACAGAAAACCTACTCACACCGACCGATACCTTAATGTAATGTCACATCACCATCCGATCCAAAAATCATTGTTTACAGAACCGCCAAACTATCTCAACCTTTACCTTACATCTCCTCTCCTCTTTTATAATTTTACCATTAGAGGTATTATGCGTTCCATCACACTTCACTACAACATTCCAAAGAAAATGAGTCAGAAGGCAACCCCGCCCTTACATTCAAAATATCACTGAGCACATATTAAAAGTACTTAAGAAATATAACGTCAAAACCAGATTTACCAGTTGTCCAAAAATCTCAACATCTTCGGTCAAAGACAAAATTCCGTCTGAGATACCAGGACGAAAAATATCAACTAGGCTCAGAGAACATGAAAGAGCCTTAAGACTACGACAAATAAACTCATCAGCAGTTTCCGAACACAGTCACGAAATCGGAAATCAAATTTTATTAGATAAAACTAAAATTCTTGCATGTCACCAACGAAAAATCCGAGAATCTCTAGAAATGCATAAGCAACCAAACGCTCATAACTGCGACTAATATGGGAATCAGTCATCCGAGGCGATGCTCATGCTCCTCCTTTAGCTCCGCCCCCTCAAACAATATATAAGCAGGTACAGAGTAGAATACCGGCCGGTTTCAGTTAACTTCTTAAGCCAACACGATGATTGGCAAAATGTCAGCAAGTTGGATTCTTCAACTACCGATGAAAGTTTCTTTGAAAAAACAAAATTGGAATTTTATTTTATTAAATTTAAAAATGTTTACATAATAATAATAACAAAAACATGTCAAGTATAAATATTTTATTAATTTTGGGATACTGTGAAAGTTCCACTGAAATCTTTGTAATAAAGATTCCGATAAAGGTGTTATTGCAATTAATATAGAAATTAAGGTTCAGTAACTGAGAGTATTGTTTACTAGCAGTATATTTCTTTTTGCCTTTTTGCATGCCCTCGAGACCAGTGCACTGCACTTCACTGCTTAAGGGTAATATAAAACGAAATAATGTGAATTCAGAAGAAATATTAAATACTTTTTTTTGAATGGATTCTTGTATTTGCAAACGATTTTAAGTTGTATAAAACTATGTTTTTGCCATATTGCAAGAAAATTTCTTAGATTTGTGCAACAAGCTGGGGATAGTAGCAGTATAATGATGAACTTCAAAATCTGCTTGACCTACTGGAAGAAGTTCGATGGATTTAATGTTGTTATTCAAATTAAGTCAAATCGGCTAGTGCTCTAGAGTAAAATGAACATCAGATTTGGATAAGAAAACACTAAATATAAATCCTAGTTTTATTTAAAGCTTCATAAGAACTATGGACAAAATTTTTTATCTAACAAAATACGTGTTGAAGTTTTCCTCGTACCTTTATCAAAAAAATGTTTCTAAATTTAAAGATATTTTTATGTAGATGAGACCGAATTTTATTTTCGTAGTCTTCGTAATAATTCATACGTCAGTGGTGGCGTTCGCCAATTTTTGAAAATAAATACTTAATAAATTTTCGCCCAACGGATGCTTATTTTTTTATTACTGCGTGTGATCGGATGGCGTCGGTCGGAGTCTAAAACAGACATAACATTTTTATAACTGTTATGGTTTCTCCAACACAATCGCGTACTAAATAACAAAAAAAAAGTATATCAAAAAATAAAATAATACTGTAAAAGCTTATTTTTCCCACAACTCCTCTATGAAAATTATTTTTACGTTTGCTACAGTAGTAGAAACTGCAGAAACTTGTCCGTGCAAATTTGACGTTATATCTGTTATTCAAGGTTATATTAAAATTTTCTAATTCCAATCTTTTTCTTTACTGGAAAACACCCTGTTTGTTGCGATATCTTTACAAATTATCAGGAATCAATCATTTAAGCAGAATCGCACACCTTTGGAAATATTGTAAAAACGATTTTAATATCTTACGAATCCATTTCAGGCCGTTAATGAAATTCCCTTGAAGGCAGGATCATATTTATGTATAAAATTCCTTTATAATTTAAATTCGTTTGCTTGTATTATACTAGCATTAATGTTAATGTACGTTGAAAGTACTTAGGTGTGTGTGAAATACAGGTTGATTTCTATTGAAAATTTTGGACTTACCCTTTTTCCGTTATGTTACTTTTTTACTCAAAATTTGAGATTTTAAAACTAGACTTTTATTTTTTCATGCATATTATTAATAGATTTCACTGTAAAACTGAAAGCCTGAAAGGATTTTACTACAACTTCAAAGCATCAAGAACGAGAAAATTTCAAAATTTCCGTCCCACGGTACAATAGTATCGCGAGAAATATTGCGTCGGTAAATATTGTATGTTACTTGTAATATAAATAAAAATCGTTTTTAAAAATACGAGTTTCACACTTTCAAATAAAATTGGCGCTGTCAGTAGGATCCTTTTCCGCGTGTTTTTTGGAAAACTTTCCGTTGCAAGTAGTGTACTGGATTGCCGTCGTGAATCGATCGTGATTCGTGAGCTGCATTACCCTTGTGGATTGTCAGTGCATTGGATCGACGGTACGACACGCTTTCGTTTCACCGGTTAAGAAAAGGTTTCCAGATCTACTACGCAGAGCACTTGGGACTCCTGGCACCATCGACTATCGGTACACCGTTCGAGAGCCAGCGGGACAAATTGGTCTCACCCAGCGTCCACTACAACCAGTACCTCACTTGGAAAGTCAATTTCTCCGACGAACGTGTTGGGTGATACAGGAACTATACTAGGAACTTATTATATAAGAATGAAGATTGCCAATCTCCTGCTACCGCTAATCGTAAGTGCCCAATATAAAATAGAAGATGTAATAAACCCCTGTTTCGAGTACATCAAGGAAACAGTTATGTTGTAACAAACTTTCATCATGTCGACTATAATGTTAATTTGACTAACTGACAGGATTGTTTAAAATTAACGAAATCAACGCTTTCGCGAATTAATGTTACCTTGGATAATTTAAATACGCCACTTATTAGTAACACGGATCCTACATCTTATTGACCAAGTGGAATCTATTAAAGCCTTTATTAATCATTAAAAATAATTAATTTAATTTCCTTGGAAAGGCACAAAAATATTTATTTTTAACTGTAGACTCAGATGATGGTCAAAGATACGACCAATATATTAAAACTTTTTAAGAAAATCAAGAAATCCTACGCCAAGACGTATCCTCAACCCAGACGATCGTTAAACGGCTATCAAAAGACATAGACCTCAGTTAAATAATATAAGAAATAATCAGCAAAATATACTGACCCAACTTAACTACCTAGCAAAAATGACGCAAACTATAACAATAACCTCTTATTTTATTATAATACTCGACAACCTGGAAAACAATCTTCGCGTTATTAATAATAATAATAACAATAATGTTTATTTCCATTGACTTTTAACAAAAGTATGGGATAATGTCAACAAGTAAAAAAAATACATTAGAACACTAAAATACAAACTTTAAAAACAGATACGTACAAAAACACAAAGTATATCACACTGAGAGATCGGCGTTACTACAATCAAAGTATTCTTCGATAGAATAAAAAACGTTCTTATTCAAAATGAGCTTTAATTTTTGCTTAAATAAATGGACAGGCAATATCTGTCTGACGGACATAGCCAACTTATTATATACTTTTATTCGTAAAATCATAGAGCTGTTAGCTACTTTGACTAACTTATGACTTGGCACCTGCAAATTAAGATTAGCTCTAAAATTGTAATCTCCATCAATTCTAGTTATACATTAATTAGATAGATTACTCTTTATGTAAATTATGCTATTTAATTTAAAGAGAGAGGGAAACGTTAAAATATTTAATTTTGGGAACAGGGTTCTACAAGAGTGACCACGAGACTTCCCCAACATTGTTCGAACAATACGTTTTTGTTGGACAAAAACTTCACTAGACCGCTATCAACTTCGCCGAAATTAATGTTATGCACCACAGCATTTTTAAATATAATATTATCTCTAAACTTGACCCAGAATCACGAATTCCTTTTGATAATATAATTAAATACTACGAAGTGGAGCACGCTGATATTACAATTAAAAATGACCTTGTTATATTTTACGTAGCCATACCCCTTATTTCTAACAAGCCTTATGATCTCTACTATATATACCCCATACCAATTAACAATAAAATATACGTTATAAACAATCATTATCTTTTAAAATCAATAGACGATTTCTTTAACCTAAAGGAAACTGCTACAAAATCGAGAACAGCAATCTGCTCAATAAAAACGATCCCTGTATTCGACAAACAATTAATTTATCTAATCATTGTCCAATGATTCCAATTGACTTCAAAGAAACCTCAGCTACCCAATTAAATGATAACTCTATTATAGTTATGCCGTATTCCCGATAAAATAGATATTTTCATTGTTCAAATCAACAAAGTATCGAAATAATAAATAAAGCATCTTTAATTCTGCCCGCAGAGTGTAATGTTAAAATTAAAAATAATAATTATGACTCTCAAAAAGGAGATATAATTAATTTAAAACTAAAACTTCCGTTAATAGCTATTAATGAAGAATTGGTTCAAGATATCGAATCACTACAGTTGAGAGAAATTAATGTTGAAAATATAAAAGAAGAGATGGAAAGTGCTCGAAACCTAGTAAATCACCCTCTAAAACACTTAACCTTTGTAAATTCTAATATTTCATTGACTGTAATAGTTATTATTATAATTAAAGCAATAAAACTCTGGAAAATCAAACCCGATTTTCTCAAACTTGAGGAGGGAGGAGTTATATGGCCACTTATAATGAGTATGTTAATAAAGAATAGTATCGCGAGATATATGCATGGTCAGCAACTTTAATTATATAAAGACGCGCACTGTTCGTAAGATATGACAGTCTTTAAGTCGATTTGCGTAGGTAAATATTATGTTACTTGTAATATAAATAAAAAACGTTTTTAAAAATGCGAGTTTCATATTTTGAAATAAAATTGTACTGACATAAAACAAATTTAAGTTCCAAAAAGCTTCAACATGACTCACTAGACGTGTCACAAATCTCAAGGTGAATTCAAATTTAAAAATTCGTAAAATTTTACAAACGAAAGTTATTGAACCGTCAGCATTTTATATCATTCGATTGCCTTTATTACTTGAAAGTACTTTGGGAAGGCGATAATTGCAAACGATTAAACATCCTACTCTCGTAACAGTAACAGTTGCAGTTCGGTTACCTTAATTATTATTTTTAATTCGTATAGAAATGCGATATTCTGGTGTTATTATCAGTATCGAAGTGAATTGGTCATTTATTTCATATAATTTCAGAAAAAACGGCCAGAATTTGTTAACAGGCAATGTCCTTTCAAACGGGACCATGTTTCATTCCAATAACCTTCGCTTGATTCGGAGTATTTTTGTCATTACATGGCATACAAAATTTGGAGTAGTTTTTGAGAAAAATGTACTTTTCTGTTTTTTCGCGAAAAAACAGGTCTTTGGGAAAATGTGTTCTTTTACACTTGGGAATTTAAATTGTAAATTTTTATTATGAATCCATGGAAGTGGTTAATATTTAATATATTATAGAGGATTGTCACAAATGCCCATCAAAAAATGTTTTTTCTAAAATAAAAATATATATTTTTATTGTATTTAGCACTTTTATTTGGGATTTAATTCCGTATAATTTGAAATATATAGCTTTTATTTCAAAATTTTTTATTTCCGGTCTAACTAAGTCTATATAATATTCTATTCTAACTAAGTGTTTATTTAACATTATTATAGGTATCTAGCCATGGTCGTTATGATACAATAGGGAAATGAAGCGACTCTTATAGCCTCTCCTCCTCAAAAGTCAACCTCACTTCCACGTGGTGCGCCCTGCTAATACAGACGAGGTTCTGACGACCGAGTCACGGTGGTATAACCCGCACTGGATCAGCGTGAGAAGATGGGGTGCAAAAAAGAAGCAACTCAAACAAAACTTTATATGCTGGAGCATATAATATCCGCACTAAGAGAAGTGAAGAACATTTCGCCTTCTTAGAACACGAACTAAAGAACATAAAATGGGACGCCCTTGGAATTAGTGAGACGAGGCTAAAAGGCGAAACGACTACCATCCTTAGATCAGGGCACCTCCTATTCTAGAAGAACTCGGAAACAAATTCACATACCGAAGGCGTAGCTGTGCTAACTCACAAAAGAAAGAAACGTCTAGCCATCAGACAGAGTGATATACAAGTTGAACGCAATTATCAGTCTTCAAATTATATGCACATATGCACATATGCACCTACTTCCACATCGACCGATGAGGAATTAGAACAATTCTATGAAGATTTATCTACCGCCAAAAACGGAGAAAACTCCACCTTATCTATTATACTTGGCGATTTTAATGCCAAGATAGGAGGCAAATCCCCGGCAGACCCACCCTATATCGGAAATTTCGATCTTGGAACACGAAATCAGAGAGGACAAACAATGCTGAATTTTCTTAACAAAGAACGTTTATGAACACATGAACACATGAACACATTTTACAAGAAAAATCCGAATAGGAAGTGGACTTGGATAAGCCCCGATGACAAGATCAAAAATGAAATAGACTACATCCTTGTTTCGAACAACCGAATGTGCTCAGCCGTCTCAGTTATCAACCGGTTTAACACTGGTAGCGACCATAGGCTAGTTAGAGCAAAGCTTCATATTAACACTAGATTAGAAAGGAAACGCTAAATGGAAAGAAATATTCGACCTGCCATAAGCGAGCTAAGTCAGAAAGAGAAGGAGTTCAACCAATGCATAAACGCGAAACTACCAACAGAAGAGTTGAGACAACTGGAATTAAACGAACTCTCGACAAAAATTACCAGCAGTATTCGAACAGCAGTAAAGAAAGTTTTTGGACTAAAAAAACATAAAAATTCGAAATTCAGCCTAGAAACAGAACAACTTATAGAAGAACGGAGAAACACCAACAGAGGCTCACAGAACTACAAAGAACTCAACAAAAGACTTAAGACGGCAATCAGAAGAGATCAAAGGATGCAGAATACAAAACTGATTGAAGAGACTATAAAAAACAACGGGAACATGAGAGTTCTTCTTTCTAGACAATCGAAAGGCAAACTAACCATCCAGAAAATGAGAAATAGCCGATGAGAAGTTATTACTGAAATGGATGAAATTATCAGAACAGTCGAGGACTTCTATCGGAACCTATACAGCCAATTAATAGCAAACCCAAACCAAGATCGATATGACAAGACAAACTCTATTATGAAAGTGGAATCAGAAGAACTGAAACCTGTCGATAATGGCGAAATGGAAGCAGCTCAGAAACAATTCAAAAACTGTAAGGCACCAGGAGAGGATCAAATCACAAGCGAGATGCTTAAAATGGGCGGAGAGATACTCAAAAAGCACTCATAATCCTACTGAATAAATGCCTCGAGGAAGGTAGGATTCCAGAATCCTGGAAAAATGCAGAAGACGTTCTTCTTTTTAAAAAAGGCGACAATACGAATATAGAAAATTACAGACCAGTTAGTCTGTTTTTTATAACCAAAATCATCACAAACCGCCTGAGAAAAAAATTTGGATGGTCATTTGTCCGTATAATATATTTTCGCCATAGATAGGTCAAAGCACTAAATATTAACCACTTGTATGTTTGTTCTATAATAAAAATGCCCAAAGATCTGCTTTTCCTCAAAAAAATGGAAAAGTTCATTTTTCTCAAAAACTACTAAAAATTTCGTATGACACATACATAAAAACTATAACACATACATAAAAATAATATAAATAAAATATATACTTAAGGTCAATACCTTCTATATTTAAGATAAGATATAGGAGCATCTTAAATTTATCACCCTGTACTTCCAGGAACTTGAAAATAATTTCTAACCATTTTTCATGGCCTTTTTTCAGAGGCTGTTCCTAGTGATACGTTAGAAATAGTCACTCAACAGAAATCTACATAGTGCATGATCTTTCTACAAATCAAACTTTGTTTTCTGCTGTACGGCGTTATGGTAGTGCACGTATGTATACATGGGAAATAAATCTTGTGACTATACGGAGCGTTAAGTTTGGCGGTATATTTAAGCGTGCCCTTTGTATTTCAAATAATAATCACTCAAATAAATTTTGCTCAGCACCGCTAGCGAATGTACATAAATCGTGTCTAGGTAGTTAGGCATCTAGGATACTCCGTATTTTTAGGCATACAAGTAATTTTATTATGCTATTATTTATAAAAGTCCTCTTAGAGGACTTTTATGCAATCGCTCTTGGGATAGTTATATGGCCACTTGTGATGAGTATGTAATAAGAAGATAGTAATATGACACATATGCTTATTCAGCTGCTTTTATAATATAAATACGTGCGCTAATCGTAGGATAAGACAGTCTTAAAAGTCGCTTTGCAGTAGTAATTATTGTGTTACTTGTATTTTAAATAAAAAATCGTTTTTTTAAAAATACGAGTTTTGCATTTCGAAATAAAATTGGCGCAGTCGGTAGGATCCTTTTCAGTGTGTTTTTGCCAATCGATTGCAAGCAGTGTACCAAATCGTGCATTTGTGCTCTGGATTACCCTTGGGGGATTGTCAGAGCATTCAGAGCATTGGATCGACGGTACGACACGCTTCCGTTTTAGGAACACATGCACTCATTAAAATTAATCTTTGAACGGCTCGCATCCTTCAATATGAAAATACAGTTGGATAAATCTGAATTCCTAAAGAAAACAGTGGAATTCATTCCTAGGACACGTTATAACACCGGACGGAGTTAAACCAAACTCCATTAAAAAAAATTGAATTCCCAATATTCCTAAAGAAATTAAATCCTTCCTTGGTCTTATCGGATATTACAGGAAATTCATAAAAAAAATTGCAAAAATTACTAAACCATTGACGCATTGCTTAAAGAAAAACGTTAAAATAACTCATGATAAAGCGTTTATTACCGCATTTAATCTTTGTAAAATATTTTAACTAATGATCTTATACTCCAATACCCGAATTTCAATAAACTCTTCATCTTAACAACAGACGCTTCAGACTATGCAATTGAAGCAATTCTTTCACAAGGAACCCTTGGAACCGATCTACCGATAGCACACGCTAGCCGAACACTTAATTCTGCAGAGCTTAATTACACTACAATAGAAAAAGAATTTCTTTTCATCGTGTGGGCTACAAAGTATTTTCGACCTTACCTATTCTTCCGATGAGTATACTCCTTTCCAAATTCTAAAAGGAAATTTGAATGATCAACTAAATTTTGAGACAAACCTAAATCAATTGCAAACAGATTATGTGTACGAACTTGCGGAAATCTTTAAGGAGCTGAATGAAAAAATAAATATAAAACTTAATGCAAAAAGGCAAATGTTTTAGCAAAACTAATTCAAAAACGCGAAAATGACCCCGAGATACCCGAAGGTACTAATAAATTAATAAATACACCTCGGAACACAAAAATTACAATCTAAATATAAACTAATTCAATTTAAAAATCAAAAGCACCCTATAGATGTTAAAAGACATTTATAATTTCTAGGTAAGAATGAAGATTGCCATTCTCCTGCTGCCGCTAATCGTAAGTGCCCAATATAAAAACAGTAATGTTGTAACAAACTTTCATCATGTTAATTTGACTAACTTACAGGATTGTTGAAAATTAACGAAATCAACACTTTAACGAATTAATGCTACACTAAATAATTTAAATACGCCCTTAGGTCACTTATTAGTAACTCGGACCCTAGATCTTATTGAGCAAGCGGAAACTATTAAAACCTTTATTAATCATTACACCAGTCCAGTAAAAAGTATTAAAAGAGGACTCTTTAATTTCGTTGGAAAAGTACAAAAATATTTATTTGGAACTCTAGACTCAGCTGATGGTCATGGATACGACCAATATATTAAAATTCTTCAAGAAAATCAAGAAACCGTACACCAAGACGTATCCCCAACCCAGACGATCGTTAAACGGCTAACAAAGGACATAGACGCTCAGCTGAATAATATAAAAAATAATCAGCAAGCAATCACGACTATAACTTATTTCGTTATCTTACTGGACAACCTGGAAAACAATCTTTGCGTTATCGATGAAATATGAATAAATGTGCAGACCGCCATCAACTGCGCTGAAATAAACGTAATGCACCACAGCATTTTTAAATACAAAGAACTTAAAAATATTATCTCTAAACTTGATCCGAAAACACGAATTCCTTTGATAATATAATTAAATACTACGAAGTGGCGCACGCTGACGTCGCGATCAAAAATGACCTTATAATATTTTATGCAGCTGTACCTCTTATTTTTAACAAGCCTTATGATCTGTACCGTATATACCCCATACCAATTAATAATAAAATATTCGTTATAAACAATCCCTATCTTTTGAAGTCGACAGACGATTTCTTTAACCTAAAGGAAAACTGCTACAAAATCGAGAACATATCTTTGTGCCCCAATAACCTGCTTAATAAAAACGAACCCTGTATTCCGCAAACAATGAATTTATCTAATCATTGTCCAATGATTCCAATCGAATATAAAGAAACCTCAGCTACCCAATTAAATGATAACTCTATTGTAGTTATCCCAAATTCACAAGAGAAAATATATTTTTATTGCCCAAATCAACAAAGTGTTGAAATAATAAATAAAGCATCTTTAATTCTGCCCGCAGAGTGTAATGTTAAAATTAAAAATAATAACTATGACTCTCAAAAAGGAGACGTAATTAATTTAAGACTAAAACTTCCGTCAATAGTTATTAATGAAGAATTGGTTCAAAATATCGAACCACTACAGTTAAGCGAAATTAATGTTGAAAATATAAAAGAAGATATGGAAAGTGCACGAAACCTAGCAAATCACCCTCTAAAACCCTTAACTTTTGTAATCTCTAGTGTTTCAATTACTGTTTGTGTTATTAAAAAGAAAACAAAATGTAAAGGTGGGTATAAAACTAAAAACTCTCGAAAATGAACCCCGATGAGGTGGGAGGAGTTATATAGCCACTTGTGATGAGTATGTAATAAGAACATAGTAACATCACACATATGCTTATTCAGCTGCTTTTATAGTATAAATACGCGCGCTAACCGTAGGATAAGGCAGTCTTAAAAGTCGCTTTGCAGTAGTTATTATTGAGTTACTTGCAGTAGTTATTATTGAGTTACTTGTATTTTAAATAAAAAATCGTTTTTTAAAAATACGAGTTTCGCATTTCGAAATAAAATTGGATGATGCGTTACGCAGTAGACGATTTTTGTTTGTCGATTCCATTTTTGCGAACATGCAGCGAAATTGTATGAACTAAATCGAAATTTTCGATACATGTATCCTATAAGTACGTAATAAAAAAAAGTTATGATATTCTAAGAGTGAGTCATATGCACCGAAAAAATGATAGCTTAGCGAATACTTCAAAAATCAGATTAAGCTTTGTTTAACTTGGCAAAAAGAGCATTATTTGAAAAGAAAATTTTTAGTGTACCAAAATGATAGTGAATATACAAAGTTACGATTTCAATTAGTGGACTTAATAATCCAATTAGTTTTCTATACCATTGGTATATATATATATATATATATATATATATATATATATATATATATATATATATATATATATATATATATATATATATATATATATATATATATATATATATATATATATATATATATATATATATATATATATATATATATATATATATATATATATATATATATATATATATATATATATATATATATATATATATATATATATATATATATATATATATATATATATATATATATATATATATATATATATATATATATATATATATATATATATATATATATATATATATATATATATATATATATATATATATATATATATATATATATATATATATATATATATATATATATATATATATATATATATATATATATATATATATATATATATATATATATATATATATGATTCACGGATGGAAAAATGTGATGACACTATATTCCGGGATATCATCCGTTCGCTCGTTGAACTCCGACTGGAATCCTGCAGACGTTTTGCCAAAATCTCACTTGGCATCTTCAATGCTCGCGCTCCGAAAATATATATTATTTTCAAAATCAAAATATAAAAATTCGTAAAAGCAATTTTGAAAATTAAAAAAAAAATGTTAATTCAGCCTTTTTGTAGATATCGTAAGAGGAGAAAGAAGGTCTTATGTGGGAAAGTAGCGATATTATTATATCAATGACAGTACAATTTTCCCGTTTTTCAGAAGCCCAGGTTCTTTTTTCAGGCTTTCGGTAACTATTATTAACTTTTTTATTCCTGAATTACCAAACCTTTAACGTATCTCGTTTTTATTTATTTTAATTTTAGAACGTTGTCCTTGAAACGCTGCGAGGACAAGTGTCACAAGAATTATCATGTAATGTTTAGACAAGAAGAACTTTGAATGGCAATGGCAACTATTAGAAGTATCTGAAGAACGGATTTACTTTAAATTATAAAATGTGATGTAAAACTAGGGGTTCTATTGCTTTAAATTACTTTCAAGTATGCGTTACAGTTATGAATAAATCTTAATAGTTTTGTGCTTTTATTAAACGGAAAGTCAAACTTTTCCAGAGAGTTCCTGGAAGGGTTCAGGCATTATTTCCGGGCATGCCATGTAGGTCAAAAAATAATATTACTTATATCATTTTTCAAGTTAAACTTATTTTATTAATGCTAGCGGTGGAGTAATTTCTGTTCTTTATTAGTTTTGATTAGTTTCCCCTCGTACACTTTTATTGTCCCCTAGTGGATGTGCTGCAGATATTTGATTGTAACCTGGTTTTTATGGCCTAGAAGTTTTTTTATAAAACACCAATAGACATTTTTTTCTCATGTTTTAATTTTCTGATCTAAAGTGAAAAAACATCCCATATATGGTAGCATTGAGGTAAACTATGCCTTTTCTTCAAATTTATTATTTTTAAATTGTTGATTACTTGAATTAAAGTGTATCATTATTATTATCATTATTTCTACGCTTCGGCTTTTACACCGCTTGTTTCAGTTGAAGTCGACTTTAACGGTAAGACTTTCGTGCGTCTCTCTATTCTTGAAATGATCTTACGATGTTTGTCGCATACAGGACAACAGAATTTTGCATTGTTCGGTAGGTTGACTAGGGAATATCAATGTCCTTGAGTGAAGTGTTCAGTTTCTTTAGAATCAACCCCATACATGACAAAACAACCGGAATGATCTTGGCCTCTTCGAGATTCCACAGTTCTTTTAATTCTCTCTTTTTTTTCTTCATTAAATTTCTTTTCTATGTTAGAGTTATTTGGGACCCCTATGTCAGTTAGTAGCGCTTCCTTGGATTGTTTTTCAATAACTGTAATATTTTACTGTTTTACTGTAGATTCTAACAGCCTGATTTTCTATAACTGGAGGTGGTTTATACTTGCAGTATAATAAAAATAATGATAATACTTTTATTTTACAAACAGACAAATGTTTTAACAATTTGTATAGTTTGTAAGTTTACAATGACAGACCAAATGTATAGAGAGAGTAAAAAAATATATAATGACATAATCGAATAATTTTATGAAAAAAACTGTTTACGGTATATAAAGAAGTTTATAATAGATACTGCTATAATCTGATTTTAAAAATTGTTAAAGAGTTACATTTTATTTCATCAGGTTGGCTGTTAAAGATTTGAAACACCAGTATACAGAGTGTTCTAGACGAAATTTTATATTTGCCATAAGGAATATGATTTTGGTTTGCTGTCTGGTATTAAACGAATAAATATCTTTATTTTGACGAAAGTTGTTTTTATTTTTGAATTTTTGAATTTCAAGAAAAATTTTCTTGAAATCCAACACATGGATTTTAAATGAAGTCCAGTTCGAAGTAGCCGTTGGTCGTTCTGATTGAAGCTATTTTTCGATAATCATAAAGGTGTTGAATTGCTCAAATCTAACTAACTAACATGTCAAGGTGCTTTAGTTTCTGAGAAAACCCCAGATTATTGACTTACGTTCAGATAAATAACAGGTCTGATGTTGAAAAAGTAATTAGTTAGAGGAAAGAGTCTCAGGGACACAGTAAAAAAATATTTTAGTTCCTGTTTTTGAAAAATATTTTTACCACGCTCTTTATTGTCTTATTATATTTAGTTGATTTATGTTTGAAAATAAGAGAAAATGGTCTCCTAGTGTGCTCTAATCGTTAGAGAATTGAAATGTGGCAGACTATCTGGTAATGTAACACCACACTCGCGCGTTTGCTCAAAGCAGGTTTCAAACGTCAAGCTCAAAAGTGGCATTGGCCTATTCTAACCTTGATTGATGATGCAGCTTGAGTCTCCTTCACTAAGTCAAATCACAAAAATCATCACACGACAAAAGAATGCACGGTCTGTCTTGAACGAAACTTTAGACGGGCAGCAGCACAGTTCGACTCCGTTTTATCACCTATATTGAAGGTCCGCGTATCTTATTTTAGACCGAGTGTTCGGTTTAAACAGTTCGTTCGTTCTAATTTTCGGCATCAAAATATGCACAAACAAAAATCGCCAGTATGGCAGTGAAACGGGGGATTGAGTGTGGGTTGATATTTCGTTTTCTTAGGTCTGGATGTATTTTTGGAGCGTTAAATTTGGATAATTAGAGAATCGTTTACGACACATATTTACACATTTTCTTGGAAAAGTTTAGGGGAAAAGATATAAATTAAATAAAAAATACCAACTCCTACTCTTTCCAACTAGCTGGAATATGTAAGAAATTTATCACCTCTGAACTTCTTATGGTGAAACGTTATTATTTCTAGTTACGTTTGGAAGTTTTCAGTATTACAGCAAAGGTTAACTCTCCCAAATTTATATTCTGTAATTCTGTATAATTTTATCGGTCGTTGTTACTCCTACACGAAATGAGTCTTCTGCAACTATTTAAAATTTATTTCAGTGTTCCATGATGGACACTTTTGCGGCTTATGTAACTTATCTGTAAACATGCACATTGCTATTTTCCTGTCCTATTTTCTTGCCTCTTTCGTTTTTGAAATACCGGATATTTTAAAAAATGAAGAATTTTAATATATCAAATTTCTCAAAAAGCGAATAACTGTTGCTTATATAGCTTTTATATATAATATTCCATCAGTCAAAATCTATCAAAAAAATTGGAAATATTTGTTAATATTGCATTTAAAAAAATAAATATATTTAAGGGAGAAAATGTTTTTTTTTTTTAGCAAATTAGGTAATTTTGTAACATTGAAATTTACTTGGAAATTGTAAAGATGATTTCAATCTTAAAGTATTGAATATCTTATGGGTGTGATTATTTTCTGATGCATATTAATTTTGTTTTGCAGTAGATTCCATAGCTGTATCACCTGCCTGTAAATTTAAATATCTCGTTGGTTGAACTATGAAACAGCTTTCAGTTTCATTTTCGCTGAGGAGTCTGCTCTTGTAGACTGTTTTTGACTGGAACTTTTAATCTCCCGATGAATCTTTTTCTACAAGGAATTGTATTGATCTTTTATTCTTTTATTTGAGATTAAGAAACATGGAAATAAGAAAAACTAAAATCCTAATTAACTTATGACTAACTATCAAAGTTATTTTAAGATGTGTTCAAAAGCAGCACGTCATACTGCAATACATTTCTGAGCATGTTTTTTTATTGACCGAATTGCCTTTAGTATTGTTCTACCATCTATCTGGGTTATTTTTTTTCTTATTGCAGCCTTCAAAACATCAACGTGTTGGTATTTTTCCTTATAAATTTCGTGTCCTTTAAATAACTCTACCAGTAGAAATCAAGTGGGGTTATATCCGGTCTAGGAATAGGTCCAATTGTAGCAAAACATTTATTGTAGAAAATGGTTGGAAAAAAATCGTATGTGCTTCGGAAGATATGAGCTGATGCGCCATCGTGTTGGAAATTGAATTCTGCCTACTTTTGAGGTAAAGCTCATCCAGAACACCACCCAGAATTTCAGTAATAAAAACGCACTTGTGGACCTCGGGCATGTACTAGCAATAAATTTTCTTTTGACCAATAATAATGATTTTTGGATTATAATTTTCAGAATTTGAAAATTTTGATTCGTCAGTCCACG